>NC_136502.1:62728914-62753914 GCF_053919585.1 Euprymna scolopes
AAGGTAGAAAAGTAACTTATCTTGCCTTTGATAACATTTATTTGTTATATATTTGTTTTTTGACAACTTTTTCGAATCTATGTGTACAGTAATACAAACCCATAGTGAGAAAACACGGAACATTATGGAGTTTTTTTTGGGGGGGTGGAATTGGCGATTTTTGGTAGGAAGTTAAAATATGGAGGGTTTTTTTTGGAGGGGGGGGTTAGCGACTTTTGAAAATTCAGACGATAAAAATTTAAAATCTAGCGATTTTCTGGACATTTCTTTCTCCTGATCTCGCGGTTTTTTTTTTAAATCTCAGTTGACAACATTAATGCATTGCATCACTAAAAAAACACTACAGGCTTAATGTAAACAGAATGGGTTTACTATATCGGTAAATTTTCAGTGGGTTTAATTACATGATTATTGATAATGTAACTATGTGATTGAAATTTAATTTAAATTAACCACACGTGGTCGCAAAATGAATGCCGACGCTCAAAGTGTATACACATTTTGACTCCTCCCTTTACTTAAAAATTCACCAAAAATCAGGAAATTAACGAATTTTAATGAAAATTGCAGTATTTTTCAAATAATGATCGCAGAATAGAATGAACGAATTATTTTTACTTAACTCTTGGTGAAAATGTTTTATTTTGTTTAAACAAAAAATACCTTTACTAAAGTTATGGTTTTCAGTAGTAAATAAAAAACGCAAGAATTTATTTTTGCTTTTTTTAAAGCATCGTAATTTGTAGCAATAAAAAATAATTTTTACAGTAACAGTACGAAAAAAGCCCCTAAAGTCCGTATTAATGAATTCAATATAACTCGAAGAAAAATGAATTTCTCACATACTATTCAAAAAATTAAAGATTCAATTAGATTCCTATTTCAGTCACCTAAATTATTTAGGGTGAAACGAGTTTAGGAATTTATAGCCAAACCTAAATATTTTTTTTTTGGTAAATATCCAGATATGCTACTACAGAACATCGACCACTCTAATTTGTTGGGGGGGGGGATGTGATGTTGGGGCGCGCGCGCGTGCCAACAACACATCCCCCCCCCGCTTGCGCCCCCAATGTACAAAGTAAAATCTTCGGAAAATGTTAAATGGTGTTCTAATTGGTAAATTTCGGTGCGTTACTTACGGAAAATTTAAAAATTCGATGTTCCAGGTAAAGAAAACAAAAAAAACAAAAACAGATAAATTACCCCCCCCCTACTCCAACTTGGTGTGCTTTCCTTTTCTTATTTTATTTCTTTTTCAGCTAATTTTAAATTTTCCACCCAAAAAGCGCTATAATGTATTTTTGAAAATTAGAAAATTCTATGTCCTGGAAAAAAAAATCCCCTACCCCCAACGTAGTTTGCTTGGTGAAGCCGTCGTTTATGCTACAGCGTGCATGCGCGTAGCATAAACGGAAGCTGCAAAATGGTGGAAAGAAGTTCGTGGGTTCAGGGGTAAATACCATGCAAACGGTAAGTTTTTTCCCAAGTTTGACTATCAGATTCGTTGTCAGCGACCTCAATTACCTATAAAAAAACAAATTAGAGTGGTCGGTGTTCTGTAGTAGCATATCTGGATATTTACCTTTTTTTTTTCTTGCTTAAAAAAATAGCATTAATACAGTAAGTTAGGTAAACTGACTTTTTCGTTTAAAAATGGAATTATTTCCCTTTCGTTATTAACTTTTTAAAAAAATTTTTTTTTTAATAAATATTTTGTGGGGTTTGTATTACTGTACACATAGATTCAGAAAAGTTGTCCAAAAAGAAATATATAACAAATAAATGTTATCAAAGGCAAGATAAGTTACTTTTCTACCAAACTGGATATATTTTTCGTGTTTTTATTCAATGTAACATATAAATGTTTTCAGCTCGAAAACCATACAGTGTTTACCGATGTATTGGAATATTCAAGATGGCGTCTGATTCTCTCTTTAACACGATAAGTGTGGGAAAAGATGTTATAAATAAAAAACCGGATAAAAATACTGTTAAAAACTCGCTCAATATATGTTACCGTGACATAGGTTGACATATATTCGGCGGGTTTTTAATAGTATTTTGTATAGTTTTTTATTTATAACACCTTTTTCCATACTTACAATGTGAAAGAGGGTGTGAGATGCCATCTTGAATTTTCGAATACATCGGTAAACACTGTATGTTTTTCGAGCTGAATAAATATGTTACATTGAATAAAAACACAAAAAATATATCCAGTTTGGCAGAAAAGTAACTTATCTGTCCTTTGATAACATTTATTTGTTATATATTTGTATTTTGACAACTTTTTCGAATCTATGTGTACAGTAATACAAACACCCATTTTGTGTTTTATGTACATAAAGTACAATTGTTGAATGTTACTGTTTTGATTATATTCGTTTGGGGGGGGGGACACAATTAAAAAATTAAGAAAGATTAAAATGAAGCAAAATTTAAGTTTCCATTCCATTTTTACAACAACCGTAAAACAGCGCATACTCAGCAAGTTTTATCGTAATTTATAAGCATATTGAAACACTAAATCAACATTTTATTTATTTTTTTGCATAATTAATGATGGAAGTATTTTTCTGTTTATTTTCTTAACATCTGTTAAAAAAAATAAATAATTTGTACATTCTCTTGAAAAAAAGAATCAAACTTTTCTCTACTTTCACATGTGTTCCATTTTAACAAACTGAGCCACAGCAACGCGTGGCCGGGTACAGCTAGTATTTATATATATATTTATATATATTTATATATATAATATAATATAATATATTTATATAATATATTTATATATATATATATATATAATATAATATACATATATAATATATATATAATATATTTATATATATATATATAATATAATATACATATATAATATATATATAATATATATATATCTATTACATATATAATATATATATATAATATCTATATATATAAAAATGTAATTCTTGGTTTGTTATAAGTGAATAAAACCATATTCCTATGTTACCAATTTATTTGAAATTTTCAGACAACCCATCTTTAGAGTCGAGGGATGTTTTTATGTTATTAAACTAAATTTACCTCGCGAATTATTAAAATATTAAATAAAATAAACATATTTTCGTAACTGTTAGTGCGAATCTGTTTTGTTGATAAAACTGAACTTCCGGTTCGATTCATTTCACAGCCACGAATTGACGAAACGAAGTAGATTTCATTTTCTGTTCACTAAACTCAAAGAATGTTTGCATGTTATTAAAATAATTTAACATTGCGAATTATAAAAATATTAAATTATAAATGAAAATATTTTTCTTAACTGCAAGATTGTCCCCATTTAATTTCCGGTAGAAATGAGCCTTTCACTTATCTCAATAAGTATTATTTGCATGAATTTTTATGATACTCATGCAGAGAGTTATCCGTGCTGAAATAACAACGTTATTATTTAAAAAGCCATTCTTAACATGGGGAGGGTAGGATGTTTTGTACCTATTCTGTACTTTAACCTTACAATTGAATAAAAAAAAACATATCGTAAAACTTTAATTAAGCGTGGAAATACGATTTAAAAAATAGCGCGGTCGCCATGGAATTCAACGCCCAATGAGTACCAAAATTATTTTTATGATATGAAGAAACTTTTTTTCGAAAAGTGGGTGATCACTTTTCCATGTAAATTTAACTTAAAATGAGCACCCACTTTCTGGCCACCCGGGGAAGGGGCATTTATTTTCGTGTTTATTGGCTTAAAGGTTTTTTGACAAGGCAGTTTGATACGCGAGTGTATATTTAACAGTTTTCGTTTATGCTCACGTGTAGCATAAACAAAGGCTACGTCTGTGAAATGGAAAATAGTCCCATAGTTCAGGGGTTATTACCATGCAAAAGAAATCAAACAAAAAACTTTTTAGCCATGAAACACACAGAAAAATAAAAAAAAACATAGCATCCATTTTTTTCTATCGAATTCATTTGCTGTTTTTATTGAAAACTATTTTCCCCCGGATTTTTGATATAATTTTCCATTAAGGTCTTACGTTTGTAAATAACAAAAAAATTTTTTGTAGACTTCGGTGTGCTAAAAACGAATCTGCAAACTGTTTCCGTTGCAGAAAAAAAGTTTTTATGATATGAAGAAATTACTTTTTTGAAAAGTGGGCGATCACTTTTCCATGTAAATTTAACTTAAAATGAGCACTCACTTTCTAGCCACCTGAGAGAGGGGGGATTTTTTCCCATGTTTATTGGCTAAACAGCTTTCGTTTATGCTCACGCATAGCATAAACGAAGGCTACGGCTGTGAAATGGAAAATAGTCCCAGAGTTCAGGTGTTATTACCAAACAAAAGAAATCAAACAAAAAAATTAGCCAAGAAACACAGAAAAATGCCCCTCTCTCAGGTGGCCAGAAAGTGGGTGCTCATTCTAAGTTAAATTTACATTGAAAAGTGATCACCCACTTTTCGAAAAAGTAATTTCATGAATATCATGAAAACTTTCTTTTGCTACGGAAACGGTTTGCAGATTCGTTTTTAGCACACCAAAATCTACAATAAAATATTTTGTTATATATGAATGTGAAACGGGCCTTAAAGTAAAATAATACCGGATTTTTTGGAGCAGATTTGCCATTTAGTTGTACAGATATCCTCAAACCAGGTAATCACTAAAGGGGACTTTTAAAAGTCGTCACCTGTATCGAGCAAAAGTTTAAAACCACCGATTATATGCCAGCTTACGTCATGATAACATATATTGAGTGAGTTCCTAACAGTATGTTGTATAGTTTTTTAGTTTAAACTAATTTTCCCAAAATTTCCCAAAACTTAACGTGGTTGATACAGTCTGCCGCCATTTGTATTTTTCAGATATACCGATAAACATTGAATGTTTTTGAACCGATTATACATTACATAAAAACACTAAAATCTTATCCAGTTAGGTAGAACATTTACTTTTCTTGCCTTTGATAACGTTTATTTCTTATATATTTATTTTTTGACAACTTTTTTGTATCTGTGTTTAGTAATATGAACCCTTTTGATTTAATGTAACGTTTAGTCGGCTTGAAAAACAGTGTTTATCGGTGTATTTCAAAGCTACAAATGGTGGCGGATACTGTTGATTACTTTAAGTTAGAGACAGTGAGTTAAAACTACAAACTATACAAAATACTGTCAGAAACCCACCGATTATGCCAACCTATATCATGGTAACATATATTTGTGGGGTTTCAGACACTGTTTTGTATAGTTTTTAGTTTTCAACTTACTTTCCCAAACTTAACATATTCAAGAGAGTCTGCGACCATTTCTGTTTTTCGAGCCGATTAAACATTTTACATTACTTGAAAACACTAAACAATTATCCAGTTAGGTAGAACCGTAACTTACCTTACCTTTTTCTTTTTTTTTTTTTCTTTTTTTTTTTTACATAGGCATCACCACTTATCAAGGCCAAGAGGCCACTCAAGGATAAGGGTTAAAGAGTGTACAGTAGACAGTTGACAATATAGTAATCATTAGTAATGAAAATTTGGTAAATTTGATAACTCATATAGAACGGCTCATCAAGAACTTAATTACGTTAGACTTGAACACAACCATATTGTAGTCAGCCGGAAAGCAGGAAAACAGAAGACAATTCCACAGGCGTGCAGTTCTAAGAAAGAAGCTTTGTTCATGGAATCTACGTTTAGGTTTAGGCACAGATAAAGAGTGGGGGGAATTATTGATAGTGTGTACAGCTAGACGAGTGTTTCTTGTGAAAGTTTGGCGAGGGGGGAACCATAGATTGAAGCTCAGTTGAACACCTTCCATGAAAATAACCATAAATCAGAGAAAACTCGCAACATCTCTTCTGTGAGATAGAGGTTGCAAGGAAGAGAAAAGGACATCTCCTACGAGGCTACGAAGTCTATTTTGAACTCTATCAAGGCAGGACAAGTCCTTTCTAGCAGCTCCTGCCGAGATGTGGCAACAATATTCCATCCTTGGACGTATCTGGCTCTTATATAGATAGAGAATAGCATCAGCAGTGAGATATTTGCCGGATCGATAGAAAGATCCCACCATTTTTCCAGCGGCCTTGGCAACAGATTTGATGTACGTGTTCCATTTAAGATCAGGAGTAAAGGTCAAGCCCAGAAGTTTGTCAAAACTTGAGGCCTCCTGAAGACGAGAGCCATTCATTTCAATTGATGCCAGATGTGGATCAGAATGTTGATGATGTAAAGAGAGAAGCTTGGTTTTAGATGCATTAAAAGTAACCAGCCACTCCTTTCCCCATTGTACTACGTGCTCAAGATCAGAGGAGAGAGAATTGGAGAGAACTTGGTCGTTTACTGTCTTAGATGTGCTACCATAAATGGTAGTGTCGTCAGCATAAATGTCTACAAATGATGTAAGGATGTGATTTGGAAGATCATTAATGTAGATCAGGAGAAGAGTTGGGTCCAGGATGGACCCCTGAGGGACACCGGCATTAATACTGTGAGCTTCTGATTTTTACCCCTCAACTACTACTCTTATGAATCTATCAGAAAGAAATGATTTAATAATTGAGAAGACATTTCCAGCTATACCATAGCTAGAGATCTTATGAAGTAAACCTTTATGCCATACCCTATCAAAGGCCTTAGATATGTCAAGAGCAATTGCCCTAGAAAGGTGGCCTCCGTCGAGAGATTTGCTAATCCTATGAGATATAACTGTAAGCACATCTGCTGTAGATCTAGCAGAACGGAAACCATATTGAGTGTCACTAAGAAGGTTATTTTTGTTGAGATGGTTGATTACTTCTGTATTTAACACAGATTCCAACAACTTACTCATGACACACTACTTACTCATGACACACAGGAGACTTATTGGCCTGTACGGAGAGGGGGATGAGCGATCACCTGAATTCTTAAATGCAGGGCATACTGATGAAATTTTCCAGGGAGATGGGAAACTATTCTCCTTAAGACATCGTTTAAACAGTTTTGTAAGTATGGGCGCTCGTTCAGGTTGAAGTTTTTTGAGTACTATAATTGGAATACCGTCAGGGCCAGTTGCTTTATTGGAATCAAGGTTTTTGATTAGCTTGGCAACATCATGTACAGATATACGTATATCACATAATGTGTTTTCTGATACAGGAGGAAATATTGGGGGTTGGCGGCCTTGATCGCAAAGGGTAGAATTAGCTGCAAAGTTCTTGACAAAGAGTTTGGCTTTGTCTGATGCTGACGAGATTACCTCAGGTCCATTGATAATAGTTGGGATGGAGCACACGCTTCTGTTCAGGATTCTGGTTGCTATTTGCCAAAACTGGTGGGAACCAAGCCGCTGCTCAGCTACTTTGGACTTAACAGATTGAGCATACAACTCTCTTGCATTCTTTATTACTTTCTTACAATGGTTGCTGGCAGTCCTGAAAGCGACTTTAGTTTCCATACATCTATTACGTTGGAAACAGTGGAAAAAGTGATTTCTGTGCGCAATGGCAGCAGCACATTCTGGAGAGAACCATGGCTGGCTGTTAGGTTTTTGCTGAAACGTTTTCGAGGGTATGAAACGGTCAATACCTACAATTAACCATTCCGTCAGGTCTAATACTATAGAGGACACATCCTTTTTAAATATGGAATGCAGAGGTAGATCAGTTATAAATGTACGGAAGCTATCCCAGTCAGCCTTAGTGTATCGATATACTGTACGATGGAGAGGTACATCTGGGGACTTATTACATTTCATTTTTATCTTAATTGATACAACAGAGTGGTCGGAAGATCCAAGAGGCGACAGAACAGAAACTGAACATAGTTCAGGGCAAGTTGTGAGAAAAAGGTCTAGTAGGCTCGCATACTGGCCGTCATTGTCGGGCACACGGGTGGGTTCCTGAACAATCTGAGTGAGGTCATAGGCAATGGAGAAATCATGACAGAACCTCCCCTCATCATCGGTCTTGTTTGAGTGGGTCAACCATTCGACGTTGTGAACATTGAAGTCACCACATATGTGAATGTTAGCTGAAGGATAAGTAGAAAGGACTTGGTCAATTTTCTCAGATATGCTTTGAAAGATAGTAACTCCGTTGTTATGGGGGCGATAGAGAGTAAATATAAATGCCGTAGTGTGAGCTAAAGCAACCCGGAAGCACATATAGGGTAAGTTAGGATCTTCCCTGGAGATGTCCCTACCACATGGAAAGCTATCTTTAATATAGGCACATATTCCATGCCCATGGTGATCTTGGGGGTCAGATTTAGAAGTTAAGTTAGAGTATCCTTTAATTGCGAACTCTTCTAGGGAAATAGCCTGTCCAATGCCAGTTTCACTTAAAAATAAAAGGTCTGGTTTAGTCTCCTGTAATTGGGTTTCAACCTCTGGAAGGTTAGAATGTAGACCCCCTTGCTTTCATTTATTTGTTTTTGGACAACTTTTTCGAATCAGTGTATAGTAAGCCCCACCCCCATCAACCAAATATTAATTACTAACTCACATTTTTGTATACAAAAAACAACAACAAAAAAAACATTTAGCGTTTCAACATTCTTGCTACGTTCGGCTTCATCCACTGATTGTTGGTCGAGTCCAAACCATGAATGATTGACAGAAACTCCTGAGGATCCAGATCAAATTTTGCGAGAGTGCATTTTTTTTAAATTTTCGCCTTCTTTTTCACTTTTTGGAGTGGATTGCTGTACTAAGAATATAAGAAACATGCATTTTTCTCTTTTTTATTAAATTTTTCCATTACACCAAATTGAGCCACTGCAATACGTGGCAGGGTACAGCTAGTATATCTATATATATAAAAATGTAATTTTGGTTCGTTAAAAGCGAATAAAACCATATTTCTACGTTACCAATTTAATTGTCATTTTCAGAAATTCTATTTTTAAAGTCAAGGAATGTTTTTATGTTATTAAAATAATTTAACATTGCGCATTATAAAAATATTAAATTAAATAAAAAATATTTTTCGTAACTGCGAGATTATCACCATTTTATTTCCGGTAGAAATTAGCCTTTCACTTATTGAGATAAGTATTATTTGTATTAATTTTTATGATACTCATGCAGAGAGTGATCCGTGCTGAAATAATGTTATTATTTAAAAAGCCATTCTTAACATGGGGAGGGGAGGATGTTTTGTACCTATTCTGTACTTTAACCTTACAATTAAATAAAAAAAACATATCGTAAAACTTTAATTAAACGTGGAAATACGATTTAAAAAATAGCGCGGATCACTCTCTGCATTAGCACCATTTTTGTTTATTGCGGACTATTATTCTCATCTTTATTAGTTGTTTCACGACTTTTCGGCCAACTATTCCTCTGGCCTTCATGAAAATAATTAAGTCCTTTTATAAATGTTCAGTAACTTTTTCGTTTTATTATTCTTAAAGAGTAAAACTTTTCTTATTCATGAAAAGAGTTAAGCCGACGTAAATAAATAAATATTTGTACACGTGACAAATTATCAATAAATGGTTTAGTTACTTTTTTTAAAAAATTATTTATGAAAAGAGTTAACGTAAATAATGTTTGTAAAAGTGCGAAAGGCGACGTTGTACAACCATCACTCCCATGCTTAATTTCTATAATCATTATTTTGACATTTGAAAGTGGTGCTTACTTTTTAGTTACAACGTTCTGATAAATCAGTCATCCATTTTGTAAGCAATAAAAACGTGGTATATCAAAACCATAGAAAGTAAAAATAATATGTGCCTCTACCGCATTTGTAAGTCAGAAATATATTTGTTTCTCAAGGAAAAAAAAATAGATTGAACATGACTTTTTTTATTGTTTTTATGAAAATAAAGTTTCGAATTTTTTAAATTTCTTTTTTTTTGAACTTATTTAGTTAAGTCGGTTTGTGGGTGCTTTTTTTTAAAAATTGTTTTATGAAAGGTGAGTTTTTTTTTGCTTTTTTTTCAAAACTTTTGTTTTCTTTTTAAATTTTTTTTAAAGTATTATAAATTTCACTAACATGCTGGAGAAATGTTTAATAATTTGGTATTTTTTTAGATTAGGTCCACCTCCACAATTTTCCTTCAATGACGACATTTATAGGTTTCCGAGTATGCTGAACACGCAAATCGCATTGAAATTTTGCGGAAATAAATAGTTGTATTATGCATTGTATTCTTCGGCGGCCATCTTTTTACGTGCACACACGCCATAAACAAATACACGCACGTAAAAAAGATGGCCGCTAAAGATTACAATGCATAATACAACTTTTTATATCTTGATAACTACTTATTTCTGCAAAATTTCAATGCGATTTTCGTATTCAGCATAGTCGAAAACCATTTCAAGTTGTCATTTAAAAGAAAATTGAGGAGGTGGACCTAATCTAAAAATTTACCAATAATTTTTCATCCCGTACGCCTCCCGATACATTGCTTCGTCAACATGCGACCATTTTATATCTCTCGAAGACACTTCCGTATTTAGAAAAAAAAAAAAAATGAGTGACCGATTTACCAGAATGTGGTAACTAAAAAGTGAGTACCCCTTTCAAATGTTGAAATGATTTTTTTTTTTTTCAATTTTTTTTCATAATCTGGTTAGTGTTCAATCAATAATAATCCAGTGAAAAAATTTCAAAAAACCTATCAGTATAGAAACTCCACCACGTAAGTAAATAAATAAAAAATGTTACGTGTGCATGCGTTAGCCTTGACTAGGGGGGTACTAAGGGAACGACCATTAAATAATTCTGCGGGTCGCCATGGAAATCAACGCCCAAGGAGTACCAAAATAGTTTTTATGATTTTTTTCGAAAAGTGGGTGATCACTTTTCTATGTAAATTTAACTTAAAATGAGCACCCACTTTCTGGCCACCTGAGGAAGGGGCATTTATTTTTGTGTTTATTGGCTTAAAGGTTTTTTGACAAGGCAGTTTGGTACGCGAATACATATTTAAGTTTATATTTATGCTCACGCATAGCATAAACAAAGGCTACGTCTGTGAAATGGAAAATAGTCCCAGAGTTCAGGGGTTAATACCATGCAAAAGAAATCAAACAAAAAACTTTTTAGCCAAGAAACACACAGAAAAATAAAAAAAAACATAGCATCCATTTTTTTCTATCGAATTCATTTGCTGTTTTTATTGAAAACTATTTTCCCTCGGATTTTTGATATAATTTTCCATTAAGGGCCGTGCGTCTCATGTTCGTAAATAACAAAATTTTTTTTGTAGATTTTGGTGTGCTAAAAACGAATCTGCAAACCGTTTCCGTCGGAAAAAAATAGTTTTTATGATATGAAGAAATTACTTTTTCGAAAAAGTGGCGATCACTTTTCCATGTAAATTTAACTTAAAATGAGCACCCACTTTCTAGCCACCTGAGAGAGGGGGGATTTTTTCCCATGTTTATTGGCTAAACAGCTTTCGTTTATGCTCACGCATAGCGTAAATAAAGGCTACGGCTGTGAAATGGAAAATAGTCCCAGAGATCAGGGGTTATTACCATGCAAAAGAAATCAAACAAAAAACTTTTTAGCCAAGAAACACAGAAAAATGCCCCTCTCTCAGGTGGCCAGAAAGTGGGTGCTCATTCTAAGTTAAATTTACATTGAAAAGTGATCACCCACTTTTCGAAAAAGTAATTTCATGAATATCATGAAAACTTTCTTTTTGCTACGGAAACGGTTTGCAGATTCGTTCTTAGCACACCGAAATCTACAGTAAAATATTTCGTTATATACGAACGTGAAACGGGCTTTAAAGTAAAATAATACCGGATTTTTTGGAGCAAATTTGCCGTTTAGTTGTACAAATATCCTCAAACCAGGTAATCACTAAAGGGGACTTTTAAAAGTCGTCACCTGTATCGAGCAAAAGTTTAAAACCACCGATTATATGCCAGCCTACGTCATGATAACATATATTGAGTGAGTTCCTAACAGTCATGATAACATATATTGAGGTAGTTCCTAACAGTATGTTGTATAGTTTTTTAGTTTAAACTAATTTTCCCAAAATTTCCCAAAACTTAACGTGGTCGATACAGTCTGCCGCCATTTGTATTTTTCAGATATACCGATAAACATTGAATGTTTTTGAACCGATTATACATTACATAAAAACACTAAAATCTTATCCAGTTAGGTAGAACATTTACTTTTCTTGCCTTTGATAACATTTATTTGTTATATATTTATTTTTTGACAACTTTTTTGTATCTGTGTTTAGTAATATGAACCCTTTTGAATAAATGTAACGTTTAGTCGGCTTGAAAAACAGTGTTTATCGGTGTATTTCAAAGCTACAAATGGTGGCGGATACTGTTGATTACTTTAAGTTAGAGAAAGTGAGTTAAAACTACAAACTATACAAAATACTGTCAGAAACCCACCGATTATGCCAACCTATATCATGGTAACATATATTTGTGGGGTTTCAGACACTGTTTTGTATAGTTTTTAGTTTTCAACTTACTTTCCCAAACTTAACATATTCAAGAGAGTCTGCGACCATTTCTGTTTTTTGAGCCGATTAAACATTTTACATTACATAGAAACACTAAACAATAATCCAATTAGGTAGAAACGTAACTTACCTTTGCTTTCATTTATTTGTTTTTGGATACCTTTTTCGAATCTGTCTATAGTAACCCCCCTCTCCCCCACCATCAACCAAATATTAATTACTAACTCACATTTTTGTAAAACAACAACAACAAAAAAACGTTTAGCGTTTAAACATTTTTGCTACGTTCGGCTTCATCCACTGATTGTTGGTCAAGTCCAAACCATGAATGATTGACAGAAACTCCCGAGGATCCAGATCAAATTCTGCAAGAGTACAATTTTTTTGCATTTTCGCCTTCTTTTTCACTTTTTGCAGTGGATTGCTCTACTAATATAAGAAACATGCATTTTCTCTTTTTATTAAATTTTTCCATTACACCAAATTGAGCCAGTGGAACGCGTGGCATGGTACAGCTAGTATATATATATATGTTAGTATATGTATATATATATATGTTAGTATATATATATATATATATATATATATATATATATATATATATATATATATGTTAGTATATATATATATATATATATATATGTGTGTTAGTATATATATATGTGTTAGTATATATATATGTGTTAGTATATATATATATGTTAGTATATATATATATATATGTTAATATATATATATATATATATATATATATGCTAGTATATATATAGATGTTAGTATATATATATAGATGTTAGTATATATATATATATATGTTAGTATATATATATATGTTAGTATATATATATGTTAGTATATATATATATATGTTTATATATATATATGTTAGTATATATATATATATATATATATGTTTATATATATATATGTTAGTATATATATATATATATATATGTTAGTATATATATATATATGTTAGTATATATATATATATATGTTAGTATATATATATATGTTAGTATATATATATATGTTAGTATATATATATATGTTAGTATATATATATATATATATGTTAGTATATATATATAGGTTAGTGTATATATATATGTTAGTATATATATATATATGTAAGTATATATATATCTTAGTATATATATGTTAGTATATACATATATGTTAGTATATATATATATATGTTAGTATATACATATATGTTAGTATATATATATATATGTTAGTATATATATATATGTTAGTATATATATATATGTTAGTATATATATATGTTAGTATATATATATATGTTAGTATATATATGTTAGTATATATATATATATGTTAGTATATATATGTTAGTATATATATATATATATATATATGTTAGTATATATATATATATATATATATGTTAGTATATATATATGTTAGTATATATATATGTTAGTATATATATATATATGTTAGTATATATATATATGTTAGTATATATATATGTGAGTATATATATATATATATATATGTTATTATATATATGTATATGTTAGTATATATATGTTAGTATATATATATGTTAGTATATATATGTTAGTATATATATGTATATATGTTAGTATATGTATATGTTAGTATATATATATATATAGGTTAGTATATATATATGTTAGTATATATATATATATATGTTAGTATATATATATATGTTAGTATATATATATATGTGCTAGTATATATATATGCTAGTATATATATATATGTGTTAGTATATATATATATGTTAGTATATATATATATGTTAGTGTATATATATATGTATATGTTAGTATATATATATATATGTTAGTATATATATATATATATATGTTAGTAAATATATATGTATATGTTAGTATATATATATATATGTTAGTATATATATGTATATGTTAGTATATATATATATATATATGTTAGTATATATATATATGTATATGTTAGTATATATGTATGTTAGTATATATATATATGTTAGTATATATATGTTAGTATATATATATGTTAGTATATATATATGTGTGTTAGTATATATATATATGTTAGTGTATATATATGTTAGTATATATATGTATATATGTTAGTATATATATATGTTAGTATATATATATATATGTTAGTATATATATATATGTTATATATATATATATATATATATATATATATATATATGTTAGTATATATGTATATGTTAGTATATATGTATATGTTAGTATATATATATATATGTTAGTATATATATATACGTTAGTATATATATATATATGTTAGTATATATATGTATGTTAGTATATATATATGTTAGTATATATATATATGTTAGTATATATATATGTTAGTATATGTTAGTATATATATGTATATGTTAGTATATATATGTTAGTATATATATATGTATATGTTAGTATATATATATGTTAGTATATATATATATGTTAGTATATATATATATATGTTAGTATATATATATATATATATGTTAATATATATATATATATATATATATATGTTAGTATATGTATATCTTAGTATATATATATATGTTAGTATATATATATGTTAGTATATATATATATTTATGTTTGTATATATATATATATATATATGTTAGTGTATATATATGTATGTTAGTGTATATATATGTATGTTAATATATATATATATGTTAGTATATATATATGTTAGTATATATATATATATATATGTTTGTATATATATATATATATATATATATTTGTATATATATATATGTTAGTATATATATATATTAGTATATATATATGTTAGTATATATATATATATATGTTAGTATATATATATATGTTAGTATATATATATATATATGTTAGTATATATATATGTTAGTATATATATATGTTAGTATATATATATGTTAGTATATATATATGTTAGTATATATATATATGTTAGTATATATATATGTTAGTATATATACATATGTTAGTATATATATGTATATATATATGTTAGTATATATATATATGTTAGTATATATATATATTTTAGTATATATATATATGTTAGTATATATATATATGTTAGCATATATATATATATATATATATATATATATATGTTAGATGTACCCTGCCACGCGTTGCTGTGGCTCAAATTGGCGCAATGGAAAAAGTTCCAAAATGAGAAAAAGCATGTTTCTTATCGGTTTAATTTTCCATTTTGCATGGGTACACAGTTTTTGTTGTTCCATTTTCTTAGCTTATATAGAGATTTTCCGGTTTGGTGACTCTTGAATACGTAATATAAATTGTCCATGTGAAAAAACAGTCAGTGTGTAACTGTAAGGCCCAAAATATTAAAGATTATTCCCTGTGCTTTGTTGATGGTTATTGCAAATGACAATAAAATTGGAAAGTTCAATTTCCTAAAGTGTAATGATGTATCCGGTGGAATCATAGGAATGCATGGAATGAAGATATATTCATCTGTGAAAGGTCCTGATAAGATTGTTGTTTCTATGATATTGTTTGTTAATTTTTTTTTTACTGCAAGCTATGTGCCATTGCATAGCTTGGATTGGTTTATATTTCACAACATGATAATTAGTACCCCAAATGTCAGTTGCAATACATGCGGTGGCATCCCTGGCAAATATAGCTGTTGAATAAATAACCACTTTATCTGCTTTCACAACAGTGTCGATGGATTTGTATTTGACTACCTCACTTGGAATTTTACATTAAATAATAGCGTTAAGTTCATGGGCATCTTTGTATTGACCTGCAAGAATAGCCCATTCACTCAGTCAAATGGAATTCTTATAATTTGAATATCTGCAAAACCCTTTTAAACTAACTATTCTTTTGATGAAAGAAAATTACAGAAATTACAGAAGTTAAAAGTCAAAGAATTTTGCCCTTAACTCTGGTGAGCTGGCACTTTTTCGTACCCAATTTCCCACAAGTGATGCAAAAGTTTTTGTGCGGATCGAACAGGCGGCAACTGGACATGCATATTTTGAGTTAAGTTTAATGTCTTCACATGGAACAAAAAAGTAGAGTATTTGAGGCAAGCATTTATTTCGTCTGCTGATGTTGATTGAAGAATAACAGGTAACATTTGTCTGAAATCTCCTGCAAGCAATATTACTGCATTCCCAAATGGTCTGACATTGCCACGCAAATCTTGCGAGGATCGACCAAGAAAATCTTGCAAGGATCGACCAAGAGCCTCAAGTGATTTTTTGCGTACCATTGTGCATTCATCCTAAACAATAAGTTTGCATTTCTGCAATATTTTTCCCCATATTGGATGTTTTGGAGATGTCGAACATGAGATTTTTGAAAAATTGAATGTTTTAAAGTAGAATAAATAATTCTTCTACTTGGCAGCAAGGTCGCAGGTATTCCTCATGCAGCAAGGGCTAAGGCTATGTCATTTTGTTACCAAATGGCTGCGAAAATCAATTTAATTAGAAAGGTTTTACCAGTTACTTCTGGTGCTGTTCAAGGTAGCAGTAATTTCCAAATAACTTCTATTCTCACAGTCAGTAAATTAGGTGACTAAAATAGGATTTATCCATGTTTTGACAATGCCTTATTCACTGTAATTAATTTAGGAGACTAAAATAGGATGAGGGATTAGAGATGGACAGATAGAGAGGAAGATATATAGATAGGAAAGAGAAAGTGAGAGGAAAATAGAGAAAGAGAAGGAGATAGAGAGATAAAGGGATTGATAGATAAACAGAGAGAGGGGGGAGAGTTAGAAACAGAGAGGGATGAGACAGAGGAAAGGAGAGAGATAGAGGGAGTTAGAGAGAGAAAGGGGCTCAAAGAGAGATGGAGAGGGTGATATAGAGAGAAAGATAGATTGAGAGAGGGAAAGGGAGAGATGGATAGAGATAGATATTAAGAGAGTTAGAGAGAGGGGGAGAGAAACAGAAGGTGAACTACACTTCACCGTTTGTTTCCTCGTTCAGTAGAGAAGAAATCTTTCGAGACTGATGCAATTTTAATGTTTTGTTATTATCCAGAGTACCCCTTTTCTTTGGGGGTGGGGGGCTAGATTTTCCTCACATTAGAAACCGACCGGGTTATCTGTACTTTCACTTAACAAATTAATAAAAGAAAAACATATTGTAAAATTTGAATTTAACATGAAAATACTATTTTAAAAAATAGCACGATAACATAAGTGCATAAGTGCCACTTTAGGTACTCCTTGGGCGTTGAGTTCCATGGCGACCAGCATAATTATTTAATGGTCGCTCTCTTAGCCCCCCCCCAGCAAGGCTAATGCATGCGCACGTAACATTTTTTTTTATTTACTGATGTTGGCTTAGTAACTAAACGATTTATTGATAATTTCGTAACCCTTAAACGCATGCCGGAAGATTTAAATTGGTTCATTATTGTTGTAATGAAAAAAAAAAAGTTTCATTCAACACAAAACCAAAAACACATATTAATAATAAATGATTTATTATTGTATTCATTGAAATTTACTAATTTTTAAATAAAAAAATTAAAAAAAAAGTTAATAAAAAATAGTTGCTTATGTGCGCATAAAAAACTTTTTTTTTTTTTTTAGATTAGGTCCACCTTGGAATCACCTCCCCCCCCAACCTCCAAATCTTAAGAACAGCTTCCGGAATAAACACCACTTTTGGAGGGGGGGGGCTATTTGCAAAATTTAACTGATATTTGTTGTCAGCATACCCACCCGAAAATACTATTAAAAAAAAAAAGGAGGGGTTCAGTGCCCGTGGCAGAGAAGTAGATTTATTTATCAATAAAAGCTGCAGAGAAGTAAATTTATTTATAAATAAAAGTCGTCATTTTAAAAAGAAAATTGTGGAGGTGGACCTAAATGTAAATATTTACCCAAAAAATTATCCCAAAGTTTATTGCAAAAACGTTTTGTTTTCGCACTATTCAACAATTTGTTCATCCGCGCATGTAAATTAAAAAATATTTGTAAAAGTGAGAAGTTATCAGAAGTTATCAGTAAATGATTTATTTTTTTTTTTATTTATTTATTTTTTTTTTTACATTAGGTCCACCTCCACAAATGTTAAGAACGACTTTCAGAATAAACACCCTCAACCTCTCGATGTTAACAACGGATTTCGGAATAAACACCATTTGGGGATGGGGGATATTTAAAAAAAAAAAAAAAGTCGATAAAAGTCGTCAATTAAAAAGAAATTTAAAATCAAATGTTTTTAAAAGTGAGAAATTATTAATTTAATAATTATTAATAAATGTTTAGTAACATTTTTCGGTGCTAATGCAGAGAGTGATCCGCGCTATTTTTAAATCGTGTTTTTTTTATTCCAACCAATCTTATATCGAAAAACAAAAAAAAACTCAAAAAGCAAGTGACAAACTTTTTTTTTTGGCCTTATATAATAAAGAAAAAATATGTAAATTAAAAAATTGGGAAGATAAACAAATGAGTTATGTTTTTTTTTTTTTTTTTTTTACTTACTAAACAGAAAATGAAATCTTTCGTCAATTCGTGGCTGTGAAATGAATCGAACCGGAAGTTCAGTTTTATCAACAGAACAGATTCGCACCACGGTTAAAAAAATATATTTATTTTATCTAATATTTTAATAATTCGCGAGGTAAATTTATTTTAATAACATAAAAACATGCCTCGACTCTAAAGATGGGTTGTCTGAAAATTTCAAATAAATTGGTAATGTAGAAATATGCTTTTATTCGTTTGGAACGAACAAAATTTACATTTTTATATATATAGATATATATATGTATATGCTAGCATATATACATATATATATATATGTATGTATATATATATATATATATGTTTATATATTCGTTCGTTCGTTCGTCTGTTGAAGTCGAAGATGGCCATGACATCAGTGAGTAAAAGTAGTGTTTTTGTGCTTCCGGAGATGACTTGTAAGGCCGATCCGGGCATGGAAGGCTCTCCCTCAAGTTGGACTGTGGTGAGCAGGTGTTGTGAGGGCAGAGCTTGTTGCTCTGGCTTTGCGGGTTGCACGCTTCTGTACTGCTTTGAGGGTTCTTCTCTCTTCAGCTGTTTCAGTTCCTTTGTTAATGAGGTGACGCCAGTGAGATCTGACTGATGCAAGCGATTTCCAGGACTCGGTACTGATGTTGAAGTCTTTGAGGGAGACTTTGAGGTTGTCCTTAAAGCGTTTTCTTGGTGCTCTGACTGAATGCTTGCCTTGGCACAGCTCACCATACAGGAGTTGTTTTGGGATTCTTTCATCTGGCATGCGGGAGACGTGACCTGCCCATCTCAGTTGGGTCTTTCGAATGGTAGTAGTTATGCCGGGAAGACTAGCACTTTTCAGGACCTCTATATCAGGGACTTTGTCTTGCCATCTGATATGGAAGAGATTTCGGAGACATCTCAGGTGGAAGAGGTTCAACGCTTTTTCGTGCCTTCTGTAGGTAGTCCAGGTTTCTGAGCCATAGAGCAATGTGGTGAGGACAACTGCTCTGTAAACCTTCAGCTTGGTGTCAGTGCTGATTCCTCTCCTTTCCCAGACTTTGCTTCTGAGTCTCCCGAATGCGCTGCTTGCCTTGGCGATTCTGTTGTTGATTTCGAGATTGATTGTGGCTGTCCAAGATAGAGTGCTGCCCAGATAGGTGAAGGTTTCAACCGCTTGAAGGTTCTGTCTCTTGACTGAGATACTTGGCTCATGATACAGATTTCTGGGAGCTGGTTGGAACATAACTTCGGTCTTCTTGGTGTTAATTGTGGGGCCGAAGTTGCACAGGCTGCGGAGAATTTGTTCATCTGATCTTGCATTTCTCGCTCGTTGCTCGCAAAAAGAAAGTCACTCAGCACTGCTTTCTTCACCTTTGTCACAGCCTGCAGTCTCCTTGGGTTAAACAGCTTTCCATCTGTTCTGAATTTAATGTTGATGCCTGGTGACTGGTCACTGAAAGCTTCAAATAGCATTGCTGAACAGTGTAGGAGCAAGGACACAGCCCTGTTTAACTTCATTTGTTACCGGAAAAGCCTCCGATGGTTCACCATCGTCAAGGACGCACCCCATCATACCTTCATGGAATTGACAAACTACTGTGATGAAAGTACTTAGGCAACCGAATTTCTTCATTATTTTTCACAGACCATCCCGACTGACTGTGTCAAATGCTTTCGTCAAGTCGATAAAGGTTGTGTAAAGGTCTCGGTGCTGTTCTATGCATTTCCCTTGAAGCTGACGAGCGGCAAAGATCATGTCAGTGGTCCCCCGACTGGTGCGGAAACTACATTGACTCTCCGGCAGGAGTCCCTGTTCCAGGTAACCAAGTAAGTGGTTGAGGAGGATGCGAGCCAAGATTTTTCCTGCTATGGACAGGAGAGAGATACCTCGGTGGTTATCGCAGAATTGGCGATTTCCTTTTCGCTTATAGATGTGAACGATTGTGGCGTCTTTAAACTTTTGTGATAGTTGTTCCTTCCTCCACATGATCGGATACAAGCATGTCAGCTGCTCCCCTAAGGCTGCACCACCGGACTTGTAAACCTCAGCTGAGATGGCATCTTGACCTGGAGCTTTTTCACTGGTTGACTACTGAATGGCTTTGCTGACCCCTTCGATTGATGGAGGAGTATCGAGCTGTTGATTGATGGGGACTTGGGGGAGATGTTCAATTGCTATATCATTGATTGCTCCAGGGCGATTGAGCACTTTGTTTAAATGGCCAGCCCATCTGTTGAGAATCTCCTTCTTTCCCGTGAGTAGAGTTGAGCCATCGGCACTGAGCAGAGAAGAGGATCTCGAAGACTGTGGTCCGTAAACTGCCCTTAGTGCATCGTAAAAATTCTTTGTATCATGTTTGGCTGTGTAACCTTGGATTTCATCTGCCTTGGCACTGAGCAGGAATCCTGCATCGAACGCAGCTTGGATTGAACTTTGTTGTGTATGTTAGAGAAGGCAGTTTTCTTCGCCACACAAGCTGCGTCATTTTGATGCGCTCTTAGCAGGCGGTGTTTTTCCTGCGACAAATTGTGGATCTCAGGATCATTCTTGTCAAACCAGTCCCGGTGGTGTTTGGTGGTAGGGCCTAGAACGTCAAGAGCAGCAGAGTGAACAACATCTCCAAAGGATGTCCAGCTCTCTTCAATGCTGTTGTGATTGAGATTGAAGTTAGCAAGTTTACTGTGTATGCTGCTCTGGAATTCCTCTGCTGTTTTAGGACATTTCAATTTGGCTGTATTGAGCCTCTTGGCTGTTTTTTTACCTTGAGGCCTTCTCTTCGGTTGGATGAAGAAGTTGAATTTGGAGATGATGAGGCGGTGGTTGGTCTAACAATCAGCCCCGCACATGGCTTTGGTCAGTCTCACATCCTGCCTGTCCTTGACTCTGGTAATGACATAGTCGATTTGATGCCAGTTTGAGAGCGTGGATGCATCCATGTGGTTTTATTGCGATTTGGGAGGCGGAACATAGTGTTTGTGATGTTGAGATCATGTGACGCACAGGTTCTAAGGAGGAGGAGTCCGTTGCTATTGCATTTGCCTACTCCATGCTTTCCAATGATGTTGTGCCAGGCTTGATGATCTGTACCGACAAGTGTATTGAAGTCACCAAGAATTACAAGCTTCTCCGACTGAGGGACTGAGGAAATGAGAGAGTCCAGCTCTTCATAAAACTTATCTTTGACCTCATCAGGGTTAGTCATCATAGGTCCTGACCAGCGTAAAACTGGTGTTGCATCCAAGAGGTAACTGCATTTTCATTAGGTGTCGTTGATACCTTCAGGAATGCTTGCTAGTTTTGGTACGTGAGTTGTTTTGATAGCAAAACCCATACCAGCTTCACGCCACTTCTCAGCACTGCGCCCACACCAGAAGAAGGTGTAGCCTTCACCAGTTTCGGTCAATTGGCCTTTGTCTGCAAAACGAGTCTCACTTAGGGCTGCAATGTCAATATTGTAGCAAGCAAGCTCACGAGCTACAAGCGCTGTCCGTCTTTCGGGTGGATTTGCTTTTGCATTATCGAGCAGAGTTCAAACATTCCACAATGCTAGAGTAAGCACCTTTGTTTTCTTTTTTCTTTTGTTTCGACCGCTTAAGAGGGATCCCCACCAGCCACGGTATGCTGGCCAGGGTTTGGTGAAGCAGGCTATTTTTAGGGCACCTTTTCTAGCCCCGTACTCATTCTACGGAGGCGAGCAGAGCGATCCTAAAGAGGGCTGCTCGGTCACTCAGGAGGCTGCCGGACCCACCACTGCCTCAGTCCAGTGAGGAATGACCACATGTCCTGAATCACCTACGTGTAGGTTCACAGCTACAGCTTCCAGTGTATCCACACCTACTGCTTCGCCGTTTCCCTGTCGTCGCAGGACTTGAAGTTAACAAAAAGTCGATGTCATGACTTGCGCTTGACTTGGATTAAAGTGAGGGAGACTTGTGCAGGATCAGCCTCACTCTCTCTTCCTGATGTGCCGGTTCCAGTGGCAGGACTGTGTCAAGATGACTGGGAACGAATTAGGATGCAGGAGTTGTCGGAAGGAGACTGGTCTGTCTTCCTACCGCCTTAGGGGCTTCACTCCGGATTTTCTGTTGGGTTTACTCCCTTAGCCTTTGTCTTTCCCAAGACAATGGAACTATTTGACCCATAGCTGGGGGTTGGTTTATGAGTCACCAGGGCATATCCACACGACGGTGGGCCTACATGTCACATGTCTGGGGGCCAACCTCCTCTGAGTCCTTGTAGTTTAGCCTGAGGTCACAGGGTGCTTAGTTTCCATGGTTCGGTGCGGGGAACCACTACATAGGGCTGGCAGAGAAAGACTTATGTATTCGGCTCCTTTTTCACATAAATGCTGCCAGCGGTGTTAGACGAGAGCAAGAGATGATAAGCACATCTACTACTACGACTACAACTACACACTCACGTTAAAAAACGACCCTGGTGTCTAACTCTGTCCCGTGGGGAGGCATAGTAAATAGGTACAACTACACACTAGACGCATCACACCGCCATTTGAAACATTGTACACACACACACACACACACACACACACACACACACACACACACACACTTATTGAATAAAAAACACTTTAACAATAAAACATTATGGAAAAAACATTTCCTTTATAAGGAAAAGAAAACAAGCGCATCTTTGCAGAGTATTTTTTAAAGTTATATATCAACCTATTTTCGTATCTCTATTAAAAACAAGAAGAAAAAAAAAGGAATTTGAAACTAAATATGAAAAAATGTTACCTTTAATTACCTATGTCCATTAAATATGTTTTATTAATACTATTTATCGATTTCTTAAATTAGATTTCTATATTTCTTTATTTAATTTAACTTATTTTTAATTTTTTTTAATTTTTTAAACCGGACTAATCAACTAAGTTGAATCGTTACAAAACTACGTAAGTTTCGTATCAAGAATTTGCTTTGTTTATTTATAAGAATATCTGCTAGCTTATTTATGTGATTTAGGAAACGTTTTAGTTTAAAATTTATTCAATTACGAAAGTAAAGTCTAAACATTACTTTATATTTAGTTCATTCTCATTTTTCATTTAAAATTAAGGATTTCAATCTATTTTTAATTTTTATTTTTCTTGCATCCTCTCCTATTAAGATTTACGGTTATCAGATATTTTAGAAGTAGAATGGAGATAATTCTGTAAGTTCGGAATTTTAAAGATTTAGTTGAAGTTATAATAAGTATTCATAACGATGAAGGGGAAATAACCAAGGCCGTTCGATGTTTCTAGTTTGATAAATTCCTAATATTCATTTATAATTTATTTATTAATTAAACGGATCCAATTAAAGCTAGGCTAACCTATTCAAAATATAAGTTTTTAAAGCATATTTTAACCATGATACTAATTTTATTACTAAAGATTTAACCTACGTTTGCTATCCAACCATAATTTGCTGGGGTTATACACGGGTACACGGCTTCAATACAAAATAACACTTCAGGACACAATACTTATTCAATAATAATACATGTCCCATTAATACGTATTCTAATAATAAAACTAATCTTTAGCTCCATGTACGTTTTACTTCAATGAAAGTGGGGGTTCACCTTGGTTTTTGGATTTAATTGGCTAGCACTAGAGTAATATTTAACATGCTATGATTTTTCAAGTTTTACTGGTCTAAAAACAGTATCAATTAATCCCCAATCTTTAATTACTAATTTTTATTTATATTTTTATTATTTAATTACTAATTTTTATTTATATTTTTATTGCTATTTATTTGTTAAGCTATTTTATTCATCTGGAAACGGTATTTCGCCATCGATATGACTAAAAACGTGTTACCAGTTTCGAAACAATATTGCTAATCTTTGTTAATCCTTATTATAAATCTAAATTTCCTATCTAGTAATCCATGGTCTTTATTTCTAAAAATGTGTTTCTAGTGTAGAATATTAGATTCCAGATTTGCTTGCTAGATTTGAATCATTCATCACAATTAATTTACATCATTCTTAGCTATTTAAATCTATATTAACTTTGACCTTACACTCAAGAACCTTTATTTTTCCCAGAATGTTTTT
>NC_136502.1:62758914-63071414 GCF_053919585.1 Euprymna scolopes
TATATATATATATGCAAGTATATAGGTATATATATATATATATATATGCAAGTATATATATATATATATATATGCAAGTATATATATATATATATATGCAAGTATATATATATATATATATATATATATGCAAGTATATATATATATATATATATATATATATGCAAGTATATATATATATATATATATATATATATGCAAGTATATATATATATGCAAGTATATATATATATATATATATATATATGCAAGTATATATATATATATATATATATATATATATATATATATATATATATATATGTGTGATTATTGTCTGTGCCAGATTATGCATATTGGAGTAAGAAATTTTCATCAAATTTTTATTTAGGATAGTGCTATCCTTATGTGGATGTTTGGAAGATTTCATTAACTTATTCTTTTGAAGTTGTGTGTGTATATATATATATATCTTCTATATCTTCTATAATATAAAGCTGAATGTATGTGTGTGTGTCTGGTCATGAATAGGCTCCTATATGGTTGACTATTATAGAAAACTGATCACATATAATGATAGAAGATGTATTGAGACACAGGAATGGGTATGTTTGATCTGGCATAATGATGATTAATTAAAATTGTGGGGTCTGCGTATGCCTCTGGTCCACAAAGTATGGAAATAAAAAAATTTTAAATTAAAAAAAAAAACGTTTACAAGTGTTTTTGATATAGATGTACATAATAATACTTTGATAAGTATGTTTTAACTTACATAGGGATGGTATAATAAAATTGTTGGGTCTGCATTCACGCCTGGCCTCCATAGAATGGAAATAGGCACAAACTTTAATAAAGACTTTTCATATCTATCTGCGTAAGTATACTTTGATAATTATGTTTCAGTTTGAAGAAATATGGTATAATAAAATTATGGGGTGTTCGTTCGCGCCTGACCTCCATAGAATGGAAATATGTCACAAAGTTTAACAAGGTTTTTGAATATAGATCCACAGAATATTGTGATAAGTGTTTCAGTGTGAACAGGTATGGTATAATAAATTATGAGGTTTATCCATTTTATTTTTACTTTCATCATATTTTGCTTTGGTTTTGATACCCTCAAATTTGAAGCTATCTCTTTACAACACTTCTTTTTCATAACCTATCATACTTTCATAGATTAGAGTCCATTTTCTGTAGGCTATTTTTGAACCCAGTCAACGACGGGGACTTTTTCGAGTATATATGTATAGTCATCCACAGACTGTTTCACTGTATCACAGCTCTTTAGCATGGCCAGACCAGCACCCATCTCAAGCCCGAGATTAAACCAACAACTATCAATTCTGTAGTTTAGGCCACTGGGACAGACATTGTCGCCAATTCAACAATGATATCTAACAATGCTTTATACAAACATTGACTGCCACTTACACAGTACTCCATTTTTTCTTTACATAGTTTTGCATATATATATATATATATATATATATATATATATATATATATATATATGTGTGTGTGTGTGTGTCTGTCTGTTTATTTATGTATTTTGTATATACCTATATGGGTTGTGGGGGGGAATAAAAATTTGAAATTGATTTATTAATGAAAATCTACAAAAAGGCATAATAAATGTCTAGTTTTATGACACTATTTTTCCTCCTGTCCTTCCAGATCCAAGTCTGTGTGATGCAACTGACAGCCTTGGCCGATCAAGCCTTTTATATGCCATCCAATATAATCACTTGGATGTCCTTCAATATCTTTTGGATAATGGAGCAGATCCGAATGTTGTTACTCATGGTAAGTTATTGCTTTCTATAAGAATCATCTGAATGTCGGAACAAGATACCTCGCAATCTAATAGAAAGTTATTGGATTTTCAAAGTCAGACCCAAACAGTAATGTGTTTGACGTGAATACTTCATTCCAACTTCTCCATATTAATTACACATAATTATTTGTTGTTACTATTAATCGAATAGCATCATTCAAACGAACTTAAAAAAACAAATCACATTTCACAAAATAATTTGTTTAATAAATTAATGTCAACAAGATTGATTTTTGTTTATTCCTAAGCAAGTCATTTTTTCTTTTACTCCTGAGTGACGCCGTGTATGTATGGCTAGTCTTAGTTTTGTATACAGCAGTAATGGCTTTTTCAAAAGCTGTAATTGTAACTCTTCATATTGGGATAGCCAGGAAAATATCAGCTTTAGATCATAGAGATTATAGTGACCAGTGTTTACTTGTCAGAATGGGATGAGCGTGGAAGCAAGGGGTCAACATTTATCTCCAATTCTTTTATTTCTTTTTTATTAACCTGTCAATCCTCACATTCCTTCATAATCTTATTTTCTCATTCATATTTAAACTATGTTATATTGGTAGAGAGGCTGGTTGATATCGGTTGATAAATTGGGAAATAATCATAACGGAATAAGAAATATTTTTTTTTATCTCTTAGGTAACACCTACGGCAAACGGTGAATTTAAATTCAATGAAAAAAAAATAAAATAAATGATAATAACAAACAAATGAACGCACTAGTGTTTGAGGCGTACACACACACCCCTCCCTCCCTTTGAAAATGCAATGCGCAAGAGAGCACATTATCAGCGAAGCTGATGAAAGGGAGAGAAAGAAAAAGTGAAAGTCGATGCGCACGAGTAGAGAAAGCAGTTTTTGAACTGAGCGTTTTTTTAACGGTGCAAAACGATAGCGTTCGTATAAAAAAAGACTGAGAAGAAAAAAAAGACTGCAGAGAAAAAAAGACTGCAGAGAGCAGTGAACGTTGTCAAATGGACCGGTTGTTTTGTTTACGTTACGTGAGCGAATAATGAATCAAAAAAATAATAAGAAGAAAAATTCGCTATGAGTCGGTGATTGCTCAGGAATGCCCAAAGCGCAGCGTAAACAGATTTCGAGAATGGACAGAAAGTTCACAGAGAAGATATTAAAGATGAATAAGAAGAGATTTCCCCATCCCGATATCCCCGCTCCTTGTCCTTGGCCAAACTGTCATACCATAATGGAAATGGTAAATACATTTTATCTTATATTATTATTTTTTGTTTGGCACCTTGTTTTCTTTTCCTTCTTTTATGATGTTTCCTTTTTATCATCCGACCTCACCCCAACCTATTGCGGTGTGATATTAAATTTAAGGATGTTGAATAAAATTCGTATTTTAAGATTTTAGCGTTGTGTCATTCTTGCTTTGAGTTTGAATCGTTCGGAACAAAATGTACTAATGAGAACCTCAGACAACGTGTCAAATAGTTCATAAATCGTGGACGACACTTTACTTGTCATTATTTAATTTTTATTTTATATTGTGTTACAGACAACGTAGGGTGAAGCGCTGACCTAGAGTCATAAGATTCTTACCAGGGGACATCCACCCCGAGTCAGCTTCATACCGGCCCGTAACATAAATTGGGGACTCGCCGTTGGATTTTTCATTGGCTCATATAGATAAAAAAAAAAAAAATCCCTCAACGATTCACAAGGCAAGATGGCAAGCATAGAAAGTTTTCTAAAAGACCCATCCCCGGATAGCCTTGGTAAACTCAAGAAAGACAAGTTAATAAAATTAGGGCAAAGGTTAGATTTAGAAGTAAAGAGAGCGATGAGAAAAACTACACTAGTTAGAATTATCACGGAACATATGGTAGATAATGGGGTGTTTGAGCAGGAAACGCTGGAGGAATTGCCAGCAGAAATGGTAACTATGATTCCAGCCGAAGTAGAATTAGAGAAGGCAAAAATATTAGCTAGGATGGAGATAGAGAAAGCCAGGATTGAACAAGAAACGAGGATGAGTGAGCTAACCATGAGGCACCAAACAAACAAGAATAGACTGAATAGCTTCGACGTGACGAAACACGTGAGGATGATCCCTACATTCGTCGAAACTAAAGTGGACGAGTACTTCGCTCACTTTGAAAGGCCAGCTCTTAATATGGTCTGACCGAAAGAATGCTGGACCATGCTACTACAAATAACGCTGTATGGGAAAGCACAAAGGTCGTACGCGGCGCTCCCAGCAGAGGACTGCGCAGATTATGAAACCGTCAAGGCGGCGATTTTAAAGGCGTACGAACTAGTCCCAAGAGCATACCAACAAAAATTCAGGGGGTTAAGGGTGAGTGAAGGCCAGGCCTATATAGAGTTTGCAAATTGAAAAGAAGCACTCATCAATCGTTGGTGTAGCTCTAAAGGTGTGGAGGGAGATTTCGAAAAATTGAAACAGCTCCTATTAATAGAAGAATTTCTAAACTGCGTCCCCGAAGACCTGAGGCTACACCTGGCTGAGAAAGAGGTAGCGACAGTACTCGACATGGCTAAATTAGCGGACGAGTATGTCATCTACCACAAGGGTAGACCGGGATCGCATAAGCCTACACATCCACGTAGTAGAGAGGCCTATCCACTCCATGAAAAACGAAGCGGCCCGCAAGCGCTTAGGGGGAGTCCGGCATTCTCAGCCAAACAACCGCCATTCAAACAGGAAGCCAGACCTATCATATGCTTCAACTGTAAGAAGCTGGGTCACATAGCTGCAAACTGTTGGGCGTGGCGAGGCCTGGAACAAATTCGAAATCCCCCAGCTAAACCACAGTTGATGGTACACGCAAATGTAGAAGTGGAGTATAAACCCTTCACGTCGAGAGGATACATTTCCCGAAACAAAAAGAGCCAGAGAAGGCCCATCAATATCGTAAGAGACACGGGTGCATCCCAATCCTTAGTGCTAAGGAACCACATGCCCACGGGAATAAAAACAACCTCCAATAGGACAGTCAATACTATTAGAGGCATAGAAGATAAGCCTATGAAAATTCCTCTAGTTAAGATTTACCTAGAATCCGATTGGATATCAGGCGAGATCATCATGGGAGTCATTAGTAGCTTACCTATGACCGGCATGGCGATGATAGTAGGTAACGACATTGCCAAAAGTCGAATCAAACCCTCAAGATAAATGAAGCCTGAATCCATGGGGGAACTCAAGGCATCAGAAGATAAGGCATCAGCAATTGTAACGACGAGGGGGAAGAAGAAAGAGAGGGAGAAGTCTACTACTAGGTCACCAGAAAGGAAGGGCCAAACAAAAGAAGAGATAGGGCTGCGATCCAATCTATAAATACTGCGACAGGAACTAATTAAGGAATAACGAAACGATGTTGATTTGAAACCCCTGTTTAGGCGGATCGGAAATGAAGAATCTGATGGCAGTGCAGGACAATACTTCCTCAATACCTGCATATTAATGAGAAAGTGGAATCCTCCCAGTGCGACGGAGGGGATAGACCGGATCATGCACGAGCAAGTGATGGTGTCAAAAACGTACCAGGAGAGAGTGCTAAAAGTTGCACACGAGATATCATTGGCGGGTCACCTGGGTGTCACTAAGACACACGAAAAGCTCACGAGACACTTCTATTGGCCAGGAATCATGGGGGACGTGAAAATGTTCTGTCGAGCATGCAAGATATGCTAAGTGACAGGAAAACCCAACCAGAAGATTCCTCTGGCGCCACTCCAACCAATACGAGCAGTGGAGGAACCTTTCGGTCGAGTGATTGTAGACTGTGTGGGACCGTTGCCTAAAACTAAAGCCGGCCATAAATATATAATGTGTGCGTCCACCAGATTCTCTGGAGCAATCGCATTGCGGAATATATCGGCGAAAAAGATAGTAGACACCCTGATAATTTTCTTTACAAAGGTGGAATTACCAAAAACAATCCAGACCGACCAAGGGTCTAATTTCATGTCAAATGTTATATAGGGGTTTCATTATTCTTATTATTATTCTTGTTGTTATTGTTCGTTGTTAGGAAGTCTTATTAAAAGTGAGTCTTAGAGAGTCTTATTAAGAGAGATGTTGCGTTCTGTGTTCGTGTTATGAAGAGATTCATATATATAAAATGTTCATACTTAGAAGTGTAGTAGAAGCTCTTAGTGTGAGGAGACAGTGTTGAGACAGTCTTAGTGTTCACATTGTAGATATGAGATGTAGAGACATTGTGTATGTGAAGACATTTTAAAACACAGGATATATAAGACATATAATGACAATTTCACTTTACCTTTTGGTAGAATTACAACACAAAGACGACGTTTATAAAAACACATGATGCGTTTATTTCTTCTTCGACCGGTCGTGGTTTTCTTAGTCAGGAATTCAAAGTTTTACATTCTATGTTTCAAAGGTGACCGTCTCGCTTCCAGACGTTCGACTGTCCATCTCTGGACTGCAGACTGTCGTCTGTCGTCCTCAGACTCTCTGCTTAACTCTAACGTTTCTAACTATATCAAGAACTTCCCATTTTCCATGACGTCATACTCATGTTAAAACATGTGTCTTCTTTCACGTGTTCTAAAAATGCGTGTCCAAAACATTTTCCTTTGTTTATATTTCCAGTAACCTATATTTCCAATATGTTAAAAACATGTTTATTAAATTATCCTATAGTTGCGTTCCTCAATTCAATTTCATAACAGAATTGACAAATGCACACTCCTTTTCTTAAAACTATTTTATCTCTAAGCTAAACAATGGTTTGTTTTTACATTCCATTTTCTAATTCTCTCTCGTAATCTATTTCTAAACCTAAATTACGAGGTTCGAATTTCGTCTATTCTATTTCATATTTACATTTAACTAATTCCCTATTTTTATACTTACATGAAAAGGGGACAGCCCTTATCATGTAACACAAAGATCTTCAGGCAGACGGCAACACAATTGGGAGTCACGCACGTCAGATCCAGCGCATATCACCCGCAGTCCCAGGGAGCGCTGGAACGCTTTCATGCCACACTCAAAGCTATGCTAAAAGCATATTGTGTGGGACATGATGACGAGTGGGACAGAGGTATTCCCTTCGTGTTGTTTGCGGCGCGTGAAGCAGTACAGGAATCACTAGGGTTCAGCCTATTCGAGCTAGTTTTTGGCCATCCAGTATGGGGGCCACTAAAACTAATAAAAGAACGATGGGTAAACAATGAGTCCATGCCGAACAATATGTCGGAATATGTGGCTAAAATGCGAAAAACCCTGTGAGAAGCGCGAGAGTTAGCCAGAGATCACCTAGAGAATAGTCAGAAAACCATGAAAGCCGCATATGACAAGAAAACGATAGAAAGAGAATTCAAAGAAGGGGAGGGGGGGGAAGTGCTACTACTGTTACCCCTAAAAGTCAGCCATTTAAGGCCAGATACCAGGGACCCTATACAGTATCCAAAAAGATTAGCTCCCTTAACTACCTAATAGATACCCCAGAACGTAGAAAGAAGACGCAAGTATGTCATGTTAATATGTGCAAAAGTATTTTAGAAGGACGGAAGAGAAAGCGGTGCTGATAGCACCACGTATCCAGGGAGAACTGGAACTGACCAGCGCTGAGGAGGAAGCTACAAGGACTCACCTAGGAAGTTAAACAACTCAGCGGTCTTGGGAAATTTAGATGCCAAATTTTCCCACCTACCTTCGAAGGAAGGGCAGAGTTTAAAACAATACTCTCAGAGTACAGAGACTTATTCTCAGATGCGCCCAGGTGCACGAATGCAGCAGTGCACGATGTAGAACTAAAAGAAGATAAACCAATTAGACAACACCCATATGGCCTAAGTCCGAGAAAACTAGCAGTTCTAAAGGAAGAGATAGACTATATGTTAGATCATGGGATAATAGAACCCAGTCAGAGTGAGTGGGCATCACCGTGCGTGCTAGTAGACAAGCCCGATGGGACAGTGCGATTTGGCACTGACTATCGAAAAGTAAACGCACTCACCAAGACCGACTCATACCCTATTCCCAGAATGGACGACTGTATGGATAAAATACGGCGAACAAAATATATCACCAAATGCGATCTCTTGAAGGGGTATTAGGCGGTGCCCCTAACAGAACGAGCCAAACAAATATCGGCATTCGTTACCTCTGAGGGAACATATCAATACCGAGTGATGCCCTTCGGCATGAGGAACTCGCAGGCCACGTTTGTAAGATTAATGAATGCATGTCTTGCTGGGATGCCTACATAGACGACATAGTGATCTATAACGACACGTCGCCAGAGCATGTCGAAACAATAAGGAAAGTATTCCAAAGGCTGCGATCAGCCAGGCTAACCATAAATCTAGCGAAAAGCGAATTCTGTCAGACTAGGGCACGTGGTAGGAGACGGGAGAATTACCCCACTAAAGGCCAAAACCCAAGAGATTGAAACATACCTAGCACCGAAAAATGTTCGGAGCCTAAGGCGATTCTTGGGTATGGCCGGATACTATAGGAAGGTTTGTAGGGATTTTGCGAGCATCACTGCGCTCCTGACGAAACTATTGAAAAATCACAGTAAATTCAGATGGTCAGCGGAATGCCAGGAAGCATTCGAAACCATAAAACGAGCGTTGAGTACAGAACCAATACTGAAAACTCCTTCATTCAGTCAACCTTTTAGCTTAGCTGTAGATGCCAGTGACAAAGGCATCGGAGCAGTGCTATTGCAACCGGGGGAAGACGAGCAGCTTCATCCAGTTAGTTTCTATTCAAAAAAGTTTAATGGATTCCAGAAATCCTATTCAACGATAGAGAAAGAAGCATTAGCGCTAATATCAAGCCTTCTTCACTTTGAGATATACGTGACCTCAGCACCTACTCCAATCTCAGTATTTACTGACCATAATCCGTTGGTCTACGTGAATAGGATGAAGAACAAGAATAGAAGATTAATGTCTTGGAGCCTTATGCTGCAGGAATTTAATTTAGATATCATGCACATTAGCGGCAAGAACAATGTGGTAGCAGATGCCCTATCGAGAAAACATGATTAAGAAATAATTAAATAAATAAATAAACAAATAAATAAACAAAAGCACGAATCAGATTTAAAAAAAAAAAAAAGAGTGAGAATAAGAAATTTTTTTTTTCTGTTATGCTTGGAGGTGTTATATTGGTAGAGAGGCTGATAAATTGGGAAATAATCGGTTGATAAATTGGGAAATAATCATAACGGAATAAGAAATTTTTTTTTTTAATCTCTTAGGGAACGCCTACGGCGAACGGTGAATTTAAATTCAATAAAAAATGAATAAATAATAACAAACAAATGAACGCACTAGTGTTCCCCTCCCTCTGAAAATGCATTGATAAACAGATCTGCTCTTCTCATACAACTGTGATGACACTTTACTCTTTGGCCGGCGTTCGACTGCAACCTAAACATTGTTCAACAACTAATAGGCATTACTGATCAAAATGCACAACTTGGGGTAAACCGTGGCAAGTTGTTTGACTCATGATTTAGGTTAACTGTACTATGTCAAAATGTTTATTAATCTAATATTATCTGAATTCAGGAATCAGACTATTATATATTCAGACTCAGAATATTTTTTTCCTACATTTTTCGATTGAAGAGTTATAATTGGTTTTCGTTTTTGAGTTGTTTTCCGTGTTTTGATTGTAGAATAGTAATCGTTTTTGATTGTAGAATAGTAATCGTTTTTGATTGTAGAATAGTAATCGTTTTTGATTGTAGAATAGTAATCGTTTTTCGTTTTTTTTTCATAGAGTAATCTAAATTGTAATTCATTTTTGGATTGAATAATTATATTTCGTTTTTAGGTTGAAAAATTATAATTGTTTTTAACCTTTTGGTTTAAAATAATAATTGTTTTCAATTTTGGAATTGAAAAATTATTAGTTTTCGATTTTGAGATGAAAATTTATAATTGTTTTCGTTTTGTGATTAAAGAATTATTATTGTTTTTCGATTTTTTGATTGAAGAATTATAATTGTTTTTGTTTTGGGGTTGAAAGATTATATTTTTTTAGTATTTAAGAAATATAGTTTATCTGAATTTGGATTTTGGGTTGAAGAAATATAATTGTTTTTCATTTTGAATTAAAGAATAATAATTGTTTCGCTTTTTGGGTTAAAAAATTATAATTGTTTATCGTCTTTAATTCGAAGAATCATTATTGATTTTCGTGCTTGGAAGAATTATAATTGTTGATCATTTTAAGGTCGAAGAATTATAATTGTTGATCATTTTTTGTCGAAGTATTATAATTGTTGATCGTTTTTAGGTGGAAGAATTATAATTGTTAATCATTTTTAGGTTGAAGAATTATAATTGTTGATCATTTTTAGGTTGAAGAATTATAATTGTTGATCATTTTTAGGTTGAAGAATTATAATTGTTGATCAATTTTAGTTTGAAGAATTATAATTGTTGACCACTTTTAGGTTGAAGAATTATAATTGTTGATCATTTTTAGGTTGAAGAATTATAATTGTTGATCATTTTTAGGTTGAAGAATTATAATTGTTGATCATTTTTAGGTTAGAGTATTATAATTGTTGATCATTTTTAGGTTGAAGAATTATAATTGTTGATCATTTTTCGGTCGAAGGATTATAACTGTTGATCATTTTTAGGTTGAAGAATTATAATTATTGATCATTTTTAGGTTGAAGAATTATAATTGTTGATCATTTTGAGGTCGAAGAATAATAATTGTTTATCATTTTTAGGTTGAAGATTTATAATTGTTGATCATTTTAAGGTCTAAGAATTATAATTGTTAATCATTTTTCGGTTGACGACTTATAATTGTTGATAATTTTTAGGTTGAAGAATTATAATTGTTGATCATTTTAAGGTTGAAGTATTATAATTGTTGATCATTTTTAGGTTGAAGAATTATAATTGTTGATCATTTTCAGGTTGAAGAATTATAATTGTTGATCATTTTTAGGTTGAAGTATTATAGTTGTTTATAATTTTTAGGTCGAAGAATTATAATTGTTGATGATTTTTAGTCGAAGTATTATAATTGTTGATCATTTTTAGTTGAAGAATTATGATTGTTGATCATTTTTAGGTTGAAGAATTATAATTGTTGATCATTTTTAGGTTGAAGAATTATAATTGTAGATCATTTTTAGGTTGAAGTATTATAATTGTTGATCATTTTTAGGTTGAAGAATTATAATTGTTGATCATTTTTAGGTCGAAGAATTATAATTGTTGATCATTTTTAGGTTGAAGAATTATAATTGTTGATCATTTTTAGGTCGAAGAATTATAATTGTTGATCATGTGTAGGTTGAAGAAGTATAATTGTTTATCATTTTTAGGTCTAAGAATTATAATTGTTGATCATTTTTAGGTTGAAGAATTATGATTGTTGATCATTTTTAGGTTGAAAAATTATAGTTGTTGATCATTTTTAGGTTGAATAATTATAATTGTTGATCATTTTTAGGTTGAAGAATTATAATTGTTGATCATTTTAAGGTTGAAGAATTATAATTGTTGATCATTTAAAGTTTGCAGAATTATAATTGTTGATCATTTTTAGGTTAGAGTATTAGAATTGTTGATCATTTTAAGGTTGAAGAATTATAATTGTTGATCATTTTTCTGTTGAAGTATCATAATTGTTGATCATTTTCAGGTTCAAGTATTATAATTGTTGATCATTTTTAGGTTGAAGAATTATAATTGTTTATCATTTTTAGGTTGAAGAATTATGATTGTTGATCATTTTTAGGTTGAAGAATTATGATTGTTGATCATTTTTAGGTTTAAGAATTAAAATTGTTTATCATTTTTAGGTTGAAGAATTATGATTGTTTATCATTTTTAGGTTGAAGAATTATGATTGTTTATCATTTTTAGGTTGAAGAATTATGATTGTTGATCATTTTTAGGTTGAAGAATTATAATTGTTTATCATTTTTAGGTTGAAGAATTATGATTGTTGATCATTTTTAGGTTGAAGAATTATAATTGTTTATCATTTTTAGGTTGAAGAATTATAATTGTTGATCATTTTTAGGTTGAAGAATTATAATTGTTTATCATTTTTAGGTTGAAGAATTATGATTGTTGATCATTTGTAGGTTGAAGAATTATAATTGTTTATCATTTTTAGGTTGAAGAATTATGATTGTTGATCATTTTTAGGTCGAAGAATTATAATTGTTGATCATTTTTAGGTCGAAGGATTATAATTGTTGATCATTTTTAGGTTGAAGAATTATAATTGTTGATCATTTTTAGGTTGAAGAATTATAATTGTTGATCATATTTAGGTTGAAGACTTATGATTGTTGATCATTTTTAGGTTGAAGAATTATAATTGTTGATCATTTTTAGGTTGAAGAATTATGATTGTTTATCATTTTAAGGTTGAAGAATTATAATTGTTGATCATTTTTGGGTTGAAGAATTATGATTGTTGATCATTTTTAGGTTAAAGAATTATAATTGTTTATCATTTTTAGGTTGAAGAATTATAATTGTTTATCATTTTTAGGTTGAAGAATTATGATTGTTGATCATTTTTAGGTTGAAGAATTATGATTGTTGATCATTTTTAGGTCGAAGAATTATAATTGTTTATCATTTTTAGGTTGAAGAATTATGATTGTTGATCATTTTTAGGTCGAAGAATGAAAATTGTTGATCATTTTTAGGTTGAAGAATTATAATTGTTGATCATTTTTAGGTTGAAGAATCATAATTGTTGATCTATTTTAGATTGAAAAATTATAATTGTTTATCATTTTTAGGTTGAAGAATTATAATTGTTGATCATTTTTAGATTGAAGAATTATAATTGTTGATCATTTTTAGGTTGAAGAATTATGATTGTTGATCATTTTTAGGTTGAAGAATTATGATTGTTGATCATTTTTAGGTTAAAGAATTATAATTGTTGATCATTTTTAGGTCGAAGAATTATGATTGTTGATCATTTTTAGGTTAAAGAATTATAATTGTTTATCATTTTTAGGTTGAAGAATTATAATTGTTTATCATTTTTAGGTTGAAGAATTATGATTGTTGATCATTTTTAGGTTGAAGTATTATAATTGTTTATCATTTTTAGGTTGAAGAATTATAACTGTTTATCATTTTTAGGTTGAAGAATTATGATTGTTGATCATTTTTAGGTTGAAGAATTATAATTGTTGATCATTTTTAGGTTAAAGAATTATGATTGTTTATCATTTTTAGGTTGAAGAATTATAATTGTTGATCAATTTAAGGTTGAAGAATTATGATTGTTTATCATTTTTAGGTTGAAGAATTATAATTGTTGATCCTTTTTAGGTTGAAGAATTATAATTGTTTATCATTTTTAGGTTGAAGAATTATGATTGTTGATCATTTTTAGGTTGAAGAATTATAATTGTTGATCGTTTTAGGTTGAAGAATAATGATTGTTTATCATTTTTAGGTTGAAGAATTATAATTGTTGATCATTTTTAGGTTGAAGAATTATAATTGTTTATCATTTTTAGGTTGAAGAATTATAATTGTTGATCATTTTTAGGTTGAAGAATTATAATTGTTTATCATTTTTAGGTTGAAGAATTATGATTGTTGATCATTTTTAGGTTGAAGAATTATGATTGTTGATCATTTTTAGGTTTAAGAATTATAATTGTTGATCATTTTTAGGTTGAAGAATTATGATTGTTGATCATTTTAAGGTTGAAGAATTATAATTGTTTATCATTTTAAGTTTGAAGAATTATAATTGTTGATCATTTTTAGGTTGAAGAATTATAATTGTTGATCATTTTTAGGTTGAAGTATTATGATTGTTGATCATTTTTAGGTTGAAGAATTATAATTGTTGATCATTTTTAGGTTGAAGAATTATAATTGTTGATCATTTTTAGGTTGAAGAATTATAATTGTTGATCATTTTTAGGTTGAAGAATTATAATTGTTGATCATTTTTAGGTTGAAGAATTATAATTGTTGATCATTTTTAGGTTGAAGAATTATAATTGTTGATCATTTTTAGGTTGAAGAATTATAATTGTTGATCATTTTTAGGTTGAAGAATTATGATTGTTGATCATTTTTAGGTTAGAAAATTATAGTTGTTGATCATTTTTAGGTTGAAGAATTATAATTGTTGATCATTTTTAGGTTGAATAGGTATAATTGTTGATCATTTTTAGGTTGAAGAATTATAATTGTTGATCATTTTTAGGTTGAAGAAGTATAATTGTTTATTATTCTTAGGTCTAAGAATTATAATTGTTGATCATTTTTCGGTCGAAGAATTATAATTGTTGATCATGTGTAGGTTGAAGAATTTTAATTGTTTATCATTTTTAGGTCTAAGAATTATAATTGTTGATCATTTTCAGGTTGAAGTATTAAAATTGTTGATCATTTTTGTGAAAGAATTATAATTGTTAATCATTTTAATGTTGAAAAATTATAATTGTTGATCATTTTTAGGTTGAAGAATTATAATTGTTGATCATTTTTGTCAAAGCATTATAATTGTTGATCATTTTTAGGTTGAAGAATTATAATTGTTGATCATTTTTAGGTTGAAGAAGTATAATTGTTGATCGTTTTTAGGTTGAAGAATTATAATTGTTGATCATTTTGAGGTTGAAGGATTATAATTGTTGATCATTTTAAGGTTGAAGAATTATAATTGTTGATCATTTTTAGGTTGAAGAGGTATAATTGTTGATCATTTTTAGGTTGAAGAATTATAATTGTTGATCATTTTTAGGTTGAAGAAGTATAATTGTTTATCATTTTAAGGTTGAAGAATTATAATTGTTGATCATTTTTCGGTCGAAGGATTATAATTGTTGATCATTTTAAGGTTGAAGAATTATAATTGTTGATCATTTTAAGGTTGAAGAATTATAATTGTTGATCATTTTTAGGTTGAAGAATTATAATTGTTGATCATTTTTAGGTTGAAGAATTATAATTGTTGATCATTTTAAGGTTGAAGAATAATAATTGTTTATCATTTTTAGGTTGAAGAATTATAATTGTTTATCATTTTTAGGTTGAAGAATTATAATTGTTTATCATTTTTAGGTTGAAGAATTATGATTGTTGATCATTTTTAGGTTGAAGTATTATAATTGTTTATCATTTTTAGGTTGAAGAATTATAACTGTTTATCATTTTTAGGTTGAAGAATTATGATTGTTGATCATTTTTAGGTTGAAGAATTATAATTGTTGATCATTTTTAGGTTAAAGAATTATGATTGTTTATCATTTTTAGGTTGAAGAATTATAATTGTTGATCAATTTTATGTTGAAGAATTATGATTGTTTATCATTTTTAGGTTGAAGAATTATAATTGTTGATCATTTTTAGGTTGAAGAATTATAATTGTTTATCATTTTTAGGTTGAAGAATTATGATTGTTGATCATTTTTAGGTTGAAGAATTATAATTGTTGATCGTTTTAGGTTGAAGAATAATGATTGTTTATCATTTTTAGGTTGAAGAATTATAATTGTTGATCATTTTTAGGTTGAAGAATTATAATTGTTTATCATTTTTAGGTTGAAGAATTATAATTGTTGATCATTTTTAGGTTGAAGAATTATAATTGTTTATCATTTTTAGGTTGAAGAATTATGATTGTTGATCATTTTTAGGTTGAAGAATTATGATTGTTGATCATTTTTAGGTTTAAGAATTATAATTGTTGATCATTTTTAGGTTGAAGAATTATGATTGTTGATCATTTTAAGGTTGAAGAATTATAATTGTTTATCATTTTAAGTTTGAAGAATTATAATTGTTGATCATTTTTAGGTTGAAGAATTATAATTGTTGATCATTTTTAGGTTGAAGTATTATGATTGTTGATCATTTTTAGGTTGAAGAATTATAATTGTTGATCATTTTTAGGTTGAAGAAGTATAATTGTTTATCATTTTAAGGTTGAAGAATTATAATTGTTGATCATTTTTCGGTCGAAGGATTATAATTGTTGATCATTTTAAGGTTGAAGAATTATAATTGTTGATCATTTTAAGGTTGAAGAATTATAATTGTTGATCATTTTTGGGTTGAAGAATTATAATTGTTGATCATTTTTAGGTTGAAGAATTATAATTGTTGATCATTTTTAGGTTGAAGAATAATAATTGTTTATCATTTTTAGGTTGAAGAATTATAATTGTTTATCATTTTTAGGTTGAAGAATTATAATTTTTTATCATTTTTAGGTTGAAGAATTATGATTGTTGATCATTTTTAGGTTGAAGTATTATAATTGTTTATAATTTTTAGGTTGAAGAATTATAACTGTTTATCATTTTTAGGTTGAAGAATTATGATTGTTGATCATTTTTAGGTTGAAGAATTATAATTGTTGATCATTTTTAGGTTAAAGAATTATGATTGTTTATCATTTTTAGGTTGAAGAATTATAATTGTTGATCAATTTTAGGTTGAAGAATTATGATTGTTTATCATTTTTAGGTTGAAGAATTATAATTGTTGATCCTTTTTAGGTTGAAGAATTATAATTGTTTATCATTTTTAGGTTGAAGAATTATGATTGTTGATCATTTTTAGGTTGAAGAATTATAATTGTTGATCGTTTTAGGTTGAAGAATAATGATTGTTTATCATTTTAAGGTTGAAGAATTATAATTGTTGATCATTTTTAGGTTGAAGAATTATAATTGTTTATCATTTTTAGGTTGAAGAATTATAATTGTTGATCATTTTTAGGTTGAAGAATTATAATTGTTTATCATTTTTAGGTTGAAGAATTATGATTGTTGATCATTTTTAGGTTGAAGAATTATGATTGTTGATCATTTTTAGGTTTAAGAATTATAATTGTTGATCATTTTTAGGTTGAAGAATTATGATTGTTGATCATTTTAAGGTTGAAGAATTATAATTGTTTATCATTTTAAGTTTGAAGAATTATAATTGTTGATCATTTTTAGGTTGAAGAATTATAATTGTTGATCATTTTTAGGTTGAAGTATTATGATTGTTGATCATTTTTAGGTTGAAGAATTATAATTGTTGATCATTTTTAGGTTGAAGAATTATAATTGTTGATCATTTTTAGGTTGAAGAATTATAATTGTTGATCATTTTTAGGTTGAAGAATTATAATTGTTGATCATTTTTAGGTTGAAGAATTATAATTGTTGATCATTTTTAGGTTGAAGAATTATAATTGTTGATCATTTTTAGGTTGAAGAATTATAATTGTTGATCATTTTTAGGTTGAAGAATTATGATTGTTGATCATTTTTAGGTTAGAAAATTATAGTTGTTGATCATTTTTAGGTTGAAGAATTATAATTGTTGATCATTTTTAGGTTGAATAGGTATAATTGTTGATCATTTTTAGGTTGAAGAATTATAATTGTTTATCATTTTTAGGTTGAAGAAGTATAATTGTTTATCATTCTTAGGTCTAAGAATTATAATTGTTGATCATTTTTCGGTCGAAGAATTATAATTGTTGATCATGTGTAGGTTGAAGAATTTTAATTGTTTATCATTTTTAGGTCTAAGAATTATAATTGTTGATCATTTTCAGGTTGAAGTATTAAAATTGTTGATCATTTTTGTGAAAGAATTATAATTGTTGATCATTTTAATGTTGAAAAATTATAATTGTTGATCATTTTTAGGTTGAAGAATTATAATTGTTGATCATTTTTGTCAAAGCATTATAATTGTTATCCATTTTTAGGTTGAAGAATTATAATTGTTGATCATTTTTAGGTTGAAGAAGTATAATTGTTGATCGTTTTTAGGTTGAAGAATTATAATTGTTGATCATTTTGAGGTTGAAGGATTATAATTGTTGATCATTTTAAGGTTGAAGAATTATAATTGTTGATCATTTTTAGGTTGAAGAGGTATAATTGTTTATCATTTTTAGGTTGAAGAATTATAATTGTTGATAATTTTTAGGTTGAAGAAGTATAATTGTTTATCATTTTTAGGTTGAAGAATTATAATTGTTGATCATTTTAAGGTTGAAGAATTATAATTGTTGATCATTTTTAGGTTGAAGAATTATAATTGTTGATCATTTTTAGGTTGAAGAATTATAATTGTTGATCATTTTAAGGTTGAAGAATAATAATTGTTTATCATTTTTAGGTTGAAGAATTATAATTGTTTATCATTTTTAGGTTGAAGAATTATAATTGTTAATCAATTTCAGGTTGAAGAATTATAATTGTTGATCATTTTAAGGTTGAAGAATTATAATTGTTGATCATTTTTAGGCTGAAGGATTATAATTGTTGATCATTTTAAGGTTGAAGAATTATAATTGTGGATCATTTTAAGGTTGAAGAATTATAATTGTTGATCATTTAAAGTTTGAAGAATTTTAATTGTTGATCATTTTTAGGTTAGAGTATTAGAATTGTTGATCATTTTAAGGTTGAAGAATTATAATTGTTGATCATTTTTCTGTTGAAGTATTATAATTGTTGATCATTTTCAGGTTGAAGTATTATAATTCTTTATAATTTTTAGGTTTAAAAATTATAATTGTTGATCATTTTTAGGTTGAAGAATTATGATTGTTGATCATTTTTAGGTTGAAGAATTATAATTGTTGATCGTTTTATGGTTTAAGAATTATAATTGTTGATCATTTTTAGGTTGAAGAATTATGATTGTTGATCATTTTAAGGTCGAAGAATTATAATTGTTGATCATTTTTAGGTTGAAGAATTATAATTGTTGATCATTTTAAGGTCGAAGAATTATAATTGTTGATCATTTTAAGGTTGAAGTATTATGATTGTTGATCATTTTTAGGTTGAAGAATTATGATTGTTGATCATTTTTAGGTTGAAGGATTATAATTGTTGATCATGTTTAGGTTGAAGAATTATAACTGTTAATCATTTTAGGTTGAAGAATTATAATTGTTGATCAATTTTAGGTTGAAGAATTATAATTGTTGATCATTTTTAGGTTGAAGAATTATAATTGTTGATCATTTTTAGGTTGAAGAATTATAATTGTTGATCATTTTTAGGTTGAAGAATTATAATTGTTGATCATATTTAGGTTGAAGAATTATAATTGTTGATCATTTTTAGGTTGAAGAATTATAATTGTTAATCATTTTAAGGTTGAAGAATTATAATTGTTGATCATTTTGAGGTTGAAGAATTATAATTGTTGATCATTTTTAGGTTGAAAATTATAATTGTTGATCATTTTTAGGTTGAAGAATTATAATTGTTGATCATTTTTAGGTTGAAGAATTATAATTGTTGATCATTTTTAGGTTGAAGAATTATAATTGTTAATCATTTTAAGGTTGAAGAATTATAATTGTTGATCATTTTTAGGTTGAAGAATTATAATTGTTGATCATTTTTAGGTTGAAGAATTATAATTGTTGATCATTTTTAGGTTGAAGAATTATAATTGTTGATCATTTTTAGGTTGAAGAATTATAATTGTTGATCATTTTAAGGTTGAAGAATTATAACTGTTGATCATTTTTAGGTTGAAGTATTATAATTGTTGATCATTTTTAAGTTGAAGAATTATAATTGTTGATCATTTTTAGGTTGAATAGGTATAATTGTTGATCATTTATAGGTTGAAGAATTATAATTGTTTATCATTTTAAGGTTGAAGAATTATAACTGTTGATCATTTTGTGGTCGAAGAATCATAATTGTTGATCATTTTTAGGTTGAAGTATTATGATTGTTGATTATTTTTAGGTTGAAGAATTATAATTATTCATCATTTTTAGGTTGAAGTATTATGATTGTTGATCATTTTTAGGTTGAAGAATTATAATTATTGATCATTTTTAGGTTGAAGAATTATAATTGTTGATCATTTTGTGGTCGAAGAATTATAATTGTTGATCATTTTTAGGTTGAAGAATTATGATTGTTGATCATTTTTAGGTTGAAGAATTATAATTGTTGATCATTTTTAGGTTGAAGAATTATAAATGTTGATCATTTAAAGGTTGAAGAGGTATAATTGGTGGTCATTTTTAGGTTGAAGAATTATAATTGTGGATCATTTTTAGGTTGAAGAAGTATAATTGTTTATCATTCTTAGGTCTAAGAATTATAATTGTTGATCATTTTTCGGTCGCAGAATTATAATTGTTGATCATGTGTAGGTTGAAGAATTTTAATTGTTTATCATTTTTAGGTCTAAGAATTATAATTGTTGATCATTTTCAGGTTGAAGTATTAAAATTGTTGATCATTTTTAGGTTGAAGAATTATAATTGTTGATCATTTTTAGGTTGAAGAATTATAACTGTTGATCATTTTGTGGTCGAAGAATTATAATTGTTGATCATTTTTAGGTTGAAGTATTATGATTGTTGATCATTTTTAGGTTGAAGAATTATAATTATTGATCATTTTTAGGTTGAAGAATTATAATTGTTGATCATTTTGTGGTCGAAGAATTATAATTGTTGATCATTTTTAGGTTGAAGTATTATAATTGTTGATCATTTTTAGGTTGGAAAATTATAGTTGTTGATCATTTTTAGGTTGAAGAGTTATAATTGTTGATCATTTTTCGGTTGAAGAATTATAATTGTTGATCATTTTAAGGTTGAAGAATAATAATTGTTTATCATTTTTAGGTTGAAGAATTATAATTGTTTATCATTTTTAGGTTGAAGAATTATAATTGTTTATCATTTTTAGGTTGAAGAATTATGATTGTTGATCATTTTTAGGTTGAAGTATTATAATTGTTTATCATTTTTAGGTTGAAGAATTATAACTGTTTATCATTTTTAGGTTGAAGAATTATGATTGTTGATCATTTTTAGGTTGAAGAATTATAATTGTTGATCATTTTTAGGTTAAAGAATTATGATTGTTGATCATTTTTAGGTTGAAGAATTATAATTGTTGATCAATTTTAGGTTGAAGAATTATGATTGTTTATCATTTTTAGGTTGAAGAATTATAATTGTTGATCATTTTTAGGTTGAAGAATTATAATTGTTTATCATTTTTAGGTTGAAGAATTATGATTGTTGATCATTTTTAGGTTGAAGAATTATAATTGTTGATCGTTTTAGGTTGAAGAATAATGATTGTTTATCATTTTTAGGTTGAAGAATTATAATTGTTGATCATTTTTAGGTTGAAGAATTATAATTGTTTATCATTTTTAGGTTGAAGAATTATAATTATTGATCATTTTTAGGTTGAAGAATTATAATTGTTTATCATTTTTAGGTTGAAGAATTATGATTGTTGATCATTTTTAGGTTGAAGAATTATGATTGTTGATCATTTTTAGGTTTAAGAATTATAATTGTTGATCATTTTTAGGTTGAAGAATTATGATTGTTGATCATTTTAAGGTTGAAGAATTATAATTGTTTATCATTTTAAGTTTGAAGAATTATAATTGTTGATCATTTTTAGGTTGAAGAATTATAATTGTTGATCATTTTTAGGTTGAAGTATTATGATTGTTGATCATTTTTAGGTTGAAGAATTATAATTGTTGATCATTTTTAGGTTGAAGAATTATAATTGTTGATCATTTTTAGGTTGAAGAATTATAATTGTTGATCATTTTTAGGTTGAAGAATTATAATTGTTGATCATTTTTAGGTTGAAGAATTATAATTGTTGATCATTTTTAGGTTGAAGAATTATAATTGTTGATCATTTTTAGGTTGAAGAATTATAATTGTTGATCATTTTTAGGTTGAAGAATTATGATTGTTGATCATTTTTAGGGTAGAAAATTATAGTTGTTGATCATTTTTAGGTTGAAGAATTATAATTGTTGATCATTTTTAGGTTGAATAGGTATAATTGTTGATCATTTTTAGGTTGAAGAATTATAATTGTTGATCATTTTTAGGTTGAAGAAGTATAATTGTTTATCATTCTTAGGTCTAAGAATTATAATTGTTGATCATTTTTCGGTCGAAGAATTATAATTGTTGATCATGTGTAGGTTGAAGAATTTTAATTGTTTATCATTTTTAGGTCTAAGAATTATAATTGTTGATCATTTTCAGGTTGAAGTATTAAAATTGTTGATCATTTTTGTGAAAGAATTATAATTGTTGATCATTTTAATGTTGAAAAATTATAATTGTTGATCATTTTTAGGTTGAAGAATTATAATTGTTGATCATTTTTGTCAAAGCATTATAATTGTTATCCATTTTTAGGTTGAAGAATTATAATTGTTGATCATTTTTAGGTTGAAGAAGTATAATTGTTGATCGTTTTTAGGTTGAAGAATTATAATTGTTGATCATTTTGAGGTTGAAGGATTATAATTGTTGATCATTTTAAGGTTGAAGAATTATAATTGTTGATCATTTTTAGGTTGAAGAGGTATAATTGTTGATCATTTTTAGGTTGAAGAATTATAATTGTTGATCATTTTAAGGTTGAAGAAGTATAATTGTTTATCATTTTAAGGTTGAAGAATTATAATTGTTGATCATTTTTAGGTTGAAGAATTATAATTGTTGATCATTTTAAGGTTGAAGAATTATAACTGTTGATCATTTTTAGGTTGAAGTATTATAATTGTTGATCATTTTTAAGTTGAAGAATTATAATTGTTGATCATTTTTAGGTTGAATAGGTATAATTGTTGATCATTTATAGGTTGAAGAATTATAATTGTTTATCATTTTAAGGTTGAAGAATTATAACTGTTGATCATTTTGTGGTCGAAGAATCATAATTGTTGATCATTTTTAGGTTGAAGTATTATGATTGTTGATTATTTTTAGGTTGAAGAATTATAATTATTCATCATTTTTAGGTTGAAGTATTATGATTGTTGATCATTTTTAGGTTGAAGAATTATAATTATTGATCATTTTTAGGTTGAAGAATTATAATTGTTGATCATTTTGTGGTCGAAGAATTATAATTGTTGATCATTTTTAGGTTGAAGAATTATGATTGTTGATCATTTTTAGGTTAGAAAATTATAGTTGTTGATCATTTTTAGGTTGAAGAATTATAATTGTTGATCATTTAAAGGTTGAAGAGGTATAATTAGTGGTCATTTTTAGGTTGAAGAATTATAATTGTGGATCATTTTTAGGTTGAAGAAGTATAATTGTTTATCATTCTTAGGTCTAAGAATTATAATTGTTGATCATTTTTCGGTCGCAGAATTATAATTGTTGATCATGTGTAGGTTGAAGAATTTTAATTGTTTATCATTTTTAGGTCTAAGAATTATAATTGTTGATCATTTTCAGGTTGAAGTATTAAAATTGTTGATCATTTTTAGGTTGAAGAATTATAATTGTTGATCATTTTTTGGTTGAAGAATTATAACTGTTGATCATTTTGTGGTCGAAGAATTATAATTGTTGATCATTTTTAGGTTGAAGTATTATGATTGTTGATCATTTTTAGGTTGAAGAATTATAATTATTGATCATTTTTAGGTTGAAGAATTATAATTGTTGATCATTTTGTGGTCGAAGAATTATAATTGTTGATCATTTTTAGGTTGAAGTATTATAATTGTTGATCATTTTTAGGTTGGAAAATTATAGTTGTTGATCATTTTTAGGTTGAAGAGTTATAATTGTTGATCATTTTTAGGTTGAAGAATTATAATTGTTGATCATTTTAAGGTTGAAGAATAATAATTGTTTATCATTTTTAGGTTGAAGAATTATAATTGTTTATCATTTTTAGGTTGAAGAATTATAATTGTTTATCATTTTTAGGTTGAAGAATTATGATTGTTGATCATTTTTAGGTTGAAGTATTATAATTGTTTATCATTTTTAGGTTGAAGAATTATAACTGTTTATCATTTTTAGGTTGAAGAATTATGATTGTTGATCATTTTTAGGTTGAAGAATTATAATTGTTGATCATTTTTAGGTTAAAGAATTATGATTGTTTATCATTTTTAGGTTGAAGAATTATAATTGTTGATCAATTTTAGGTTGAAGAATTATGATTGTTTATCATTTTTAGGTTGAAGAATTATAATTGTTGATCCTTTTTAGGTTGAAGAATTATAATTGTTTATCATTTTTAGGTTGAAGAATTATGGTTGTTGATCATTTTTAGGTTGAAGAATTATAATTGTTGATCGTTTTAGGTTGAAGAATAATGATTGTTTATCATTTTTAGGTTGAAGAATTATAATTGTTGATCATTTTTAGGTTGAAGAATTATAATTGTTTATCATTTTTAGGTTGAAGAATTATAATTGTTGATCATTTTTAGGTTGAAGAATTATAATTGTTTATCATTTTTAGGTTGAAGAATTATGATTGTTGATCATTTTTAGGTTGAAGAATTATGATTGTTGATCATTTTTAGGTTTAAGAATTATAATTGTTGATCATTTTTAGGTTGAAGAATTATGATTGTTGATCATTTTAAGGTTGAAGAATTATAATTGTTTATCATTTTAAGTTTGAAGAATTATAATTGTTGATCATTTTTAGGTTGAAGAATTATAATTGTTGATCATTTTTAGGTTGAAGTATTATGATTGTTGATCATTTTTAGGTTGAAGAATTATAATTGTTGATCATTTTTAGGTTGAAGAATTATAACTGTTGATCATTTTTAGGTTGAAGAATTATAATTGTTGATCATTTTTAGGTTGAAGAATTATAATTGTTGATCATTTTTAGGTTGAAGAATTATAATTGTTGATCATTTTTAGGTTGAAGAATTATAATTGTTGATCATTTTTAGGTTGAAGAATTATAATTGTTGATAATTTTTAGGTTGAAGAATTATGATTGTTGATCATTTTTAGGTTAGAAAATTATAGTTGTTGATCATTTTTAGGTTGAAGAATTATAATTGTTGATCATTTTTAGGTTGAATAGGTATAATTGTTGATCATTTTTAGGTTGAAGAATTATAATTGTTGATCATTTTTAGGTTGAAGAAGTATAATTGTTTATCATTCTTAGGTCTAAGAATTATAATTGTTGATCATTTTTCGGTCGAAGAATTATAATTGTTGATCATGTGTAGGTTGAAGAATTTTAATTGTTTATCATTTTTAGGTCTAAGAATTATAATTGTTGATCATTTTCAGGTTGAAGTATTAAAATTGTTGATCATTTATGTGAAAGAATTATAATTGTTGATCATTTTAATGTTGAAAAATTATAATTGTTGATCATTTTTAGGTTGAAGAATTATAATTGTTGATCATTTTTGTCAAAGCATTATAATTGTTATCCATTTTTAGGTTGAAGAATTATAATTGTTGATCATTTTTAGGTTGAAGAAGTATAATTGTTGATCGTTTTTAGGTTGAAGAATTATAATTGTTGATCATTTTGAGGTTGAAGGATTATAATTGTTGATCATTTTAAGGTTGAAGAATTATAATTGTTGATCATTTTTAGGTTGAAGAGGTATAATTGTTGATCATTTTTAGGTTGAAGAATTATAATTGTTGATCATTTTTAGGTTGAAGAAGTATAATTGTTTATCATTTTAAGGTTGAAGAATTATAATTGTTGATCATTTTTCGGTCGAAGGATTATAATTGTTGATCATTTTAAGGTTGAAGAATTATAATTGTTGATCATTTTAAGGTTGAAGAATTATAATTGTTGATCATTTTTAGGTTGAAGAATTATAATTGTTGATCATTTTTAGGTTGAAGAATTATAATTGTTGATCATTTTAAGGTTGAAGAATAATAATTGTTTATCATTTTTAGGTTGAAGAATTATAATTGTTTATCATTTTTAGGTTGAAGAATTATAATTGTTAATCAATTTCAGGTTGAAGAATTATAATTGTTGATCATTTTAAGGTTGAAGAATTATAATTGTTGATCATTTTTAGGCTGAAGGATTATAATTGTTGATCATTTTAAGGTTGAAGAATTATAATTGTGGATCATTTTAAGGTTGAAGAATTATAATTGTTGATCATTTTTAGGTTAGAGTATTAGAATTGTTGATCATTTTAAGGTTGAAGAATTATAATTGTTGATCATTTTTCTGTTGAAGTATTATAATTGTTGATCATTTTCAGGTTGAAGTATTATAATTGTTGATCATTTTTAGGTTTAAAAATTATAATTGTTGATCATTTTTAGGTTGAAGAATTATGATTGTTGATCATTTTTAGGTTTAAGAATTATAATTGTTGATCATTTTTAGGTTGAAGAATTATGATTGTTGATCATTTTTAGGTTTAAGAATTATAATTGTTGATCATTTTTAGGTTGAAGAATTATGATTGTTGATCATTTTAAGGTCGAAGAATTATAATTGTTGATCATTTTTAGGTTGAAGAATTATAATTGTTGATCATTTTAAGGTCGAAGAATTATAATTGTTGATCATTTTAAGGTTGAAGTATTATGATTGTTGATCATTTTTAGGTTGAAGAATTATAATTGTTGATCATTTTTAGGTTGAAGAATTATGATTGTTGATCATTTTTAGGTTGAAGGATAATAATTGTTGATCATGTTTAGGTTGAAGAATTATAACTGTTAATCATTTTAGGTTGAAGAATTATAATTGTTGATCAATTTTAGGTTGAAGAATTATAATTGTTGACTATTTTTAGGTTGAAGAATTATAATTGTTGATCATTTTTAGGTTGAAGAATTATAATTGTTGATCATTTTTAGGTTGAAGAATTATAATTGTTGATCATATTTAGGTTGAAGAATTATAGTTGTTGATCATTTTTAGGTTGAAGAATTATAATTGTTAATCATTTTTAGGTTGAAGAATTATAATTGTTGATCATTTTGAGGTTGAAGAATTATAATTGTTGATCATTTTTAGGTTGAAAATTATAATTGTTGATCATTTTTAGGTTGAAGAATTATAATTGTTGATCATTTTTAGGTTGAAGAATTATAATTGTTGATCATTTTTAGGTTGAAGAATTATAATTGTTAATCATTTCAAGGTTGAAGTATTATAATTGTTGATCATTTTTAGGTTGAAGAATTATAATTGTTGATCATTTTTAGGTTGAAGAATTATAATTGTTGATCATTTTTAGGTTGAAGAATTATAATTGTTGATCATTTTTAGGTTGAAGAATTATAATTGTTGATCATTTTTAGGTTGAAGAATTATAACTGTTGATCATTTTTAGGTTGAAGAATTATAATTGTTGATCATTTTTAGGTTGAAGAATTATAATTGTTGATCATTTTTAGGTTGAAGAATTATAATTGTTGATCATTTTTAGGTTGAAGAATTATAATTGTTGATCATTTTTAGGTTGAAGAATTATAATTGTTGATAATTTTTAGGTTGAAGAATTATGATTGTTGATCATTTTTAGGTTAGAAAATTATAGTTGTTGATCATTTTTAGGTTGAAGAATTATAATTGTTGATCATTTTTAGGTTGAATAGGTATAATTGTTGATCATTTTTAGGTTGAAGAATTATAATTGTTGATCATTTTTAGGTTGAAGAAGTATAATTGTTTATCATTCTTAGGTCTAAGAATTATAATTGTTGATCATTTTTCGGTCGAAGAATTATAATTGTTGATCATGTGTAGGTTGAAGAATTTTAATTGTTTATCATTTTTAGGTCTAAGAATTATAATTGTTGATCATTTTCAGGTTGAAGTATTAAAATTGTTGATCATTTTTGTGAAAGAATTATAATTGTTGATCATTTTAATGTTGAAAAATTATAATTGTTGATCATTTTTAGGTTGAAGAATTATAATTGTTGATCATTTTTGTCAAAGCATTATAATTGTTATCCATTTTTAGGTTGAAGAATTATAATTGTTTATCATTTTTAGGTTGAAGAATTATAATTGTTAATCAATTTCAGGTTGAAGAATTATAATTGTTGATCATTTTAAGGTTGAAGAATTATAATTGTTGATCATTTTTAGGCTGAAGGATTATAATTGTTGATCATTTTAAGGTTGAAGAATTATAATTGTGGATCATTTTAAGGTTGAAGAATTATAATTGTTGATCATTTTTAGGTTGAAGAAGTATAATTGTTTATCATTTTAAGGTTGAAGAATTATAATTGTTGATCATTTTTCGGTCGAAGGATTATAATTGTTGATCATTTTAAGGTTGAAGAATTATAATTGTTGATCATTTTAAGGTTGAAGAATTATAATTGTTGATCATTTTTAGGTTGAAGAATTATAATTGTTGATCATTTTTAGGTTGAAGAATTATAATTGTTGATCATTTTAAGGTTGAAGAATAATAATTGTTTATCATTTTTAGGTTGAAGAATTATAATTGTTTATCATTTTTAGGTTGAAGAATTATAATTGTTAATCAATTTCAGGTTGAAGAATTATAATTGTTGATCATTTTAAGGTTGAAGAATTATAATTGTTGATCATTTTTAGGCTGAAGGATTATAATTGTTGATCATTTTAAGGTTGAAGAATTATAATTGTGGATCATTTTAAGGTTGAAGAATTATAATTGTTGATCATTTAAAGTTTGAAGAATTTTAATTGTTGATCATTTTTAGGTTAGAGTATTAGAATTGTTGATCATTTAAAGGTTGAAGAATTATAATTGTTGATCATTTTTCTGTTGAAGTATTATAATTGTTGATCATTTTCAGGTTGAAGTATTATAATTGTTGATCATTTTTAGGTTTAAAAATTATAATTGTTGATCATTTTTAGGTTGAAGAATTATGATTGTTGATCATTTTTAGGTTTAAGAATTATAATTGTTGATCATTTTTAGGTTGAAGAATTATGATTGTTGATCATTTTAAGGTCGAAGAATTATAATTGTTGATCATTTTTAGGTTGAAGAATTATAATTGTTGATCATTTTAAGGTCGAAGAATTATAATTGTTGATCATTTTAAGGTTGAAGTATTATGATTGTTGATCATTTTTAGGTTGAAGAATTATAATTGTTGATCATTTTTAGGTTGAAGAATTATGATTGTTGATCATTTTTAGGTTGAAGGATAATAATTGTTGATCATGTTTAGGTTGAAGAATTATAACTGTTAATCATTTTAGGTTGAAGAATTATAATTGTTGATCAATTTTAGGTTGAAGAATTATAATTGTTGATCATTTTTAGGTTGAAGAATTATAATTGTTGATCATTTTTTGGTTGAAGAATTATAATTGTTGATCATTTTTAGGTTGAAGAATTATAATTGTTGATCATATTTAGGTTGAAGAATTATAGTTGTTGATCATTTTTAGGTTGAAGAATTATAATTGTTAATCATTTTTAGGTTGAAGAATTATAATTGTTGATCATTTTGAGGTTGAAGAATTATAATTGTTGATCATTTTTAGGTTGAAAATTATAATTGTTGATCATTTTTAGGTTGAAGAATTATAATTGTTGATCATTTTTAGGTTGAAGAATTATAATTGTTGATCATTTTTAGGTTGAAGAATTATAATTGTTAATCATTTTAAGGTTGAAGAATTATAATTGTTGATCATTTTTAGGTTGAAGAATTATAATTGTTGATCATTTTTAGGTTGAAGAATTATAATTGTTGATCATTTTTAGGTTGAAGAATTATAATTGTTGATCATTTTTAGGTTGAAGAATTATAATTGTTGATCATTTTTAGGTTGAAGAATTATAATTGTTGATCATTTTAAGGTTGAAGACTTATAACTGTTGATCATTTTTAGGTTGAAGTATTATAATTGTTGATCATTTTTAAGTTGAAGAATTATAATTGTTGATCATTTTTAGGTTGAATAGGTATAATTGTTGATCATTTATAGGTTGAAGAATTATAATTGTTTATCATTTTAAGGTTGAAGAATTATAACTGTTGATCATTTTGTGGTCGAAGAATCATAATTGTTGATCATTTTTAGGTTGAAGTATTATGATTGTTGATTATTTTTAGGTTGAAGAATTATAATTATTCATCATTTTTAGGTTGAAGTATTATGATTGTTGATCATTTTTAGGTTGAAGAATTATAATTATTGATCATTTTTAGGTTGAAGAATTATAATTGTTGATCATTTTGTGGTCGAAGAATTATAATTGTTGATCATTTTTAGGTTGAAGAATTATGATTGTTGATCATTTTTAGGTTAGAAAATTATAGTTGTTGATCATTTTTAGGTTGAAGAATTATAATTGTTGATCATTTAAAGGTTGAAGAGGTATAATTGGTGATCATTTTTAGGTTGAAGAATTATAATTGTGGATCATTTTTAGGTTGAAGAAGTATAATTGTTTATCATTCTTAGGTCTAAGAATTATAATTGTTGATCATTTTTCGGTCGAAGAATTATAATTGTTGATCATGTGTAGGTTGAAGAATTTTAATTGTTTATCATTTTTAGGTCTAAGAATTATAATTGTTGATCATTTTCAGGTTGAAGTATTAAAATTGTTGATCATTTTTAGGTTGAAGAATTATAATTGTTGATCATTTTTAGGTTGAAGAATTATAACTGTTGATCATTTTGTGGTCGAAGAATTATAATTGTTGATCATTTTTAGGTTGAAGTATTATGATTGTTGATCATTTTTAGGTTGAAGAATTATAATTATTGATCATTTTTAGGTTGAAGAATTATAATTGTTGATCATTTTGTGGTCGAAGAATTATAATTGTTGATCATTTTTAGGTTGAAGTATTATAATTGTTGATCATTTTTAGGTTGGAAAATTATAGTTGTTGATCATTTTTAGGTTGAAGAGTTATAATTGTTGATCATTTTTAGGTTGAAGAGGTATAATTGTTGTTAATTTTTGGTTGAAGAATTATAATTGTTGATCATTTTTTGGTTGAAGAAGTATAATTGTTTATCATTTTTAGGTCTAAGAATTATAATTGTTGATCATTTTTCGGTCGAAGAATTATAATTGTTGATCATTTTAAGGTTGAAGAATTATAATTGTTTATCATTTTTAGGTCTAAGAATTATAATTGTTGATCATTTTCAGGTTGAAGTATTATAATTGTTGATCATTTTTGTCAAAGAATTATAATTGTTGATCATTTTAATGTTGAAAAATTATAATTGTTGATCATTTTTAGGTTGAAGAATTATAATTGTTGATCATTTTTGTCAAAGCATTATAATTGTTATCCATTTTTAGGTTGAAGAATTATAATTGTTGATCATTTTTAGGTTGAAGAATTATAATTGTTGATCATTTTTAGGTTGAAGAATTATAATTGTTGATCATTTTGAGGTTGAAGAATTATAATTGTTGATCATTTTAAGGTTGAAGAGGTATAATTGTTGATCATTTTTAGGTTGAAGAGGTATAATTGTTGATCATTTTTAGGTCTAAGAATTATAATTGTTGATCATTTTTCGGTCGAAGGATTATAATTGTTTATCATTTTAAGGTTGAAGAATTATAATTGTTGATCATTTTAAGGTTGAAGAATTATAATTGTTGATCATTTTTAGGTTGAAGAATTATAATTGTTGATCATGTTTAGGTTGAAGAATTATAATTGTTGATCATTTTAAGGTTGAAGAATTATAATTGTGTATCATTTTTAGGTTGAAGAATTATAATTGTTGATCATTTTTAGGTTGAAGAATTATAATTGTTGATCATTTTTAGGTTGAAGAATTATAATTGTTGATCATTTTTAGGTTGGAAAATTATAGTTGTTGATCATTTTTAGGTTGAAGAATTATAATTGTTGATCATTTTTAGGTTGAAGAGGTATAATTGTTGTTAATTTTTGGTTGAAGAATTATAATTGTTGATCATTTTTTGGTTGATGAAGTATAATTGTTTATCATTTTTAGGTCTAAGAATTATAATTGTTGATCATTTTTCGGTCGAAGAATTATAATTGTTGATCATTTTAAGATTGAAGAATTATAATTGTTTATCATTTTTAGGTCTAAGAATTATAATTGTTGATCATTTTCAGGTTGAAGTATTATAATTGTTGATCATTTTTGTCAAAGAATTATAATTGTTGATCATTTTTAGGTTGATTTTCTTTCTATTTTTAGTTGGCAATTTATGATTTTTTAAAACTTTAATTTACGATTCATAATTGTTTTTTTTATCTGTTGAAAAATTATAATTGTTTTTAGTTGACGATTTATAATTATTTATTTTAGTTTACGATTCAAATTTGATTTTCTTTCTGTTTTTAGTTGGCAATTTATGATTTTTTAAAACTTTAATTTACGATTTATAATTGTTTTTTTTATCTGTTGAAAAATTATAATTGTTTTTAGTTGACGATTTATAATTATTTATTTTAGTTTACGATTCAAATTTGATTTTCTTTCTATTTTTAGTTGGCAATTTATGATTTTTTTAAACTTTAATTTACGATTTATAATTTTTTTTTTTTATCTGTTGAAAAATTATAATTGTTTTTAGTTGACGATTTATAATTATTTATTTTAGTTTACGATTCAAATTTGATTTTCTTTCTATTTTTAGTTGGCAATTTATGATTTTTTAAAACTTTAATTTACGATTTATAATTGTTTTTTTTATCCGTTGAAAAATTATAATTTTTTTTTTAGTTGACGATTTATAATTATTTAGTTTAGTTTACGAATCGAATTTGATTTTCTTTCTATTTTTAGTTGGCAGTTTATGATTTTTTAAAAATTTAATTTACAATTTATAATTGTTCAGAAGTTTAGAATAGGATTGAAGATTTGCAATTGCTTTTTAAGTGAAAAATTATTATTTTTTTTTTTTTCGTGTAGAAAAAAGATGATTTTTTGCATAAGAATTATAGTTGTTTTCGATTTGGGGGTTGAAAAATTATAATAGTTTTTTTTTGTTTTGTTTATCAGTTGGTTATTTACACGTGTTTTTCCTTTTAGTATTACAATTTATAATTGTATCTTGGTTTTTAGTTAACGAGTTATTATTTTTATTTATTAGTTGAAATTCATTATTATTTTTTGTTTTTTCGCTGACAATTTATAATTATTTGTAGTTGAAAATTTATAATTGTTTTTATATTTTAGTTGACAATTTATAATTTTTTTTTTGACGATTTATAATGGTTTATTATTTCTTTAGTTGACTATTTATAAATGTTTTTCTTTTGTTCTTATTTTACAATATATAATATATTTTATATTTTTGATAGAACATTTGTAATTATTTTTATGAGGTAAAAATTATGATTATTTTTGTTTTTGTGTTGAAAAATTGTCATTGTTTTTTGTTTTTGGGTTGAAGAATTGTAATTGTTTTGTGTTGTTTAGTTGATAATTTTATTTTTTTGTTTTTAGTTGACGATTTATAATTGCTATTTTGTTATTTAGTAGACGATTGATAATTATTTTTTGGTTTTTACTTAACAATTCATAATTGTTTTTGAGTTGACAATTTATAATTGTTTTTTGTTTTTTAGTTGACAAATAATAATTGTTTTTATTTTTAGTTTACGATTTATAATTTTTTTTTAGTTGAAAAGTTATAATTGTTTTTTTAGTTGAAAATTTATAATTGTCTTCTTTTAGTTGATAATTTATTATTTATAATTGTTTTTATTTTTAGTTTACGATTCATAATTGTTTTTTAGCTGACGGTTTCTAATTTTTTTTGTTGTTGGTTGACAATTTGTTTTTTATTTTGTAGTAGACTATAATTATTTTTTTTGTTTTTTAGTTGACAATCTATAATTGTTTTTTATTTTGGGTTTGAGATTTGTAATTATTAATTTTGAGGTGAAAAATTCTGATTATTTTTGTTTTGTGCTTAAAATGTTGGAGACTTCTAATTGTTTTCTGTTTTTGGGTTGAAGAATTGTAATTGTTTTTTTTTGTTTTAGTTGATTTTTAATTCTTTTGTTTTTAGTTGACAATTTATATTTGTGTTAGTTGACGATTTATAATTTCTTTTGTTTTTTAGTTGGCAATCTATAATAGTGTTTTGTTTTTATTTGACAGTGTATAATTCTTTTTTGTTTTTTGTTGAAGAATTGTAATTGTTTTTTTTAGTTGACGATTTATAATAGTTTTTTTGTTGACGATTTATAATAGTTTTTTTGTTGACGATTTATAATAGTTTTTTGTTGACGATTTATAATAGTTTTTTGTTGACGATTTATAATAGTTTTTTTGTTGACGATTTATAATAGTTTTTTTGTTGACGATTTATAACAATGGCCAACAACAAATTTGTTGCCTACCTTTTTTCAGTTGACGAATTTGATGCACCGAATCCGAAAATCACATGATTTGCTAAATCAAGTTATGTCTACATGTTGTATTTTTTACATTTTTGTTCACATTTATGCACATGTGTGTGGAACATTTTAGAAGTTGGTGGGAGTAAAATGGCATGTTGAATAATTGCTTTAATTGGAAATTATTTTAATGACAAAAAATATTCAGGTCTGATAGTCGACAAAGGGATTAATTTGAAGTCCTAAAACCTCGAACTTTTCCAACAATTGGTGCTCGTCATACACGAATGAAGAGTGGTCTGTACAGGAGGAATTAGTGACTTGCAAAGAAAGGAACATCTTCAACGACCTTCTCGTGGAGAGAGACAGAATACTCTCGTGGAGAGAGACAGAATACTCTTCCCATTGCTGCACATTAAGCTCGGCAGGCAGTTCACCATGGTTCTGGACAAGGATGGTGATTGATTTGTGCCAAGCTTTTTCAGGATTAATCATGGAGAAGTTGAAAGCTGGCATCTTTGATGGTCCTCAGATTCGGCAGCTCGTCAGAGATCCAGAGTTCAAAAACTCAATAAAGGAAGTGGAACTAGAAGCGTGAAAGATATTTGTTCTATTAGTGAAGAACTTTCTTGGCAACAATAAGGCCAGAAACTACACAAAACTTGTCAATAACAACCTGACTGCAACATAAGCGTCAAGAAGCACTACATATTTTCACATATGGTTTAGTTTCCTGAGAACCTAGATTCAATGATTGACGAGAAAGAGATGGAAACCAAATATCAGGGTCACTGAGATGCAGTCATGGTGGTTGCCTACTGTTGGAATCTGAAGAAAAACCTTCCTACTACTGAGCATTCCAGTTTGAAGAAACAGAAGTTCAAGCCTTGAAGTTGGAGCAATAGTGAAGCAACATGCTATTTACGTGTACCTAACTTTATCGATACACAAAATTTAGTTTACAGTAATCGATGTTTCTATCAGACAATCCATATATTTTGTTGGCAAAACATTTGTTAAAAACGTATTTAGGATATGTGTTGACAAAATCTGCTGATAATACCACAAAAATGTAATCGATTTTGTTAGAAAATCTGATTTTTTTTTCAAAACAACAGCACAAAAACCTGACCTGCTGGAGAGAAACTGATGCCATTTTCTGATTCAGCAGTACAATAATACCCTAAATCAGTTATAGAAATCTAGACAACATTTAAAAAGTAAAAAAATGTTGCCCAGTGTAATTGTTTTTTAGTTTTTTATTTATTATATTTTTAGTTGACAATTTATAACTGTTTTTTGTTTTGTTTTTAGTTTACGATTTGTAAATTTTTTGTTTTTTAGTTGACGATTTATAATTGTATTTTTTTTTGTTTATTTATAATTTTTTGTTTGTTTTTAGTTTACAGTTTGTTTTTGTTGTCTTTTATTCAACGATGTATATTGTTTTTTATTTCTTAGTTAACAATTAATAATTGTTTTTAGTTGACGATTTATAATTCTTTTTTTGTCTTTTAGTTGACGGTTTATAATGGGTTTTGCCATTTTAGTTTGCAATTTATAATTTTTTTAGTTGACGATTTATAATTGTTTTTCGTTTTTTAGTTAATAATTTATAACTCATTTTATATTTTGGGTTGAAGATTTGTATCAATTAAGATAAAAATGAAATGTAATAAGTCCTCAGACGTACCTCTCCATCATACAGTATATCAATACCCTATGGCTGACTGGGATAGCTTCCGTACATTTATATCAGATCTACCTCTGCGTTCCATGTTTAAAAAGGATGTGTTCCCTATAGTATCAGACCTAACGGAATGGTTAATTGTAGGTATAGACCGTTTCATACCCTCGAAAAAGTTCCAGCAAAAACCTAATAGCCAGCCATGGTTCTCTCCAGAATGTGCTGCTGCTATTGCGCACAGAAATCACTTTTTCCATTGCTTCCAATGTAATAGATGTACTGAGACTATAGCCGCTTTCAGGACTGCCAGCAACCACTGTGAAAAAGTAATAAAGAACGCAAGAGAGTTGTATGTTCAGTCTGTCAAGTCCAAAGTAGTTGAGCAGCGGCTTAGTTCCTACCAGATTTGGCAAATAACAAACAGAATCCTGAACAGAAGCGTGTTCTATCCCAATTCTCATCAATGGACCTGAGGTAATCTCGTCAGCATCAGACAAAGCCAAACTCTTTGCCAAGAACTTTGCAGCTAATTCTACCCTCAATATTTCCTCCTGTATCAGAAAACACACTATGTGATATACAAATATCTGTGATGTTGCCAAGCTAATCAAAAACCTTGAAATAGAGAAGTAGTAAACCAGCAAAAATAACCTTCTTAGTGACATGCAATATGGTTTCCGTTCTGGTAGATCTACAGCAGATGTGTTAACGGTTATATCTCATAGGATTAGCAAATCCTTTAACAGAGGCTTCTTTTCAAAGGCCTTTGATAGGGTATGGCATAAAGGTCTACTTCACAAGATCTCCAGCTATGGTATAGCTAGAAATGTCTTCTCAATCATTAAATCATTTCTCTCTGATAGGTTCATAAGAGTAGTGGTTGATGGGCAAAAATCAGTTTGCAATGAAAATATTAGGTCTTCCTCTAGAGTGGGGGAGTGGACAAGATTGGGGGACAAATGGGAAGGAGGATGGTTTCCCTTTTTTGTTCTTCCCTTTTCCCTTCTTTTTTCTTCCCTTTTCCCTTCTTTTTCTTTTCTTCCTTAATATTTTACCTCTTCACTGATGCCTAGAGGGATGATAGTGGTGGGGCAGGGATTTTCTGACCACATAAAAATTCTAGTCAAATTAAAAGCATTTTTATAACTGAATAACCCAGTTCAAATGTTATAGCTTATATATATATTGCTCCATTTGCAACATTGGAGGATATATTGGAGAAACTCTGACGCCTTTTCGAATCCATTAAACAACCATAAAACATTAATCGGACAAAAATCCCCCTTCGCTAAACTAGCAGGCCACTTCAATTTACCTGGACACACACTAGACAATATTAGATGCCTCCTGATAGATTCTGATTTCCGCTCAACAAAAGTATTCAAACTAAAAGAAATCCAATGAATCCTCCTATGCACAAAAGATACTTGAAAACAGTTGCGATGAAATAATAAGTCTCCCCATTGGTGTTCATTGAAAGCTTTCGTGTTTTCTTGTAGGTTGTCATAATCCACTCAAACCTGCTTTGCATGAACAGCAAAAGCACCGATCATTTTCCTACAAAAGCAATAACACTGGTCAACACAATATTTTTGGCAGGCAAAGTAAGACTGGTTTCTGGGGTTTTCAAGGGCGCTGAATCCGAATCTGACATTAGTTTTTTCAAATTGGCTCTAGTTTTTGAGATATCACAGGGGGGTCGTTTGTCTGAAATCACCCATTCACGACCATAGCTAAACGTACAAAAAACGGCTAAATAGTGCATAAATGTCAGATATTGATTTTTATGATAATCTTAAACCACAAAGACAGTGTAAAATCTCAATCTAACAAGTTAAGTTAGATATACCATCATTTCATTTATAACATTTGATCCTATAACTGAACACTTTTAATAAATTTCGAGGATATACAAAAAATTTGCTAAAAATTTGCTGAATTTTAATTCTCCAAGTGAAAAAAAAACATTTACATAATCAGTTATATATCATAAATTGATGCAAAGCATTAACACTAGATTCTTAGTTACAATGAACACACAAAACAATATTTTATTCACAAAACTAAAATCGACGTTTATACGATTTTCGCTTGTGAGCAACTTTTGGACAGTCTCTCAAAAGGTTCCAGCAGTAGTCTGCCATCATGTGCTCATCCCATTTGCCTTGATACCTCTCTTCCATTGTTTTGATGCCTTGATGGAATCTCTCTCCCTGCTCCTCACTGTAATCACCAAGATTACCAGGAAATCTGTCGAGGTGGCTAAACAAGAAATGAACTTTAATGCTCATATTTGCCCCTAGTTTTCCGTATTCAGTAAGCATCTTACGGACCAATTGCTTGTAATTGTCAGCTTTGTGATTTCCCAAAAAGTTTGTCACTAGATCTGTGAAGGACACCCAAGCATTTAACTCAACCGTGTTCATATGATTAGCGAAGTCAGAATCCCTCATGAGCGTTTGAATCTGAGGTCCATCGAAGATGCCACCTTTAGCTTTTTCGATGGAAAGACCTGGAAATTGCCTGCATATGTACTTGAAGCAATTCCCATCCTTGTTCAACGCCTTAACAAACTGCTTTATGAGCCCTAGTTTTATGTGCAATGGAGGGAAGATGATTCTATCCCTGGGTACCAAAGGCTCATTGATGACATTGGCTGTGCCGACTTCGAGACTTTCTCGTTCTGGCCAGTTCTCCCTTCTCCAGTGCTGGATTCTTGCTCTGCTATCCTACAAACAAAGAAAGCAGGGATACTTTGTGTACCAACTTTGCTGACCAAGCATAAAATTCACCATTTTCAAGTCCACACAAATCATCCATTTATGAGTGTTGTAATTCAGCTTTTCAAGAACAAATTTGATAGCATCATACTCTTCTTTCATCTTGGTAGAATGGCCAATTGGTACAGGAGCAAACTTATTGCCATTGTGCAAAAGTACAATTTTTAGACTTGCTTTCGAGCTATCTATGAAGAGACGCCAATCTGCTGGGCTATATGATGAGATCCCCATGCAGTTAAGAAGTGCAGAAACGTCATTACAAAAGACCAGGTCGTCTTCTTTAGAAAAGAAACGAAGCAAGCTGCCTTCCCTTGTCCTATAGTATGTTACTTTTGTGCCAGAATCAAGAATGGTTTTCTCTTGGAGTCGTGATGCAAGAACTTCAGCCTGCTCCTTCGACAAACAAAGGTCTCGCACTAGGTCATTAAGTTCAGATTGATTGAAAAGCTGAGGGCCATTTGAGGGTTCTTCATAGTCACTACAGCTATCATCACTTGATATTGAAAGATCAGCTGGAATCTCTTCGGTTTCATCGATTTCAGGCAAACTGGTGAAAACAGGCACAGGTAGATCCTCAGAGTGCGCAACGGGACGGATAGCAGAATCCAGGCTCGGATACTGCCAATTTGCTTTCTTGTGCTTGTTAAACCCCGTCATGTCATTGAGACAGAAGTAGCAGTCATCAAAATGATTGTTGGGCTCTCTCCACACCATTGGTACAGCAAACTTCAACTTCAGCTTACCGTTGGTCCAACCGCGGAGACTTTCTACACAGGTTTTGCACACCATATGTGGGGCCCAAGACTTGTCTTGGTCACCAAGTATCATATCGAAGTATGCTTTGTACGCCCTCTTGACAAAGTCTGTAATATTCCTCTTTTGTTGTGCAATCATATTCTGTCCACAGATGTAACAAAATACATCCGGTTCATATCTGCAACATCTTCTAGAAGAACTCATTTTCTCTCTGGAACTCATTTTCAACTGTGGAATTAAAAAGAAAATTCTTAATTACTGTTTAATTTATACTGCAACTATATTTATGGAACATGTTATTAAGTAATTACAGTATATAATTATATAAAAATTCTCCCTATATAAATAATTATATAAAAATTCTCCCTGAAATACTTCAATATATACATAATCATTATAATGATTCAATAATATCAGAAAATTATTATTTACTGCTTCTATATTGAAGTATTTCAGGGAGAATTTTAGCAGTTTAGGCTTATTTGGGGCTATCAGTATCTTCTAAACTAGAGCCAATCTGGCAAAACCAATGTTATATTCGTAATCAGCGACCTTCAAAACCCCAGAAAACACTCCTAGATGGTCTGCCAAAGAAAAAAAATAAAAATTTGTTGACCAGTGTAATCAATGAGAAAATGGAGGAAAACAATTCTTGAGTTCTTGAAATTCATCTCCTCTTTCTCTGCCTTGCTTTTTTTTCAGGAATCAATATTTTTTTTTTTTGCCCGATTCCTTACAAGCATCTATTTTTGAAAATCAAACTATTATGGTTATGGATTTATTCTTTTGCTCCTTCTTTCCTAAGCACTAGCCCAATCTAACATTAGTCTTTTTCAGCATTTTATATATGAAATTGATATTTTCGTAATTACAGATACCGAAATAACAAAAGTAATGAGCTATAATGATAATGTCCAGATTTATAACAGGAAGGCGCAATCTGAATAAAGGGGTTGTGCAGCAAGCTGTTTGTTCACATTACATAGTAAATTTATGCACATTGGTATGGTCAAGGAAACAGTATGTTCTAAAGTTCTAAAGACACGTAATTAGTAAATCTTGCAGCATTTAAGGAATTTGCTGCTAATCAAGTCGGTTGGAGATATTCATGTGATGTGGGTGTAATTGCAGCAAGTTCATCAGAGAATATTCGATGGAAGTACTTGTAAAACTATATTATAACAATTCAACAATACAACGATGCAACACTACGACGATGCAATCAAGGCTGGAGCTTGGCAGTAACTGTAGGACCAATTCTTTTTCCCCTCTGTTCAAGAGGGAGAGACAAGTGATTGGCCGCAATATTTCATGAGCAAATGGTGGCTTTATAAAGATATAGGATGCTGTTAGATGTCAAAAATAATAACCTGAGAATGTGAGGCAGTAGAAGCAAAAATGAACAGTAAACCGAGGGAACAAGTGAAAAAGACTGGAATAGGAAAGTAAGAATATCCTTGTCATTGTTTAATATTTTCACACTCGACTAAGGAAAGCTGGAGAAACACAAAATTATATTTTGTTAGAATTTTCTGTGAGTATTTATCTTGTACTAACAAGTCACTGCTTATAAAAGCTGAAAGAATAGGTTTGTGGCAGGTGAGGAAAACACCTTGAGGATTGGAGACAATGGTTGGAACATAGTCGAACTTGATTATTTAAGAAGATAGCTCAGCAAGTATTTGTTAACATTGAACTTAAAAATGACCGTGTTGTAGTAAGCTAGGAAGCAGTCCTGTGGTATTGTGTTCCAAACAAGTAGTTCATGGAAAGAAACTCTGCTTGTAGAAATTTCGTTTAGCTCCAGATACATAAAGGAAGAAAGGAATTTTTACAGTAGTTGAAGTGAGACAAGTTTTTGTGGCAAATTTTTACAGGCAAGAACATGGAGATCAGAATTCAGGCGAGCACCTACCATGAAAATAATAAGAAAGATGAAGATTAACAACGACAAAAAAATTGTTCACTTATATGATTCATATGCCTCCATAGGTCTATACTTGTCGAGCAGTGTATTTTAATCAATTTTACTATAGCAACTCAGGTGTCAATTTGCCACCATCATCATGAATCATGCATCGAGGGTGTGTGTATAGGATGGGATTGAGGACAGTTGAGTTTCTTGCATTGGTTTGTGATAGTGCATCACTTGTTTTATCCTTGAAAAAATTTGCAATTTCTTTAAAATCTGTGAAACCGTTTAAAGAAATATCAATAGCACCAAGAAATTTGTAAAGAAGTATGAAAATACAGATCACATGCAGTAGTTGTATTCAATATATGTATGTGTATGATTTGTTATTGGGGGAAAAATGATTTGTAAGCTGATTAAAACGTTGGACATTGGATTATAGCAAAATTCTTCCTAATTTATAAATGCTTTGCTGTTATGTTTAACAAATATAACAACTTCTAATTTTCCAAAGTATGTAATACACAAAGGCTGAATACCTAAACAGTGAAAAATAATAGCAACAGCCTATTTTTTCACAAAACCTATATATATATATATATATATATATATATATATATATACTAGCAGTCCCACCCGGTTTTGCTTGGGCCTTATGTACTGTTCATAACTTGCCCTACGTGTAAATACACTTTATGTAAGATTTCAAATGTTTAGGCCAAAATTTATATTTTTGTAGAGACCGCACAGGTCAATTTTTTTAACTTAGACCCTAATTTTGGCCCTGTAACGTTTATTATTTTGGTCTCAAATCAAAATACAAAGTTTTACCCATGTCCAAGTTACCTACATCTAAAATTTCAATGTTTGAATACCTGTTATGTATAAATTTCCAATGTTTAGACCCAAAATTGGCTTGATAGTTTGCTAGAGACCGCAAACGTCAAATCTTTTGAACTTTGACTCCTTGGTAGCTCAAATTTTCGACCCAAACCGATTAAAAAGAAGCTAGCCCTATCTCTGAATACACTTGATGTAAAATTTCAAAATCTTAGTAATTTGGTAGAGACTGCAAAGTTCAATTTTTTTTTTTTTTTTTACTTTGACACCAATTTTGACACCTTAACATTTATTTTTTTGGGCTCAAATCAAATTAAAAAGTTGGATCTATGTCCAAGTGACCTATATCTAAAATTTCAAGGGTTTAGATCGAAAATTTGCGGAGTTTCGTAGAGTTTTCAAAGGTCAAATCGTTGAACTTTGACTCCTTGACAGCCAAATTTCTGGCTGAAAAAAAGATTTTCTCAAATCCCAATACTCCTTATGTCAAATCTCGAGTCTGTAGTCGGAAAATTGACAGAGTAGTTTGATAGGGAAATATGCACACACACACGCATGCACACGCACAGACACACACGCACGCACACACGCACACGCACACAGACAGACATGTTCATTTTTATAGATATACTAGCAGTTCTGCTCAGCTTTGCTCGGGCCCTATGTACTGTTCATAACTTAATGTGCATATGTATATATTAAAAAGTGCGAACATGTACGGTAATGCCTTTCTTTATAATAGGCTTCCTTAACTACCATAGAGAAAAGTTGGTAGAGACCACTGATGTCTTTTAAAACTTTGACCCCAATTTTGACCCCCATACATTTAATGTTTTGGGCTCAAATTAAATTGTTTGACCCATGTCCAAGTAACCTACATCTTAAATTTCAAGTGTTTAGACGCCAAATTGGCACAGGAGTTTGGTAGAGCCTGCAAAGGTCAACTCTTTCAACTTTGACCTCTTGCCAGCCAAACTTTATCCCAAAAACTGATTAAAAAGCTTGCTGCATATCTTACTACCCTTTATGTAAAATTTCAAATGTTTAGATCCAAAATTGGCTGAATAGTTTGCTAGAGACCGCAAGGGTAAAATTTTTTGAACTTTGACCCCTTGGTAGCCAAATTTTCAGCAAAAAACGATTAAAAAACTTGCCCGTGTCTAAATACACCCTATGTAAAATTTCAAATCTGTAGACCAAAAATTGGCTGAGTAATTCGGTAGAGACCGCAGAGGTCAATTTTTTAACAAAACTTTGACCCCAATTATGACCCCTTAACATTTATTGCTTTGGGCTGAAATCGAATTATAAAGTCAGATCCATGTCCAAGTAACCTATATCTAAAATTTCAAGTGTTTCGACCCAAAATTGGCAGAGGAGTTTGGTAGTTCTCAAAGGTCGTTAAAATGATTCCGACCAAAGCAATTGAGGGATCCTACTGCACCAAGGAATCACCTGCAAAGGACGAGCACAGGTCACCTTGGGTCCATGACCGAGGATTGACTCGTATGTGACAAGGAGATTGCTATTAGGGGTCACCGACCTTTCACACATGGGTTGAACATTTTATTTGAAATAAAAACAATAATTGTTAAAGGGTCAAAATTTGAGTCAAAGTTTAAAAAATATTTGACCTCTGCGGTCTCTAATTACTCAGATAATTTTTGGTCTAAACATTTGAAATTTTACAAAAAAGGGTATTCACACATAGGGCAAGTTATGAACAGTACATAGGACCCGAGCAAAGCCGGGCTGAATTGCTAATCTATATTCTATAAAAGTGTCTGTCTGTGTATATTTCCCTACCAATGTAATCTGTCAATGTTCGGTCTACAGACTCGAGATTTGACATAGGGGTTATTGAGATTTGGGAAAATCTTTTTAATCAGTTTTCGGCCAGAAATTTTTCTGTTAAAGGGGTCAAAGTTCAACGATTTGATCTTCGAAAACTCTACGAAACTCCTCCACCAACTTTGGGTCTAAACACTTGAAATTTTAGATATAGGTAACTTGGACATAGATCTAACTTTATAATTTGATTTGAGCCCAAAACAATATATGTCATAATTGGAGCCAAGTTTTAAAAAAATTGACCTCTGCCAATTTTTGGTCTAAACATTTGAAATTTTACATAAAGTGTATTCAGACATAGGACAAGCTTTTTAAATTTTTTTTTTTTTGCTTTAAATTTGGCTGCCAAGGGGTCAAAGTTCAAAAGAATTGACCTTTGCGGTCTCTAGCAAACTATTAAGCCAATTTTGGGTCTAAACATTCGAAATTTTACATAAAGGGTATTCAGACATGCAGCTTTTTAATCAGTTTTGGGGCGAAAATTTGGCTGGCAAGAGGTCAAAGTTGAAAGAGTTGACCTTTGCAGACTCTACCAAACTCCTCTGCCAATTTGGGGTCTGAACACTTGAAGTTTTAGATGTAGGTTACCTGGACCTGAATCAAACTATTTAATATATATATGCACATAAAGTTATGAACAGTACATAGGGTCCGAGCAAAGCCGCGCTGGACTGCTTGTTTGAAAAAAAATATATATATATATATATGCATTAGATTTTAATGCATTGGGTGAAAGTGATCAGTTGAAATATATATTCATTTCCCGGCTTTTAACTATAAGTTGAACGAAAATGCAGCCATGTTTAATTTTTATGGCTCTAACAGAAAACTATCGAAAAAATATCAACAAATTTTAAAACATTTTCAGAACATTAAAAATATATGTGTTGTCAGAAAGTTAAATTTTGTTGCATATTTTATTGGTTTTTATTTCCTGGATTTTTACTATACTGCAAGATTACCGAATCCCTTGAAAGTATATAGGGGAAAAGCCTGAGCGAAACAAACGTTAACTCACATTTAGTAATAACTAGTAAGCTTTGCCAGCTCACTACCACTTGTCAAAGTTCGCTACTTGAAATAAAACAATTAGATTATAAGTATTTAATTCATAAGTTACATATGAGACAAAACGTTAGCATTTATTCATATAAATAAACATTAACACTTTTTAGTTATCTTTCGAGGAAAATGAAAATGAAAAGAAAGAAGAAATCAATTCGTCTGGGCGACTGTGCGTTAACATGTGGGTCTAGAAAACCATTTGTAAATGGCGAGAGGGAAAGAGAGAGACGTGGGTGGAGGGAAGTTACTTCCTCTTGTGCCTCGTTGGTGTATCTTTTTTCTTCCAAGTTAAGATATATTAGTTTCATTTAAAGAACTAACAACATATTTTTAAAAGGTTTCTGTAATTTATCCTTTGGTATTAAACCATTTGAATTACAGTAGAACACCGGGATACGGCATTAAAAATTAGTAACAAAATACAGTACAGTATTGCAAACAAAATTAGTAACAAAATACAGCACAATACACATGTATATAATCAAATAACATTATAAATAACACCGTAAGGCGGGGGAAAATACCGTAACCAAGGACCAGAAAAACATCGTATTCCACATCGTAACCTGAAAAAAAAAACAAAAAAAAAAACCGTATCCTAGGGCCATCGAATCCAGGGGTTCTTCTGTACTGTTAATATTGACAAAAATATTGCAAAGCAAAATAAAGCAATAAAATGACGACTGAATGACCAATTATCTTATAAACTGTTTAAAAAGTTGTGCAAATTAAGTATACATTAGGTATCTCCAAAACAATGTGAGGTGCCTAGTATACATATACTTGTAATTGGGCATTTAATCTGTACTATATTTGCAGTATTTGAAAAAAGTATTGTATTATTGCTTTAAATAACAGCAAATCAGTTTGATGGTATCATAGGAGTGATGAATGAAAACAGCTTTCACGTTTAAATAAATAGAATTTCTCTACTTAACATTTGCAGAATATAAAGAAATTTTGTTCAGGATTTTTTAAAAACTCTTCAGTCTCACAATACACGTAAATAGCAACTCTAAGCAAAGAACTTGAGATTCTTCATACACACTGATAACCTGTCTTACACTAAGAACGATCGCCAAATAATGAGATCAACTTCCATTGTTTTGCGCACAAAAACAGAGCATGTATTATATTACCAACTGGCAGAATCCAAATAAATACAAAATACCCCCCTCCTCCTACCTCTCCCGATGGTGTAATAAGACTATGTTATGATATTTACAGAGGATTAAAAAATAGATGAAGATTCTATTAATAGGGTAGCATGATTCTTCGAAAATGTCTGTTTTTTAGACAATGCTAATGTGACTCCCATCCACGCTTGCTGCTGCCAAGTTCTCCAAATATAAACTGGGTTAAATGAAGGGGGATTCTTGCTGACGTGATATCATAAATCTGTTGTATTCTCTCTTTACTCCTAAACGGTCATCAATTTTTATTGACTGGGCTATTTCAGCTGTAATAACACGAAAAATAAGTTATGAAGATCCAATCTTTTTAAACAAGTTCTTTTTATGAATTAGAAAAATCATGTAAGAACCGCAGTATTCTCCATATTCTTTGGTATTTTCTTTTTTTTTATTCATACAATACAATTCAGCCCAACTAATCTGAATGTGTTTTGGAAGGGTTGACGAGTCACCAACAGTTAATTCTTCACATGTTTATCCAGTCTCGAAGTTAAAGCTGGAAAACTGAGACGTTGCATCCATTTTTGCTATGCCATTCAAGATTTCTCTCCCTTGCTTTCATGTTCCATCTGTACTAGAGTTTCTCAGCATAATTACAGACAAATCTCATCATGATGTTGTGCAAAAGCTTATCTAAGGTTATTTACATCGTTAGAATAGTCAGCCTCCACTTTCTCTTCCTGCAGCATATTGTGCACTAAGATAATTTTTATTTTAGTTCTGAGAGTTCTCTTTTGTGTTGGCTTCAGAAAAATTGGATGAGGGTATATTTTTAAAAAATTGTGACACCATCACTAGGAGATTGTCCTACTGGCTTGTTGTGAATAATAATGATGTGATTTAAGAGTTTCCTTCTTCAAAATTGGTTGCTTTTAGATTAGACTGCCTTTCAGGGCTGACAAGCTCAACTTGCTCGAGTTTGGAATAGGAGTTTACCTTCTCTTAAAAAAGTTTGGATATAAAAGCAATGGTCATGATGACAACGATGGCGGGCACAGTTAGATAGATTTATACATGAACAGATAAAAAACATTTATACATGAACAAATGAAAAACAACAGCATTCTGTTTCCCTGCTTTCCAACTGACTACAATATGGTCATCTTTATGTTCAACGTGAACAAATTCTTGATGAGCCACCCTCTTAAGTAATCCAATTTACCAAATTTCCACTACTAACGATTAGTAAAATCCCATCGACTACTGTACACTCATTAACCCTATCCTTGAGCAGTTTTCGGGCTTTGATAAGTGGTGATTCTTTCGTAAAAAAAAAAAAACACACACACACAAAAGAAAAACGATGTATACAGCAAAAAGTTCTTTTGCATTGTTTTGTACAAAATTTAAATTGAAGGAGCGTTTAAAACACCAGGTTTCCTCATTGATCATTATCATGGCGATGAGAAAATGGGCAAAGCCAAACAGATTTAAACTTAAATGAAACAGATCCAACAAATATATAAACATAACACAACTAAGATTTCGACCAGTACTCATGAAAACAAAATAACAAGTGGGAGTTACTTTGACCAAATTCTGTAAAGTTTCTAGCAACTCCTGCACTTGCAACAATCTCCAATCGTCCTGACTTGCCACTGAATCCAGATTTTTTTTCCACACAAGAGAGTGTGGGCAACGCTGTGCAAGTTCTCTTCACTTTAAACTAATTCATGCGCAAGTTGGGATATTGCAGAAGTTGTGGATCAACTACAGAACAAGTCCTGTGGTGACAGGAGAGTAGCAACGTAGCAGGTGTAGATACACTAGCGGTTGTAGCATGCAAGCCTGCACACAGGCGGCTCAGGCTATATGGTCGTCTTCCTTCTGCCCGAAGCAACAAAGGAACTTGGCAGACCCCAAAGTGACTGAGCAGCCCTCTTTAGGAATGCACTGCTCTATTCCATAGCATAAAGTTGGGGCTAGAAAAGTTGTTGCTGCATCACATCCGGACAAGTTTACTGCAACTGATATTTGATCCCAAATTCAGCAGTTGAAAAACAAAAGAGATTACTTCACTCATCATATGTACATGGAATGTACGTACTCTTATTGACAACCCAAAAGCAAACAAAACCAAAAGATGAACCACCAGAATGTGGACAATGTGGACCTCTCCGAAACTCACATGGCTCAGGAATGTCAACTCACAGAGGAGAAAGATGGCTATACTTTCTTCTGGAGCGGACGTAGTGATGGAGCATGTAGAGAGGCAGGAGTTGGATTTGCGGGATTCGTTATGGTGGGTGTACAACTAGCGGTACTGCGGGGTCTACATGAATAGGTTTATTCACCGGGTAGACAACCAATAGCATCAAATAAATCAGGGAATACCCGAATGATTTTTTTTTTTTCAATTCCATTTTAGCATCGGAACGGGCTTTGTATTATTTTGTGATGCTTGTTCATTGTTTGCATCTGATGATTTTTTTAACTGTCTGTATTGACTAACTTCACAGCTAAGTTTAAGGGCACTAGCCCTAACTCCCTTGATGTCTGTAGTCCTATCAATATGGGCACTTCTGAATTCAGAAGATGGAATGTCACACTGACAAACTTGTTGCTGAATCTTACCCCCATCTGACATATTCTTTCTTGGTTAATCGTTGTCCATCGAAGGAAAATAACATGTAGCTGTTTCTTTGAGAGGTACTCCATGTAGTGTTTTTTATATTTCCTTGAGTAAAAGCTACTCATAACACGTGTATCGACATTAATGTCTATTTGCCTCTGACTATTGCCAATTTTTAATTTAGCATATGCCTCGGTAGTGGATGATGGCAACTGCTGAATGATGTGGAAATAAATGTCTTCTCTTGAACCACTAATGTTACTTTTGCTTTGCGTCACAATGTGGATTCGCCTGTTTTTATGCCATTGTGGCTATGTTGTTCTTTTCTGTACTTGTTTTTATCATCCATCTTGGAGCAGCAAACATGCAAAGTGCCCTTTTTTGTTGCCACAATATCCACACTATGTCAGCTTTCTACTATTCCTAGCCTGAATTGCATGTGTACTGATCTCTTCCACTCGAGTGCGTATCGCTTCAACTTGCTTGCACATTACCTCCCCTATCTCTACTATGTGTAGCGCTCTTGCTATAGTCAGATCATTACCTTTTTTGATTAAGGATTCTGTGCTGATTTTAGATAAATTCTGAATGTGAAGAAATCGACTACAAGGGCATCCTCCTCTATTTGGTCATATTCACATTGTTTGGCTATTTGATTAAACCGCTTCAAAAATGAGTGTACCGATTCATCTGAATTTTGTCTGCACTGTAGCAGTTTGTGTCTTGCCACGCGAAAATTTGACCTTGGCTTCACATACTGTCTAGAGTATTTAATGTAGTTTTTGACTGTCCTTTCTTCTTCATGCTGAAAGACGAATATGTCACTTATTTCTTATCCTTCAACACCAGCCCATAATAAAAGATATCTAACCTTGATATCGCCATTAACATTGTGCATTGGACCTTCAGAGTGAAGCTTGACCTGTCGAATAAATCTGTCCATTGACTTGGTGAGGCTTTTGCTAGACCACTCTATTGTTGGTGGTGGAACTTGAGATGAAGTTGCCATGCTAAATAATATCGATTTGGTATAAGATAATTATCTTACCTTTCGTGTGTGTGTGGAAAAACAAATGTCACTGTTTGTTCATTATTTCCAATTCAATTCGTTTTTTTGGTAAAAATATGTCCTTGTAATCCCACTTTTAACACCATGTTATGTGTGTGTGTGTGGGGGGGGGTAATCCGATAGGATAGTTGTGATACAGAATGGCTAAAAAAAAAAAAAACTGGAAAAAAAATCATTGTTATTCGTATTTGAATTGTAACTTGAAAAGAAAAGTCCATCATTAATTTGTAATTTAAAAAAAGAACACTTTTTTTCTTTATTCATCAAATGAAGATAATAATTGATATTCCATGATTAAGATTATATATATATAAAAATTATTAATTGTAATTTTTTTTTGATGTTGTTAATCAGTTGCTTAAATATTAGATTGGATAATATAGTTTAAATTCGTTCCGATGAGGTTGAAATTAACTCTGCTCAACCTGGGTTGATATGATTGTCTCCGTTACACAATTAAATTTAAATCGTTGGTTTAATAAATATTTTTCATTTAGCCTGTGATTTGAGTCCCCAAATTTTTCCTTTTTTCTCGATGGCAATGATTTAATGTTATCGGAGATTTATAACTCGTTGTTATTTAATGTTATCGGAGATTTATAACTCGTTGTTATTTAATGTTATCGGAGATTTATAACTCATTGTTATTTAATGTTATCGGAGATTTATAACTCTTTGTGGTTTCGCGCCTTTTTTTCACCCCTCTTGTGGGGAACCGCCATCTTGGTCTTTTCATTAATTGTGTTATCAGTTTGCGTTGAAGGCATTATGGCTAACTCGAAGTTACTTTCACGAATAGAAGTGAAAAAGTTTTGCATAACGAGCACTTTGGACTGGATGGGTGAGAAACCAAATTTGCGTTATGCCAGGGATTTTTCTATGGATATACGCAAATGGATTTCTGAGTTACGACGATCTTTTCAATCAATTAATTTTGAAATCCTTGCAGGAAGAGAGACTGAATATTTGTCGAAATTCGGCACAGTTTATGGTAGAGGTTAGGAAGGAATTGATAAGTTTGGGGCCTAGCCCGGAAAATTCTAATGAAGATGGAATTAGAGTATCCACAATTTAACAGGGCTCCGGCTTCAAATAAATTCGAATTTCATAGATTCCTTTGAAAATTCAAATTCTGTACATCTAATTTGAATGATGCAGATAAGCTTCTTTTATTTAAATCTAAATTGGTCGGAAAGGCCTTCGATCTTGTATCCAATTTGGAAATAAAGCCTGAAAGTTATGAGCAGGCTTTGGCTTGTTTGAAGGGGAAATTTTAAAATTCGTCTTTGACTATGAACCAAATTTTTTCGGATATTATTCCTCACCCTGTAGAATTTTTTTTTAATTAAAAACCTCAAAATTCTTCTCCAATGCATTTAGCTGGAATAGACTGAGATGGAAAAATCCTTTAATACAGATTTTTTTTCTGATAATTCTATGTCACGTTCTGTTCGCTAAATTTCCGCTCTCTTTCTTTAATCATGTTGTACACTTTCGACATTTTGGATATTATGATGGCAGTGCCATTAGCAGTGCCGAGGCAGGAAATTAGCCCGCTAAAAGTGTTGGCTTCTTTATCAGATCCAAAGCCTATGGCAGTGGGTACCGAGCCTAAACACATTAATGTAAAAAAAGAATAGTAATAACTCTTTCACTAATAATGGCGAGGTTAATAAATTTTGCAAATTATGTAGGGTTATTGATCACCCAATTAAAGTTTGTCCCAAATATTGGGAATTTGACTCGAAAATTATAAGAGCCAAAGAACTCAAATTATGTGTCAGGTGCTTAGGTGAGCACTCTGAGACTGTTTGCAAGGGGATAAAGAGTTTTCCTTACCCTTCTGCCGTTTGTGGTTTTAAGAACCATTTTTCTATTATGTGCCCTAAAAGTCCCAAATCCTTTGTGGGACGTACATGATTATCAGGACAGGAAAAATGTATATTTCCTGTATTCAAAATATCAATGAAGGCGAAGGGCTGTCTGGTCTATTTTTACTGTCTTTGGGATACAGGTAGCCGGAAATACTTCTTTTCTGGAGTAATATTAAATTGTTTAAGTTGCGGAAATAAATTAAAGCCAGGAATTGCCTGTTAATACCCTTGTCGAGACTAAATGATTAAAACTTGGGGAGCTGGAAGTGATTCTTAAATTGGGACATCAGCGTCCCTTTTCTTTTTTTCTGCTTTGTTTGCAACTGATTTGAGATTAAGATTCCAAGTGGACAAATTTGATGAGATCACATCAAAATTGACTAAGGAGGGGTTTTCGTCTTAGTCCTGGATACTCTAAATTGAATCGGTTTGCTATTCATGGAATTATAGGCCTGGGTCTTATTCAATGGATAAATAATCTCTGTTTAATTAAATGTTGGGAGGTTCTGCATGGAAACTCCCCAGGTACATACTTCCCTTCGGTGAGGGGGTCTAAATTTTTGAATTTCAATGCAAAGGTTAAGAATTACCGGCCTTTGATGAAGTTATTAAAGCTCTCCCTACATACAGTTCATATTTAATTGATAGCGTGCTTAATCCTATTGTAACATATGAGGATGCACTTCAAACATTTTTCAACGATTCTGCTGTCGAATGTGGAGTGGAAAGATTTTTATCCCTAGACTCCATAGGTATTGATGAAACCAAAAAGTTGTCTTCTCATGATGAAGAAAAAATAAATGCCTTCAAGGAGGATATTGTTCTTAGGGATGGCAAATATTATATCGATCTACCATGAGATTCTGAAAAACGTCCTAAGGTAGAATACAATTATGTGGCCTTACTGTGAATAATGCAGAGAGTGGTCCAGTCCTTAGACAGTAAAGGACTGTATGATGATTATATGCAAGTCTTTGGAGAATATGAAGATTGCAGAATTATTGAATCCTTCTCGGTTCCACACAGAATGTATGAGAATTATATATGGAATCCCCACAGACCTGTAATGGATGAAGGTCAGGGGGTAACTATGAATATCCATCTCGTATTCAACTGTTTCATAAAACGTAAGAGGGGTACTTCAATCAATGATGCTGCTTATTGGGCATCAGCTTAATTGCTCAATTATTGGACATTTTACTAGATTTCAGAAAAAACAATTATGTTCTTCTGGTCGATTTATGTAAAGCATTTTTACGGATCCAATTGAAATCTATCCAAGATAAAAATAGATTTGTTTCTTTCTTAGGGAGGACAGTAAATTGTACAACTACAGATTTAATGCAATTATATTTGGTTTTAATGCATTTATACTGAGTTTTATACTCAAATTCCATGCCAAAAAATATGAGGCTGATTTAGCCTCTTACACGATTTCCAAAGACTTTTATGTTGACAATTTGGTCACCACTAGTAGTGACAGTGATTCATTGATTTCAGTTTATAGCAATGTTCGTGACAGGTTAAAGAAAACGGGGTTTGAGCTTCAATCCTGCAATTCCAATTGCACAAGCTTACAAATTAAAATGTTGGAAGATGATTTCATTGCATCTCCTTCTCCCACCTATGAAAAAGTGTTGGGCTATCAATATTCCACTCAACAGGACTCCTTTAAAATTTCTCCCACAGTAATAGACGACAATGTCAAAACAAAATGTGGGATTTTATCTTAAGTTTCGAGTGCTTACGACCTATTATTATAACTTCTTCCTGTCACTGTTCAGGGGAAGATTTTTGTCAGTCAATTATGAAAAAATAACTTATCATGAAACCAGCAAATCCCTGGAGATTTTATTACCTTGTGGCAAATACACGCCAAAGAATTAAACAATCTATGGGACTTTGAGTTCCCAGATGTGTATTCCTGGAGGACTCCCCAGTTGAAATCAATTATTTTTGCAATGCATCCAAGCATGCTTAACGATTCTCTTTATATGCCAAACAAGGGGCTCAGTGTTCCTTGATATTCACCAAAGCTAAGGTGGCTCTCATTAAAGGGAAATCATTCCCTACATTGGAATTGGTGGATATATATCTGACCCTTGAAGTTATTCCTCAGGTTTTAGAGGCCCTAATGTCTATCAATATCAAAGCACTTTTTCTTGTGTCCGATGCACAAGTAGCCCTATCATGGGTTTAAAACGGGACACGTTAAAAAAAGAATATTTTTGTGGAAAATCGTATATCAGATATAAACAAATCTATGGAGGAGGTTAGCCTAACCCCTAAATTCAAACATGTTCCTTCACCAAACAATCCAGCGGATCTTTTAACCAGAGGCATTACAACCTCTAAGTTTGAACAAGTGTTCAAATTTTGGATCTGTGGACCAGATTGGCTAAATCAAATTAGCATTAGCTGGCCCATATCTCCCTTACCCTGTCTTAACGACAACAACAAAAAAATCGTAACATGTATGTTCTTGGATGAAGTTAGTTCAGACAAGAGTTATTTACTAATTAAAATATCTGATTTCTCCACATTATCTAAAGCGATTAATGCCTTAAAAAAGTTTTAAGATTCGGTGACAAATTACGACACAAAAAGAGCTACATTGTTGCTCATATGCAAAATTAAGTTTTTCCCTTGGAATTGGATTATTTGAAGCAACCTTCAAATAAGGTTGCATTCCCAAAGGTGATGGCCCTTGGCCTATTTCTAGATAAAGATGCATTCAGAACCTCGATATTTTTCCATATGAAGTAGAATTTCCTATACTGTTAGAAAAAAATAATCACCTGACCAAACTAGTCATTATTGAATAACACTTGAATTGCTGCCATATGTGAGCAAATTTTACCTTTAGCAAATTAAGGCTATCCAGTTGTTTGATCCCCTAGGGAAGACAAGCAGTGAAACCCGTTCTCAGCAGTTGTACTATATGTAAGAGAATCAATTCTCTACCCTGCAAAGCCCTCTTCATTTTTTTTTGTCAAAAAATGGAGGGGAGCCTTGGAGGTGGCATTTTTTTGTCCAAAAAAAAAATAATCAGGACGTGAAAATGTATGTCTTATTGTTTACTTGTATGTTTGCTAGCTATACATCTGAAATTACTGCAAGACATGAGCACATGCTCATTCTTATTAGCTTTTATTAGGTTCACCAACTTATTTGGTGTGTCCACCCATGTGTATTCTGACAATGCTAAATCATTCTTGGTGTTAGGTATTATATTGTCAGATGTATTCGTCACCTACGAATTTAAAGAACATTTCAAATCAACCACTATTGTTCATTATACCATTCCCCTTAATTCTGCTTGGCATGGGAAAGATTGATTAAAACTGTTAAATAGTTTTTGTCAAAATTATTGAGTAGGAGAAAAGTCAGTTTTTTTGATTTCCTAACCGCCCTTTCAGAGGTGCAAAAGGCCGTAAATGATAGGCCGCTCATGTTTATTTCAACTTCAGACAGAAGCCTTGATATTCTGACACCTAGCCATTTTCTGCAAACAGGCTCAATAGAACTATACTCTTGTGTTCCCTCGAACTGAGGGATGAATTTATCAGTAAATTTAAACAGATTTGGCACAATGTCTACTTGTTGTCAGAGAAGTAGATGCCAATATTGAAGATAGCCCCCCCCCCTCGAAAGTGTCAGAGGGTGAAATCGTCATCAAATACCCAAATAAGTCCCAACTCTTCTGGAGTTTGGGCAAAGTACTTGAATTATTGGTCAGTAATGACCATAAGGTTTGCTTGGACGGGTATGAACAAGTTCATTCATGAAAAAATATTTATTCCCTAGAGGTAAATCATGATTCTGAATCTGCACTAGCAGAATTTATGGAAGAAAGAGGCCCCATCTTCTTCCTTACATGTTTGACCGCAAATGATGGAACAATACCTATGGTGTGTTGCGACTCACGTGATAATTGATATCATTACAGTTGCGTTGGAGTTGACCTGCAGAACACTATAAGTGAATGGGTTTGTCCGAGTTGTACAGACAAAATGTCAAAATAAATTCTTGTGTTCCATTATCGATGTCATCGACTTAAAGTCACCTTCCTTTTATTATTGATGACTCATCTAGATAAACTAAAATTATTGGTTATAAATTTTGAATTTTAGCAACAGACAGACACACATTGAATTCATTACTGAGTATTACTTGTATTAATGTTAAATCCCTCGAGACAAATTTCTTACCTATCACTTATTGACAGTTTTTTAAAGTACATCATTATCTTATAAAAAAAGTAATTATTTGCCTTTACTTTTTCTTCCTTTCCTTGGCAGTGTGTAAGAAATTTTGCAGAAATAAGCAGGCACCTCATTGGTTGGTTTAACCGCCCACGATTTTGTTTGGGCCAATCAGATTGATCATTGTTATTAACTGATGAGTCGTATTTTGGCGCTATTTTTCTTTTTCAGGTGGCGTCAGTTTTCTTCAAGACAGCAGGTCGAATGGACGTGGAAAACTCATCACGTTATTCAAGGCTTGAAGCCTTAAAACCCTTTTGTCTCTTTGAGACGTATTAATGCCCCAACGTGGGGCAACATGTTATTATCTTTTTTCCTTATGCCAGGCGAAATATTATATTCTTCGCACACTGATGTGCTCTACGATTGGACTGATATTCATTATTACTTATTTAAGTCCGAGAGATTTTGACCTGCCACTTGTCCGCCATTCGGACGTTTTTTTTACAGTGAACTCCATGATGATAACCGGACTCGAAGCATTCATCCTAGGAAGGCATCACTTCAAATACATCGACCTGCTGTACCCATTCTTCGAGCAGCGTGGAGACTTGAATCCTGCAAATGCAAAGATATGCACTATTACCATTTATGGGTGTTACCCGCTCTGTTCCGCAGAAAGCTAAAGATGGCACATCTTTTGCAATTGGATCTTTAATAAAATTTATGTTAAAGTTTAACGGTGAGCCTGTTGTGATTTCTGATTGCTTTTCTTTCATTCTGCCAAGAGCAAAACCGAGGTGGGAAAATATCTCACAAAATTGCTTAAAATTATTATTTTTTTTGTTTTGTTTCAAATATAAGTTCTTGTTAAGATATAGTCGACAAATCGTTTTAAACAAAAACAATATTACGTACTTAATTGTCATGTCGAAAATAGTAATATATCCCAAAATTACGAAAATTCATGAAATAGAACAACTGTTGTGTTTTTAGTAAAATGACATATTGTAACCATGAACAAGTCATCAGAAATATTCGTTTCAGAGTTATGTCGCCTGCGTGTAGACTCCTATTGTTCCCTCTATAACGTTTAATAAAAATGTGATTTTACCCAATTTTCCATAAAAAATACTTTCGGTACTTGTTTAGTTTAATGAAGACATTAAAAAAATGAAAATATTGGGAAAAAAAAACTCTATTGTACATACGAATTTTATTGACTAAAGTTCTCATAAAAAAATTCACCTTATTTGATCAAGTAGTTTTTTTTTTTTTTTTTTTTTTTTTGCCGAGGAAAATCAAGATTTAATGAAGTCGATCATATCCCAACCATGCTTACTTCGCTGACAAGGAGAAGGCGGGCGCCAAAGGGAGATAACTCCATCCATCACCACTTAAAGTTTGTCAAAATTTGACAAGATTATTTTGAAGCATGGGCAGAAAAAATACCGAGCTAAATATTTAGTTTTTTTTTTCCGCTTATTTTACATAGTTTTTCTGTCCTTTTTTAAAATCCCTTTTCATTTTGTTGGTCACTTTTTCGTTTAAAAGCACCTCCTACTTGGCTGTGAAACAGGCAAGATGGCCACGAGACGATCGATCTCATTAAAATTTGATTTTCCACTATAAAAAAAAAATAATAAAAATAAATGAATAAATAAAATAAATAACATTTAAAAAAATAAATAAAATAATAAATAAATAAAATAAAATAAAAACTACTAGATCAAATTGAATTTTTGGCACTTCTACGCTATTGGGACAAAATTTTGGAAATCGTAAAACTGAATTTCACATGAAAACAATAGTATCTACGTATTCCTCGTATTTTTAAGATGATTTCCAAATTACGAAAATTGATCAGATAGAAAATTATTTATTGCACTTCTGCATGACAGTGACATATTAGCAACAGAGACGAGTTATCGACCCCTGTTCTCCAAAAGATAAATGACACCTAGCGGCCATTATGTGAACCTCAAATATAAACAAGTGTTTTAACGCAACAATATATAACGAAATAAATAACACAAAAATATATGAAAATCAAAACATTTATTGAATAAAAAATGTATCAAAATATAATTTTAATGTATTAATATAATTTCTTTTCAATGAGTGATTTAATGTATCAAAATATAATTTCAATTTGTCAATGTAGCAAAACAGAATTTTGAAAACATGAAACGTTTAGAGAGGTTTAAGAATAATTTTTTTTTTACAGAAAAATTGTTTTTTATTTTTTTTTCACAATAAGAAGCATATCAAAATTTAAAGAATGTTTTTGTGTACGGAAAGATTGTATAAAAATGTAGCAAAATATAATTTTAGTTTGCATGCACTTTTAGAAAAGGAAGAATTATCGACTTCTGTTCTTTGGCTGACAAGTGACATCTGTCGGTCGTTCTTGAAACTAAACACATACTCACCTCATGTCACTGTCATGCAGAAGTGCCTTATTTATTACAAAAAATAGAATTTGAAGAAAACACTTATAGAGATGAAGCTAACGCAATGAAGTTTCATTTTATATTAATAAACAAACTTTATTTGTTATCTTCGTTAGTAGTAGAGTGCACAAGAGAGAAACGGGTTAGTAGGTTGAAGTGTTCTTGTGTGAAGATGCCGGCTGGTTGAAGAAGACAATAGTTCAGTTCCGTTCACACATGTTTATAGCTAGTAGTTGCCGGAACAAAGGAAACCGATTGCAGGAGAAAGAGAGGGCAAAGGTAATTCAGTGTATTGATGTGTTGTTGAATGTGTGTGTGTGTGTGTGTGTCGACAAGAGTAATCCTGTAGAATGATAAAGTTTGTGTGGGTACAGCACATGGAAATAAATTGTTGAAGGAGAGAGCAGTTCAGTTCCGTTTACACGTGTTTATAACTAGTAGCTACAAAGTACAAAGGAAGCCGGTTAAAAGAGAAAGAAAGAGCAAAGACTTCAATGTGTTTAAGTATGTAGGAGCGTGCATCCGATAGTAGAGACAGGGCAAAGGGTTAGTGTCTTGTGGTAAGAAAGAGTAGATTTGTGTGTGTGTGTGTGTGTGTGTGTGTGAATGTTCGTTAAGGCAAAGTATGTGGAAATAAATGTGAGTTTGAAGAGATCCATAGCTCTAGGCTAATGTCCGCTGCCCGGCAGCGTCAGGTTGAGAAGAAGAAGAAAGGTTTATGCACTCAGTCATGTGATTGAGAGCTTGTGATTAGACAAGCCAGGGAGAAAATGGATTTCAAATCTCGAAGTCGTAAGAAGTAGCTCCTGCCTGTGTTTGTAGCGAGTGTTGGCTGCTACACACTCGTATTTGCTTATGTAAGACACAGGAGAGTTCGGGGAAAAGGTGGGTCACATCATACTCTATGACCGGTGTCAAGGCAAAAAATTAACCCTTTCCACATTATATGAAAAGTAACTAACCTCGTGGAAATGTTTGATTTTTAAAAAGGTTATAATTATTTGAGCTGTTTAATTGTAAAAAAAAAAATATGATTGTTTGAACCATTCAATTAAAAAAAAATATAATTCTTTGAACTGTTTAATTTAAAAAAAAAGTCTCATTATTTGAACTGTTTAATTTTTTTTTTAATTTTAATTATTTGAACTGTTTAATTAAAAAAAAATCTAATTGAACTGTTTAATTTAAAAAAGTCTGGTTTGAGCCGTTGAATTAAAAAAATTCTAATTCTTTGAACTGTTAAATTTAAAAAAAATCTCAATTTTAATTCTTTGCACTGTTTAATTTTTTTCAAAATCTTATTCTTTGAACTCAGTTCAAGAATTAAAAAAATATACAGTCCAATGAACTGTTTATTTATCTATTTATTTTTTAAATTCTAATTCTTAAATGTTGTCTATAGTAATAAATGCTCGAAAATTCTTTGAACTGCTTCTTTTTCTTTTTCTGTTGTTCGAAGTTAACAATTCGGCATTTTATTCAAAGGGTTAATTTTTGCCTTGCACTGGTCACAGAATATGACGAGACCCACCTTTTCCTCGAACTCAGAACGAAGCTGGATCTTGGGACCCCATCCGTTCACATTAACCAGAAAATTAACTCCCTTTTGAGCTCTCCTGTGTCTTACATAAGCAAATACGAGTGTGTAGCAGCTGACACTCACTACAAACATAGGCAGGAGCTACTTCTCACGATTTCGAGATTTGATTTGTTCTATGGTATTTAGCCAATTTTCTGCTTCGATTTATTTTATAAAAACAAGATGGCTGCAATTTTTAACCTGCTAACACGATTAATATTTTTTTTTTTTAGTAATATTGAAGTAATTTCGACTGCATAATTTGGAAGCTAACATTGTAATTTATTAGAATTGACAAAAAGAATCAGTAGAAACCATTGTTTTTTAATCTGGAAACTCCATTTATTGATTACAAAATTTCATTCTGATAGCGTAGAATTGCCAAATTTTTTATGAAAACTTAACTCCATAACGGGTACATACAATAAAAGTTTTTTCCCAATATTTTCAATTTTTTTTTTTAATGTCTGGATTAAACTAAATAAGTACCTTACTTTTAACTATAAATAACTTTCTACTCGGCGATTATTCGTAATTCTTGAACATGTTACTATTATCAGCATGGCAATTAAGTATGTGATATTGTTTTAGCTTAAAACGACATATTTAAAAAAAAATTGCGTCCATCTTGTTTAAATCGAAATGGAAGATTACCCCCCTCTTTGAACTTTCCTGTGTTTTACGATCGTTTTCTTTAAATTCTTATTTTATTTAATAAATAATTTTCTACCTTAGCGATTTTTGTACTTCTTAAAAATACGAAGAAATACGTGGATCGAGAGGATTTTCTCTCTAGATTCCATTGAAATTGATGAAGAGAAGATAAATAAATTTAAAGAATCTATTATCTTCAGGGACAGAAAATACTATATTGATCTGCCGTAGGACTCTGAGAAACTTTCTAAAGTAGAGTTTTATGTGTTCACTCAGAGGGTGGGAGAATCCTTAAATAAGAAGAGTCTGTATGATGACTGAAAGTTTTCAAAGAATATGAAGACTGCGGACTAATTGAATCATACTCGGTTCCACTTGGGACATACAAGAATTGGATCCCCCAAAGGCCTATTATAAAGGAGGGTCTAGAGGCAACAATGAAGATCTGCCCTGTCTAACTGTTCGTTAAAATGTTGGAGGGGGGTATTTCTATCAATGACGCTACTTATTCTGATGTCAATTTAACATTTCAACTATTGGGCCCATTACTAACCTTCAGGAAAAACAATAATGTTCGTTTGGACGATTTGTGTAAAGCCTTTCTACTGATTCACCAGAAATCTATTGAAGATAAAAATAGATTTTTTTCTTTTTTTTCTTAACATGGACAATAAATTGTACACCTTTTAACTACAATACTATTATATTTGGCTTTAATGCCAGTCTTTTTATTTTGAGTTTTATTCTCAAATTTCATGCTGAAAAATATAAGGCTGATTTGGCCTCTTATACAATTTCCAACATGTCCGCAACAGGTTAAATGAAGCTGAGTTCTAGTTTCATTCCTACAATTTCAATTGCACGAACTTGCAAATTAAAATGTTGGAAGATGATTCTATTACAACTCCATTTCCCACCCATGAAAAAGTGTTGGGTTATCGATATTCTCCTCATCAAGATTCTTTTAAACTTACTCCCACAACTATAGACGATGATGTCAAAACTAAACGTGGGGTTTTATCACAGATTTTGAGTATATAAGATTACTTCTTCCTGTCACTATTCAAGGAAAGATTCTTGTCAGTTAATTGTGGAAAAAACAAGATGCACAAGTAGTTCTGTCGTGGGTTTTAAATGGGAAGGGTTCCAAAAAAATATTTTTGTGGAAAATCGTATATCAGATATAAATAAATCCCTGGAAGAGATTAACCTCAAATTTGGAGTAGTCTCTAAGCTTAAGTACGTGCCTCCACCAGATAATCTAGCGGATCTATTAACTAGAAGCATTACTACCTCTAAGTTTGCACAAGTATTCAATTTCTGGATACATGAACCCGATTGGCTAAATCAAGAAAGCATCAGTTTGCCTATCTCTCCCTTAACCTGTCTTAACAACAACTACAGGAAAATCGTTTCCTGTACGTTCTCAGATGAAGCTGGCTCGGACAAGAACTGTTTGCCTTAAAAAATATCTGATTTCTTTACATTATCTAAGCCAATTAATGTCTGAGAAAAGGTTTTAAGATTCGGTGGCAAGTTATGACACTAAAGCACTGAGCTAAATTGTTGCTCTTTTCATGCAAAGTAAAAGTTGTCCTTTGAAATGAGATTATTTAAAATTTCAAATAATCTTGCACCTCCTTTGGCTTATTCTTAGATAAGGATGGTCTGATGTGGACCAAGGAATGCATTCAGAACTCCAATATTCTTCTGCCCTACTTGTTTGGTCGCTAATGATGGATCAGCCCCTATGGTGTGCTCTGACTCATGTTATAATTGGTATCATTTCAGTTGCGTTGGGGTTAATCAGCAGGACACCATGGGGGAATGGGTTTCTCTGAATTGTGCGGATAAAATGTCGCAATAAATTCTTATATTCTCCAATTGTGGTCATTGACTTGAGATAGTCACTTTCTTTCTTATTGTTAATAACTCATCTAGACAAACTAGATTTATTGTATATAAATTCATTCAACAGCAGACGAACACACATAAATTCAATAATGATAATTAACTGTATTAAACTTAAGTCCCTCGAAACAACCTTTATTACCTGTCACTTATTGACAGTTTTAAATTACCTCATATTCTAATTAAAAAAAGTAGTAAATAATCATTACTTTTCCCTCCTTTCCTTGGCAGTGTGTGAGAAATTGTACGCAATCTCCTTATTGGCTGATTGGTCACCTACTACCTTTGTTTAGACCAATCAGATTGGTTGAGATTTTAACCACCCAGCGAGGGGCTTGGCAGCTTTTTGAATGCCTTTTTTTTTCAGTTCTTACAGCAGCCATAGAAGAAACATGGAACTTTCATTTGGTGCCTTTATTCTTCGTCTCCTTGAGACTTTATTTCTAAAACCTTAATGATTAGGCTAAGTTATTATTATATGTTCCTCCAAGAGAATTTTTAAGATCAGAATTAAATAATCCCAATCTTCGGTGGCATTGCGAAATCTATATGAATTCTAGACCAAGGTTGGTCTGTTTTCGGCGATGGCTTAAAAGCGATTGGAGGTACTTTTGTCATTAAAGCACAACCCTTGCATTAGTGGTCATGGGGTCTATAAGTCGTACATATTAGGAATGAATGTCTGGAAATTTTTGTGCATTTTTTAATTACAAAGGCATTTTTTAAATCACTTTTAAATGCAATGGCTGAGAAAACTTCTAGTAAACTTTCCTTTAATTCTGTCTTGAGATTTTACTTCTGTCATTAGAGTTTTCACTTTTTAACAAACGTATTAATAGACAAATTCCACAAATTGAATTGCTGCATCCAATCTATCCCCAAAAGATTTCCTTTGTTTTTTAACACAAACACTTTTAATTCCTTTGTTGTACCGTTGCAACATGAGTGATAAATTCACCTTCAAAATGTATTTTCGATCCATCATTCTGATTGTTTTGCAAGACTTTAGCTTGGTGGATTTATTTTATCTCCTCCATGTAGGCAAAATTATGATTGAAACTTCAGAATTTAAAAAAATATTTTCACTAGTATGTTTTTATCAGCATTTTATTTGTTCTAGTGTGTCGTACTCGACTTTTAATTTTGCTTTTATATCCAATTCTGTTACAAGTTGAGCTTTTGTGCTGTATGAATGCTCTGCATTGATAACGTGGATTTAATGGTAATTTACTTTTTTTTCAGTGAATTTTAAAAATTTTCTCTGGAGAATAGAATTTTAAATTTTTATGTATCTTTCTTACATATGCAATGCTGGATTTTTACATGTCTTTTGAATTTTGTTGTGTCAGATTCGGTTCATTTTCTAATTTAATTAAAACTCTGCATCTAATTTCAGTTTTTGTCGATACCAATCCTTGTACAAATATCATTTCTTTGAAATTATCAGTACTTAGTTCAGTTAATTTAAAATCGTTACAATATTTTATGACTAGTGATGAAAATGTTTAATAGCTCTCCTCATTATTTCTTGGTTAAATGCAGGCATTTACACCTTTTATGGAATAACACCGTTTTTGCACTGAACTGTTCACATGAACCTGATGGTCAAAGTTAACCATCTTCAGCTGTTGAGAAAACCTGGAGTATCATTTTTGGAATGAAGATATAGATAGCCTTAGTTGTGATCAAAGCCTCTATGAATATACAGTTAGTATTTCTAGAGGTAAGGTGGACCTAGATTTATATCATGGAAAATTGGCCCAGTCTATGGACTCGTTGGGCATATCCATAGAATCTTTAAACCGAACTATATAGTTTGATAAATCTTATTGTTAATGTTTATGCCATTTGATATTTAGAAAGCAACAAGTTCCACTATCAACAAATTTATATTTATTAGATGAATGGCAAAATTAGAAAGCAGTTTATTGAGATTCAAAGGATTGCATTAAAAACATTCAATATTATACCTTTCCTTAAGATGTTTTATTTTTGATGATGAAATGTGATGAATCTGATGTAAGAGAAGAAAGTATAAAAAGAATTTTGCTCATTAGTTAATATTCATACAAAACAGGTTGAATTGCATGTGCCAATTTATTGAAACATTTTAAAAATTGCATCTAATTTTACCACAGCAGTACAGAATGCATTTAAAAATTAAACTTAAATTAAAATCGAGATCCTTAGAAATTAACCGAAAAAGAATTCAGGTCAGTGGCAGAAAGGAGTTCGGCTTTTTTTCATTTCAAAAAGCTTCAACTCATCTTGCTCAACTGCCAAAACTTAAAGAACAGGAAAATGTTCTATTAGTCAACAAATATGGGGAACAGCCATTCGATATTAAAGCCATTCTGATCTCAGGAAGGACTTTCACTATTGAAACTGTTTACGACACAGTTGATTTTCTGGTGCTACCAGATCAGGCTGTCCATTGGCTTCCTGAGACGAAACGCACCTACATTGATTTTCTGTTTTTGTTTTCTATCCTCTTTTGTAAAACTTAATTATGTTCTGCAAAAACAAAAACAAAAACAACAGCCCATCCCCTCCTTTCCCCCCACTTCCTTACTTTGCCCTGTTGGTGGGCTTCAGAATACACCATCTGCCCCCCTGCAGAGAGTAAAAGTCCCTCAATGGGGCCACCCGTTTGCCATGGGTGGCGACCCGTGACACCTTGGAACGAAATCCTGGTGGTTGAGGTTTGCGAAGGATAGAAATAATTTCCTCCCCTTCCCAACACACCACTTTGGCCCTTACCTCGGCTAGACGGGCGGTCGGAGAGGCTCGCTCTGATCAATCGGCTGGTCACACCTAGCCCTAAATCAGACAAACATAACAAGAAAACATGCTTGCACTCCCCACATTAGGCAATAAACTGATTTAGTAAGCGGTGGCTGAAGGGTTAATCAACTTGCTGAGTACGGACGAAACATGGCTGGAAAACCAACATTGCTTCCAAAAATAAGGCTCTTGGAGGGGACGAAGGAAACACAGGTGCTGAAATCCAACAAGAGTATACTTCTGCTGTATCCCTGTTGTGTTGGGGCGAATGGGTTCCTCCCCCCAAACACTTTCCACATAGGGCTCCGAGGCGAGTGGGGAGCAGCAGAAGTGAAAAATAACCAAAAATAGAAATAGAAAAAAAGAAAAAGCCTCCCAAAAGAAATCATGCTAAAATATCGGATATTTCCAGTTCAGAGGAAGAAGAAATACAAAATCAAAATTTTCCAAGATTTATTATCCTGGAAGCTGAAGATGACAAACCCCTGACAAGACTGTCCCCATTCTTGATACAGAAAAAAATCACTGCAAGAATATCACCCAAAGCAATTAAGAATTTAAGAAATGGAACAATTTTAGTAGAAATGATTAAAAAAAAAGATGGCAATATCCTTCTAAAAATGGAAAAATTCCATAATAAAAAGATCAAAGCATATTCCCACGGTAAAATGAATTCATCAAAGGGTGTTATAAGAAGCAAAGAACTATCATACTGTTCAATTGATGAAATAAAAACCGAATTGAAATCGCAAGGACTAACAGACATAAAAAGAATATCCATTAAAAAAAAAATGGAAACTCAATTTTAACTAACACCTATATCATAACGTTTAACACACCAAAGGCCCCAACAGAAATAAAAATTGGTTATGCAAATGTAAAAGTTGAACTATTTATACCAAACCTCCTTAGATGTCAAAAATGCGAAAAATTCGGACCATGAGGATGTATGTATGTATGTATGTATCAACCTGTTTGGCCAAGATCAAAGTGTAGTATCTGTTCTTCAGATGCTGCACTTCCATTTCTTGTTCTCTTTCGGTGGAGGAGCAGTCCTTCACGACTGAGACAATTTTTATTTTTGTACCTTTTCTCCACGTTAAAAAACGACCCTGGTGTCTAACTCTGTCCCGTGGGGAGGCATTGTAAATAGGTACAATCAACCTGTATGTGGCAATGGAACCAAAGAAACCCAGACCACAATTCAAACGAGTGTACAAACAGATGCAAATGTGCAAACTGCGGAGAAGACCACCCAGCCTATGCAAGAAGCTGTGACATATGGAAAAAAGAAAAAGAAATTGTAACAGTAAAACAAAAACAAAATATCTCATTCCCCGAAGCAAGGAAAATTGTAGACAGATATATGACTGAGAAAAGTTATGCACAAATTACCAAAAAGGAAATTACAGAAAAAAAGATAAATATAATATACTCGTTGAAAAGTTAAGAAAACTTGGACCAAACGACTGGCAAAAATTCATAACTGAAATAAAACCAATAATTACAGATACCACAAAAACGAACACATACTCTAAAATAAAACAAAACAAAGAAAAGAAAAACCAATAAAAAAAGCACCAAATCAAATAGAAATAGAATCTTCACAAACTCCTAGCACATCCAGGATTAAAGAATTACCAATACAAGAAAGAATTAACAAAAAAGAGAACAAAACAAAGTAAGAACTAAAACTCTCTTACAGAACACCACGATCACGAACAAAAACAAATAAAAGCCCTCGCTCACGACCCAAAGATAAAGACAAACAAACAAAAAAAAACTATGCCTCCAGGACGAAGTCATGGAGATCGAGGAATCCAACAACCCAAAACAAGCGAAAGAAAATATAAACCATGGCTAACAAAATCCTGCAGTGGAACACAAGAGGATTAAAAATTAATATCTAAGAAATACAAATACTCATCAAATCCCTATGTTCTGCAATAATCTGGCTACAGGAAACACACTTAAAAGAAGATGACAAAATTAACATAAAACATTACTCAATATACAACCACATAAACAAATTATCATGCAAAGCCACTGGTGGATCATCAATACTGATAAACGAAAACATTCCACACAGCAAAGTGAACTTAAAAACAAATATGCAAGCTGTTGCAATAACTACAACACTACACAAAACAGTAACCCTGTGTTCATTCTGCATACCACCAAATGAAGTAATAAACGAAACAGAATTAAACAATATAATGAAACAACTACCTAAACTATTTCTACTGCTGGGAGACTTCAATAGTCACAATGCATGGTGGGGAAGTAAAAATAAAAAAACAACAAAAGAGGCCAAATTATAGAAAAAATAATTAACCGAGCTGTGCCTACTCAACCACAAAGAGAACACATATATGCACCCAGCAACGAGGACCTTTATCAGCAATCGATATAACTTTGTGTGACCCAACTATATACATGGATTATAGCTTGAGAACACATAAGGACACATTGGGGAAGTGACCACTTCCCAATTATAATAGAAAACGAGAATCCCAAACTAGAAGACAAAACACCTCGCTGGAATTTACAAAAAGCAAATTGGGAAAAATTCCAAAATGCATGTCAACACAGATTAATATCTGAAGCGAACCGTAAACTAGAACACATCACATATTTCAGCAATAACTTATTTCAGCAATACCTTATTTCAGCAATACCTTATTTCAGCAATACCTTATTTCAGCAATGCCTTATTTCAGCAATACCTTATTTCAGCAATACCTTATTTCAGCAATACCTTATTTCAACAATACCTTATTTCAACAATACCTTATTTCAGCAATACCTTATTTCAACAATACCTTATTTCAGCAATACCTTATTTCAACAATACCTTATTTCAGCAATACCTTATTTCAGCAATACCTTATTTCAGCAATACCTTATTTCAACAATACCTTATTTCAACAATACCTTATTTCAGCAATACCTTATTTCAGCAATACCTTATTTCAACAATACCTTATTTCAACAATACCTTATTTCAACAATACCTTATTTCAACAATACCTTATTTCAGCAATACCTTATTTCAGCAATACCTTATTTCAGCAATACCTTATTTCAGCAATACCTTATTTCAACAATACCTTATTTCAACAATACCTTACTCACAATAGCTGAGGAGAACATACCAAAAAGCTCCACTTCTACAAACTATAACAAACCCTGGTTCAATAAAGAATGCAAAGAAGCCATAAGAATCAGACGTGCAAACCTAAAAAAATTCCAAAACAGTCCAACGAAAGAAAATTTGGACATATATAAAAACAGCAAGAAAAACTATTAAAGAATCAAAACGGAACACATGGAAAGACTATGTAACAAAAATTAATCAAAACACAAAACCCAAAAAAGTATGGGAGATGGTCAGAAAAATAGCAGGAAAAAATTCAAAGAATCCTACTAAACACCTTATATGCAACAACACGAAGATTACCGACAAACAAAATATCGCAAATAAATTAGCAGAACAATTCTCAACGAACTCATCATCAAAAAAAAAAAAAAAAAAATTCCAAGCTATAAAAAAAAAATGAAGAAAAAATAAAAATAAACTTAAAATCAAAAAATGAAAAAATTACAACCAATTATTCAATAGCACAGAACTAGAGGAGGCAATAAACAAATCTCATGATTCAGCAATCGGCCCTGATGAGATCCATTACCAATTTCTCAAAAAACTACTAAAACCATCACTGGACTACTTATTACAAATTTACAATGAGATATGGATGAATAACAGTATCCCAAAAAACTGGAAGCAGGCAATTGTAATCCCAATACCCAAACCAAAAAAAGATCATACAAACCCAACAAACTATCAACCCATTGCACTCACTAGTTGCTTGTGCAAAACATTCGAGAGAATGATTAATGAAAGACTAAATTGGTACTTGGAAAGCAAAAATCTGATTACAGAAGTCAGTCGGGTTTCAGGAAAAATAGAAACCCCACCGACCACTTAATAAAACTGGAAACACACATAAGAGAAGCATTTGCAAAAAAGGAACATCTAATAGCAATTATTTTTGACATGCAAAAGGCGTATGACACTGCTTGAAAATACGGAATCCAAAAAAGACCTGTACGAACTAGGACTTGGGGGGCAGACTGCCAAAAATTATCAGAAATTTCTTAACAAATAGAACCTTCCAAGTACGGATGGACAACACTTTTTCAGTCCAAAAAGATCAAGAAATGGGTGCCCCCCAAGGCAGTATCGTATCTGTCACCCTATTCAACATTAAAATAAACAATATCATAAAAAACATAGACCCGGGAATTGAAACGCCCTATATGTGGACGATCTACTTATATACTACCAATCTAAATATATACAAACAGCCGGCGCAAACTACAACTCTGTCTTAATAAAATAAACAAATGGGCTATAGAAAACGGATTTACATTCTCAGAGGAAAAAACTAAATGCATCCATTTTTGCAAATTACAAAAATTCCACGACGACCCCAACCTGAAACTGGACAGCAAGAACATCCCACTCACCGACCAACATGAATATTTAGGCATTATATTCGATAAAAAATTGACTTTCATACCACATATAAAATATTTAAAAACAAAATGACAAAAGACAATGCACTTGATCAAAGTCATAGCACACACCGATTGGGGTGCAGACAAAGTCACATTGAAACTATACCAAACTCTAATTAGATCTAAAATGGATTACGGATGCTTCATATATGGAGCAGCAAGGAAGTCCTACATAAAAGAACTAAATACAATCCATCATCAAGGATTAAGACTGGCCTTGGGAGCATTTAGAACCTCTCCAGTAGAAAGCCTCTATATAGAGGCTCATGAGCCTCCACTAATACTAAGATGACAGAAGTTAGCGCTACAATATTACCTAAAGCTGGCATCATGTCCATCAAATCCTGCATACCAATGTACCCTCCACCCACAATACACACATCTCTTCAACAGGAAAGAAAATATCATCAAACCTTATAGCCTTCGTATAAAAAACTTCCTCAGAAGCCCAAATAGACATAACAAAAATACATAAATATAACAAATCAAAAACCCCACCCTGGATGATCAAACAACCACGCATAATATTAAAATTAAATAAATATCCCAAAACGAAAACCCACCCATCAATCTTTCATGAAGAATTAATAAACATCCAGAATACATATAAAGAATACACACAAATTTACACTGGTGGATCAAAAGATGGAGACAAAAGATGCGCAGCCATCCACAAAAAACTAAAACTAAAGGAAAGGCTCCCAAACGAATCTTCTATGTTCAGCGCAGAAGCAACAGCCATAGATTTGGCACTAAATATAATAATCAACGATGATCATCAAAAATAGCTCATATTTACAAACTCACTCTCGATACTCATATCACTAAAAACAAAAAAAAAATGATAAATCCACTCATTACAAAGCTGCTAAACAAAATAGATGCCATAACCATGAAAAAAGAACATTATTTTTTGCTGGATACCAAGCCATATCGGCATCTACATGAATGAACAAGCCGATAAGGCAGCAAAGGAAACTCTGCAACAAAACTACATAAGTGGAAAAATCCTCCATACAGACCTAAAGACTAAAATAAACACATATTTGAAGAGAAAATGTCAAGAAAACTGGAGCTCATGTACAGAAAATAAATTATTCCAAATAACGCCAAATATTGGAATGAGAGATACAAAAAAGTTAACAAGAAAAGAAGACGTAGTAATGACCAGACTGCGAATAGGTCACACTCACATCTACTAAAAGGGGAGGAGACACCTATCTGTATAACGTGTCAAGAACCCTACACAGTACACCATATACTGACGAACTGCATTGACCTTGAACAAACCTGAACAAAGTATTACCAAGAAAACAATCTAAAAACAATATTAAATAAGATCGATCCACCAAAAATGATCAATTTACTGAAAGAGATTGAAATATACACTAAAATATAAGGAAAGATCCCCCTAAAAAAACATTAAGAAGAACAAACCAATATATAACACATCATAACTAACGTTTCGACATTAAATGACCCCCAAAGTGGTTGATATGCTGTAAAACAAAACAAACAAACGACACAGTTGATATCGAGCCTCCCCAAATCACGCCAGAATCTCAATGTTCTAGCAAAAAATAAAGATTACAAACTTACTGATGGTCTATGGTGTATTCAGCTTGGGAGGAGAATGGGGGATTGTGGCAGAACTGGCTGTGTTATCAAGAAATGAACTATTACACAATAAATACTGAAAGACAAAGCTGTAAGGCAGGAGTCGATATCTGGTGGACCAACATAGTACATAGACTTTTAATTTTTTATTTTTTCCAATATTTTTGTAACATTTCTCAAAAGTTCTCCTTTGAAGTTAGTGAAGAGTGCATAAAAATAAGGGTATATAAAAATGTATTGTGTATAAAAATAAGAGTGTATAAAAAGAGTGTAAAAAAATTCATTGTGAAGACTGTATAAAAATACGAGTATGTAAAAATAATAGTGCATAAAAATTCATTGTAAAGAGCGCATAAAAATAAGAATGTATAAAAATTTATTCTGAATAGTGTATAAAAATAAGAGTGTATAAAAATTATTATTGTGAAGAGGGTATAAAAATTATTATTGTGAAGAGTGTATAAAAATTATTGTGAAGAGTATTAAGTAAAAGGGTATGCAAATAAAAGTGTATACAAACAATATTTTATAAAATATTTTTGTGAAGTGTGTATCAAAATAAGAGTGTATAAAAATCTTTGTGAAGAGTGTATAAAATAAGAGTGTATAGAAATAAGAGTGTTTAAAAATAAGAGTGTATAGAAATAAACTTTTTAAAATTTGGTGCACTTAACGCCAGCAATTTTACCTCTCAAAGTGAAACGAATCATTCACTGTCATGAAAACTAAATTATCGATGATACCGACAAAGTTTTAAATTCAATATTTCCAATCTTTTTGCACATCCAAAACTGATTTATATATAATTTTTAAGTACTTAGGTGGACCTAAAATTTACCAGTATTTTAGAAGTCAGTTAAGACTAGTTGATCTTGACCTTAAACTTTGATTTTGTTTCTTTTTAAATGATCCAAAACAATTTGTTATGTCATGATGTTTAGCCAAACATCATGACATAACATAGACAAATTGTTTTGGATCATTTAAAAAGAAACAGACAAAAGGTTCATTGTGTGACTGGAATTACTCTGCAGCTTTTCTAACTGGGATCGTGATAGATATTGCTTTTGCCATAACTCGACTGGCAAGGTACTGTTACATCTTCCCACTAGAAAAACGTAATTTACCTTTAAGAAACCATTCTGTTAATTGTCGGAATGTAAATACATATAGAATAACTGTTTAAAACTGAATTAATAAATCGACTGTTTTTTCCACCTACTTGGCTTGTTTGTTTGCTTCACTAAAGGAACTCATGTCAAATTATGAAAAAAAGAACAAAAATCAAACAAACAAAAAAAAAACATTGGTTGTCAATGTTTAGGTTTACGGCGTAATAATCACTTTTCCTTAAATCATCTACTTCAAACAATCGAAACAAACTCTATTTCAAATAATTGCTGGAAAGGGGTTCATACCGTTCCCAATTGTATATTGTAAAAGATTATAAGTAAATGAAATATAACTGGCTGGGTTTTAATTTGACCTACTTGATTGGACGGTTGGTATCCGTTACACCCTCCATTCTCTCACGAGGTGTCGGTAAGTTGTATCCTAATTCTTCACTTTGTAACAGAACAGTGTCCAATATATATGTCAGCATTACATTGCACTCTTTTACTTAGCGTGACATTTGGTGGGAATGAGAACAGGAAGTTTTTAAACCCTTTATTATTGCAGTTTTTATTTTTGCATTATATATATATATATATATATATATATATATATATATATATATATATATATATATATATATATATATATATATATATGTATATAAAATATATATATTTGAAGAGCAGTGTGTAGATCTTGCTGTCTTAAAAGCTGGTTTATATGTATATATGTATGATAATTGATACTTCTTAACAGAAGAGATGGTTAAGTATTGTGCGTCTGTGTGCACCTAGGTGACTTTTTAATCCAGCTTTAGTCATACATGAAAGTATACATATGTGACATAAAAACTTTCCATCTTGTAAAGGTGTTCACATGATAATATTGTGAATCCTTGAATGTCGTGTCAGGCTACTTTTAGATTTGCAGGTTAGACCACAAATATGACAACTTAGCATTGCTGGATGTGCTGTAAAATCCTCCTCATAAGACTGTCGTTCCTGTCTTTGTGTGATTTCAGATGATTTACAAAACCAGCTTTTGACAAAACGTATCTGCCACATACAGTACATTTCAGTTCCTGTTGTAATTTCTGTGACATTTTATTTTTGTTGCTGCTCTTCAAAAATCTTACTTTTCCTGATGGTAAGGATAACGCATACTTTGTAAGCACTTAGCTTTGTTTTTGATGTGATTCCATGATCTGATTACACGTGTTTCTCCAGTTTGCCAAAAGCAGAACTGGCTATTCTGTGATTTATCTCAGCATCAAGTGTACAGTCCTTACTCAGCGTACTACCCAGATATACAAAATTGTCTGTGACATTTAACTTTTTACCATCAACCAAGATGTTTGGTCCAACATATGGCATTCCTACATGAAAGTACACATACGTGACATAAAACCTTAAACAGAATAATAATAATAATAATAATAATAATAATAATAATAATAATTAACTTTCTTTGATTTGGGCAAACTCGATAAGTGACAGAAGCGCTGTCCGTTTGAACTTCTGACCCAGATGGCTCGGAGTCCTGCCAAAGATGCAGTCTTCTCCAGATTCAATTTATTTGTATTTTTATTCATCATAAGAATGAGTTGTATTTGTGTGGGTTCCTTCCTCGATATTTTTATCGAGACACCATCTCTAGATAACTGCCAATCAAGGCTAAAGAGCGCTTCACCTGCCCATAGAACTTGGTTATCCCCGTCAGACGTAAAACCGGCATTTCCTTACCACGTGAGTTGTGTTTATGATTGCAACCAACCAGTACTTTTATCGCGACACAAGCCCTAGAAAGATTGTTAGCCAAAACTCTAAGTTCTTTCTACCCCAAACCGATACAAATGTCAAGTATCCTCGATGATCATGACGATGCAAATTTTCAAACACATTTATACGTAAATATAAACAAATCCAACATATACGATATACTTGTTGAGGAATGGAAGAGACAAAGCAGCAGATTATGGCCAAAAGCTTCCAAGATTAAGAGGTAAAATAACAGAATTCGTTTAATGACAAGTTATTCAAAACAAACTGGTCACGGTTTTTTAGAAATCTGGAAGGAGGTGACACAAAAAAAAGAAACTACAAAGTTTTGGTCAAGATTTCCCACACGGTTGATTCGCTAGAGTAAGTGAAAGACTGAGAGAGCATAAACAAGAGGATTTTTGTTGAAGATTTGAGAAAACAAAGTTCATGCCCAAGTGGAAAGGACTCTGACCTGATGGAATTCATGATTACTAGTTGCGATCCATGAGAGGCTTGCTGTTTCTCTGGATGACTGTGTCAGATTGTGCAAGATACCAAAGTGGCTTGTAGTGGGAAGGACTATTTTAATAATGAAAGATCCTGCTAAAGGGCCATCTACCATTTACTTGCTTGAATTTGCTTTGAAAGACACTGACAAAGATAATCAGTTCAAAAGTATATGACCATCTTGAAGTAAATGGTTCACTACAAGTGGAACAAAAAGGCGGCAGGAAAAGGTGTTTAGGAACAAAAGACTATCAATTTATAAATGTATTTTAAAGAACTGCAAAAGGAGAAAAACAAAATTGAATATAGCTTGGATAGATTACAAGAAAGCTTATGATAGGGTGCACTGCATTAGTGGATACTCAGGACGTTAAAAATATTACTGTACTGCATTAGTGGATACTCAGGACGTTAAAAATATTACTGTACTGCATTAGTGGATACTCAGGACGTTAAAAATATTAATGTACTGCATTAGTGGATACTCAGGACGTTAAAAATATTACTGCACTGCATTAGTGGATACTCAGGACATTAAAAATATTACTGCACTGCATTAGTGGATACTCAGGACGTTAAAAATATTACTACACTGCATTAGTGGATACTCAGGACGTTAAAAATATTACTGCACTGCATTAGTGGATACTCAGGACGGGTAAAATATTACTGCACTGCATTATTGGATACTCAGGACGTTAAAAATATTACTGCACTGCATTAGTGGATACTCAGGACGTTAAAAATATTACTGCACTGCATTAGTGGATACTCAGGACGTTAAAAATATTACTGCACTGCATTAGTGGATACTCAGGACGTTAAAAATATTACTGTACTGAATTAGTGGATACTCAGGACGTTAAAAATATTAATGTACTGCATTAGTGGATACTCAGGACGTTAAAAATATTACTGTACTGCATTAGTGGATACTCAGGACGTTAAAAATATTACTGCACTGCATTAGTGGATACTCAGGACGTTAAAAATTAGTGGATACTCAGGACGTTAAAAATATTACTGTACTGCATTAGTGGATACTCAGGACGTTAAAAATATTACTGTACTGCATTAGTGGATACTCAGGACGTTAAAAATATTACTGCACTGCATTAGTGGATACTCAGGACGTTAAAAATATTACTGTACTGCATTAGTGGATACTCAGGACGTTAAAAATATTACTACACTGCATTAGTTGATACTCAGGACGTTAAAAATATTACTGCACTGCATTAGTGGATACTCAGGACGTTAAAAGTATTACTGTACTGCATTAGTGGATACTCAGGACGTTAAAAATATTACTGTACTGCATTAGTGGATACTCAGGACGTTAAAAATATTACTGTACTGCATTAGTTGATACTCAGGACGTTAAAAATATTACTGTACTGCATTAGTTGATACTCAGGACGTTAAAAATATTACTGCACTGCATTAGTGGATACTCAGGACGTTAAAAATATTACTGCACTGCATTAGTGGATACTCAGGACGTTAAAAATATTACTGTACTGCATTAGCGGATACTCAGAACGTTAAAATATTACTGTACTGCATTAGTGGATACTCCGGACGTTAAAAATATTACTGTACTGCATTAGTGGATACTCAGGACGTTAAAAATATTACTGCACTGCATTAGTGGATACTCAGGACGTTAAAAATATTACTGCACTGCATTAGTGGATACTCAGGACGTTAAAAATATTACTGCACTGCATTAGTGGATACTCAGGACGTTAAAAATATTACTGCACTGCATTAGTGGATACTCAGGACGTTAAAAATATTACTGTACTGCATTAGTGGATACTCAGGACGTTAAAAATATTAATGTACTGCATTAGTGGATACTCAGGACGTTGAAAATATTACTGTACTGCATTAGTGGATACTCAGGACGTTAAAAATATTACGGCACTGCATTAGTGGATACTCAGGACGTTAAAAATATTACTGTACTGCATTAGTGGATACTCAGGACGTTAAAAATATTACTGTACTGCATTAGTGGATACTCAGGACGTTAAAAATATTAATGTACTGCATTAGTGGATACTCAGGACGTTAAAAATATTACTGCACTGCATTAGTGGATACTCAGGACGTTAAAAATATTACTGTACTGCATTAGTGGATACTCAGGACGTTAAAAATATTACTACACTGCATTAGTGGATACTCAGGACGTTAAAAATATTACTGCACTGCATTAGTGGATACTCAGGACGTTAAAAATATTACTGTACTGCATTAGTGGATACTCAGGACGTTAAAAATATTACTGTACTGCATTAGTGGATACTCAGGACGTTAAAAATATTACTGTACTGCATTAGTGGATACTCAGGACGTTAAAAATATTACTGTACTGCATTAGTGGATACTCAGGACGTTAAAAATATTACTGCACTGCATTAGTGGATACTCAGGACGTTAAAAATATTACTGCACTGCATTAGTGGATACTCAGGACGTTAAAAATATTACTGTACTGCATTAGTGGATACTCAGGACGTTAAAAATATTACTGTACTGCATTAGTGGATACTCAGGACGTTAAAAATATTACTGCACTGCATTAGTGGATACTCGGGACGTTAAAAATATTACTGCACTTCATTAGTGGATACTCGGGACGTTAAAAATATTACTGTACTGCATTAGTGGATACTCAGGACGTTAAAAATATTACTGTACTGCATTAGTGGATACTCAGGACGTTAAAAATATTACGGCACTGCATTAGTGGATACTCAGGACGTTAAAAATATTACTGCACTGCAGTAGTGGATACTCAGGACGTTGAAAATATTACTGTACTGCATTAGTGGATACTCAGGACGTTAAAAATATTACTGTACTGCATTAGTGGATACTCAGGACGTTAAAAATATTACTGTACTGCATTAGCGGATACTCAGGACGTTAAAAATATTACTGTACTGCATTAGTGGATACTCAGGACGTTAAAAATATTACTGTACTGCATTAGTGGATACTCAGGACGTTAAAAATATTACTGCACTGCATTAGTGGATACTCAGGACGGGTAAAATATTACTGCACTGCATTAGTGGATACTCAGGACGTTAAAAATATTACTGCACTGCATTAGTGGATACTCAGGACGTTAAAAATATTACTGCACTGCATTAGTGGATACTCAGGACGTTAAAAATATTACTGCACTGCATTAGTGGATACTCAGGACGTTAAAAATCATAGAGGTGGCTGAAAATATAATTGACTTCATAGCGAAAAGTATGGCAGTTGGAAACCAACATTTTTTCAGATGGGAAACTATTAGGAACAACCAGCATCAGACATAGTGTCTTCCAATGAGATTCCTTTCACCATTTCTATTCATAATAGCAGTCATACCAGTGACACATGTACTAAGAGAGACAAAGATAGGATACCAACTGCAGAAGAATGGCCCGAACATTAGCCACATGTTATTTATGGATGACTAGCGAGGCTACCCGGCGTTGCTTGGGACCGTATAAACACTGAGAAAATTGAAGTTGATTTTGAATATATTTGTTATTATTCGGATAGAGGAATTTTTAATGTCTATGTATCATTAGCTTTTATGAGCAAAAGAATATTTTACCTACCCTAGAACGGGTATTACACATATCAAATAATTGTACCTTATCTAGGATAAGTAATTTATACCATATATATGAAATAATGTTTCCTTTACGTAGATGGGTAATATACAACACATTTTAAAATAATTTTACCTACCCTCGGACGGGTAATTAAAAAGCATAAATGAAACAATTTCACATACTATCGGTAGGTATTGTACAACATGTTAAATAATTTGTCTTACCACCAAGGCTACCATAATTTTAAGAAAACTGAAACAATTTTTAGAAAGTAGTTCGGGGCCGTATAAACAATGAGAAAATTGAATTTGATTTTGAATATATTTCTAATTCTTAGGAGTGAGAAATTTTTAATGTCTATGTATCATTTGCTATTTCGAGCAAAAGAATATTTTACCCAACTAGGACGGGTATTAGACCTATGCTATAATTGTATTTTACCTATTTATTTTCATTTTTATTTACAGCATGTATATGAAATAATTTTACCTTTGCAAGGACGGTGAATATACAACACATATTTAAAATAATTTTACCTACACTAAGACGGGTCATTTAAATAGATATATTAAACAATTTCACAAACCTTTTTTTTACCCCACAACGCACATTACTTTCTCCAACTTAACCCCCAAAAGAAAACTCAAGAGCACGTTTAAAATTAACATAATCATGCTTCTTTCTACCCACTACTACAACCATCACATTATTCCCGGATGAGTACATAAAACATTTTAACAAATATAGATCACCCCCTATAGAAACTGGCCTAGGAAACTTTCATGGAAAACTAACAATATATATGTATTAATCTGATTTTGAGATCATTAATATGTTTAAGCCATATCTGGAATCGACTTCACAAATGAAGTAATTTTGAGAAAGAAAATTGTTTAAGCCATTTCCGGTACAAACTTTATATTTCACCACCCTTATTTAGTCCAGGGCGACGTATCTCATGCAAGTTTGAGTAATGCCGGATATTCTGCTTTTGTATAAGTGCAGCTATCTATTACAATCCCGGGCGATGCCAAGTATTCGTCTATTCTGTATTTGTACCTATATCATTAAATCCCAGGCGATGCCAGGTATTCTGTTTGGTATTTATCTGCATTTGGTATTCCCAAGTAGTCACCCATATGATAATGACAAGACTCAATGTTGCTTAACTTTAGTGATACCCATAAATTATTCTTTATTCCGAAGTAGTCATCTATCTGAAATGACCAAGACAATGTTGCTTAACTTTGGTGATCTACAAAAAGCATTTTGTATTCCTAAGTATTTACCCATCTGATAATGACCGAGACAATGTTGCTTAACTTTGGTGATCCAAGTAGTAACCCACCTTCAAAATTTTCAAGTCCGACCCATACTGCACAAGACCTTCAAAATTGTCAAATCGGACCTATACTGCACAAGCACTTTCAAAATTATTGAATCGGACCTATACAACAGAAGCACCTTCAAAATTTTTCAAATCAGACCTATATTGCACAACCATATTGAAAAGTGTCAAATCGGACCTATACTGCACAAGCACCTTCAAAATTTTTCAAATCGGACCTATACTGCACAAGCACCTAAAATTTTTTCAAATCGGACCTATACTGCACAAGCTCCATCAAAATTGTCAAATCGGATCTATAATGCACAAGCATCTTCAAAATTTGGAAAATCGGACCTATACTGCACAAGCACCTTCAAAATTGTCAAATCGGACCTATACTGCACAAGCACCTTAAAAATTGTCAAATCGGACCTATACTGCACAAGCACCTTCAAAAGTGTCAAATGGGACCTATACTGCACAAGCACCTTAAAATTTTTCAAATCGGACCTATATTGCACAAGGACTTTCAAATTTTTCAAATCAGACCTATACTGCACAAGCACGTTAACATTTTTCAAATTGGAGATATACTGCATAAGCACCTTCAACATTTTTCAAATCAGACCTATACTGCACAAGCACCTTCAAAATTGTCAAATCGGACCTATATTGCACAAGGACTTTCAAATTTTTCAAATCAGACCTATACTGCACAAGCACGTTAACATTTTTCAAATTGGAGATATACTGCACAAGCACCTTCAACATTTTTCAAATCAGACCTATACTGCACAAGCACCTTCAAAATTGTCAAATCGGACCTATACTACACAAGCACCTTCTAAATTTTTCAAATCAGACCTATACTGCACAAGCACGTTAACATTTTTCAAATTGGAGATATACTGCACAAGCACCTTCAACATTTTTCAAATCAGACCTATACTGCACAAGCACCTTCAAAATTGTCAAATCGGACCTATATTGCACAAGGACTTTCAAATTTTTCAAATCAGACCTATACTGCACAAGCACGTTAACATTTTTCAAATTGGAGATATACTGCACAAGCACCTTCAACATTTTTCAAATCAGACCTATACTGCACAAGCACCTTCAAAATTGTCAAATCGGACCTATACTACACAAGCACCTTCTAATTTTTTAAAATCAGACCTATACTGCACAAGTACCTTCAAAATTGCCAAATAGGACCTATACTGCACAAGCACCATCAAAATTGTCAAATCAGAACTATAATGCACAAGCACCATCAAAATTTTTCAAATCGGACCTATACTGCACAAGCACTTTCAAAATAGGCAAATCGGACCTATACTGCACAAGCTCCATCAAAATTGTCGAATTGGACCTATACTTCACCTATGTCATGCAATCCCGGGTGACGCATGGTATTCTGCTAGTACACATCCACCTATGTCATACACTCCCGGGCGACGGCGGCTGTTCTGCTAGTGCATATACACCTACTTCATCCAATCCTGGCCTATGCAGGGTATTTTGGTAGTACAGATATCCACCTATGTAATCCATCCTGGGCGACTCTGGGCATTTGGCTAGTACATATATCAACCAATTTTTTCCAATCCCAGGCGATGCCGAGTGTTCTGCTAGGAAAAATTCCATGAATTTTATCCAATCCCTGGCCATGTCAGGCAATCAGCTAGTATATATGTCATACTAGCGCTATGTCATACAATCCCGGGCGACGCTGGGTATTTTGCTAGTACATATACTCCAATTTTATTCAATCCCGGACTACGCGGGGTATCCTGCTAGTACATATGCCGGGTATTAGGCTAGTACATATATCAACCAATCTTATCCGATCCTGGACAATGCTGGGTATTCTGCTAGGAAACATTCTATGTATTTCCACCTATGTCGAGTAATTATATCAACCAATTTTTTCCAATCCCAGGCGACGCCAAGTGTTCTGCTAGGAAAAATTTTGATGAATTTTATCCAATCCTAGGCCATGTCGAGTAATCAGCTAGTATATATGTCATGCTAGTGCTATGCCATACTATCCCTGGCGACGCTGGGTATTTTGCTAGTACATACCACCAATTTTCTCCAATCCCGGGAAGTTTAGCGATTTGTGATGTTTGGAATATGAAATCTTGTCTTAATTTAATATACGAAAAATATATAATACGCATCATTTTTTTACTTGGTCTTTTGGCTAAGATCAAAGTGTAGTATCTGTTCTTAGAATTAAAGCGGTTTCATCTTTCGCCCCCACCTCCACTAAGAAAATAAGGAGGAGGTCATACCTGGGATGTCACCAAATCCATTAACTCTCATTTCGTATTATATTAAAATGTGTAAGTATTAGGGTGTAGTGAAACAAACGCTGAATAACTCATATTATGCCTCCCACCTTCCTCCCTCTAAATAGAATCAGGTCATAGTGTAACTAATATAAAAAAGAAAATGACCGTTTTTTTTTTTTTTGTTTTGTTGCGTAATGTTTAAGCGTAATTTTTTTTATTTACTTATCATTTTTGCTTATTATTTGTGGTTTAAGTCTCGGATTTTACTATTTTTAACCTGCTAATAACTTTGGTAACGTTTTCATAACCTATAAGTTCATATTTGTATGATTGTTGCATTTTTTCACCGATAACAACCAATATATGCTATGTTTTTATATACAGACTGCCATTACAGCTTGCTGACGTCAAGATCACATGACATGACTCAGCAGTTTTTGAATACAGGGTGACACACACAAAAAAAACGGGCCCCATGTACACTTTATGTGGGAGAGTTTGGGCCCGTTTTTGTGGGGGTACTTATAAATCGATTTAAAAATACGTAATGTTTAACGTTAAAATGTCACTTTTTGGCCCCCCCCCCTTGCAGAAAATCGGTCAGCTGACCCACTTATAGTGGTTCTTTTGGGCCCAAATTTTGATACTTGGCATCCGGAGGATGGAGCTTTAATATGATACCAAGTTTGTTAATTTTTGTTCTGTCTGTCAAAAGTTTTTAGCAGCACACACACACACACACACACACACACACACACACACACACACACACACACACATTTTGCCTTTTATATATTAGACTAGCGGGGGTACCCGGCGTTGCCCGGGTGTTTGAAGGTGTGTTGGTGGGGGTGGGGTGGGTGCAGATCAAAACAACCCTGTTAAAAAAAAAAAGTTGGTCGGGTGTTTGGAGGTGTAAAAGAAAAAAAACAAGGTTTAGTAGAAAGGTAGGCTTGAACCCCGAACCTTTGACGCGGAAGTGGAAAGGAAATGGAAAATAAACCTGCAACCTAACCATCTCGACCATCAGAATAGATGAATTGATAAGTGTGTTAAGTTCATGTTTATAAACCAAAATTAGCAGGTGCGAGAACGTCAAGTTGCGTGATGTTTGACCTAGTTTTGCGCTGGAAGCCAGTTTCTCTTTTCCCTGCTACACGGCGATAAAAAAATATCTCGAAAATAGCTTGTAAAAGTCGGATAAATTAAAAATAACTGCAACCTTAGTCGTAGCATATAAAAAGTTTTAAGAAGGAGCGACCCAACCGAGAATGATGGCCAAAAAAGCCTTTTGTAGACATACAGAAAAAGCGAACACACATACATACATACATACATTTTTGCTTTTATATATATATAGACTAGCGGGGCTACCCGGCATTGCTCGGGACCGTATAAACAATGAGAAAATTAAATTTGGTTTTGTAATATATTTGTTGTTTTTTTTTATTTTTATTTTTTTTTTACATAGGCATCACCACATTATCAAGGCCAAGAGGCCACTCAAGGATAAGGGTTACAGAGTGTACAGTAGAAATTGGACAATATAGTAATCATTAGTAATGAAAATTTGGTAAATTTGATAACTTATATGGAACGGCTCATCAAGAACTTATTTACGTTAGACTTGAAGACAACCATATTGTAGTCAGCCGGAAAGCAGGAAAACGGAAGACAATTCCACAGGCGTGCAGTTCTAAGAAAGAAGCTTTGTTCATGGAATCTACGTTTAGGTTTAGGCACAGATAAAAAATGGGAGGAATTATTGATAGTGTTTACAGCTAGACGAGTGTTTCTTGTGAAAGTTTGGCGAGGGGGGACCATAGATTGAAGCTCAGTCGAACACTTTCCATGAAAATGACGATACATCAGAGACAAACTCACAACATCTCTTCTGTGAGATAGAGATTGCAAGGAAAAGAAAAGGACATCTCCTACGAGGCTACGAAGTCTATTTGAACTCTATCAAGGCAGGACAAGTCCTTTCTAGCAGCTCCTGCCCAGATGTGGCAACAGTATTCCATCCTTGGACGTACCTGGCTCTTATATAGATAGAGAATTGCATCAGCAGTGAAATATCTACCGGATCGATAGAAAGATCCCACCATTTTTCCAGCGGCCTTGGCAACAGATTTGATGTATGTGTTCCATTTAAGATCAGGAGTAATGGTCAAGCCCAGAAGCTTGTCAAAACTTGAGGCCTCCTGAAGATAAGAGCCATTCATTTCAATTGATGCCAGATGTGGATCAGAATGTTGATGATGTAAAGAGAGAAGCTTGGTTTTAGATGCATTAAAAGTAACCAGCCACTCCTTTCCCCATTGTACTACGTGCTCAAGATCAGAGGAGAGAGAATTGGAGAGAACTTGGTCGTTTACTGTCTTAGATGTGCTACCATAAATGGTAGTGTCGTCAGCATAAATGTCTACAAATGATGTAAGGATGTGATTTGGAAGATCATTAATGTAGATCAGAAAAAGAGTTGGGCCCAGGATGGACCCCTGAGGGACACCGGCATTAATACTCTGAGCTTCTGATTTTTGCCCCTCAACTACTACTCTTATGAACCTATCAGAAAGAAATGATTTAATAATTGAGAAAACATTTCCAGCTATACCATAGCTAGAGATCTTATGAAGTAAACCTTTATGCCATACCCTATCAAAGGCCTTAGATATGTCAAGAGCAATTGCCCTAGAAAGGTTGCCTCCGTCGAGAGATTTGCTAATCCTATGAGATATAACTGTAAGCACATCTGCTGTAGATCTAGCAGAACAGAAACCATATTGAGTGTCACTAAGAAGGTTATTTTTGTTGAGATGGTTGATTACTTCTGTATTTAACACAGATTCCAGCAACTTACTTATGACGCACAGGAGACTTATTGGCCTGTACTGAGAGGGGATGAGCGATCACCTGAATTCTTAAATACAGGGCATACTGATGAAATTTTCCAGGGAGATGGGAAACTATTCTCCTTAAGACAACGTTTAAACAGTTTTGTAAGTATGGGCGCTAGTTCAGGTTGAAGTTTTTTGAGTACTATAATTGGAATACCGTCAGGGCCAGTTGCTTTACTGGAATCAAGGTTTTTGATTAGCTTGGCAACATCACGTACAGATATACGTATGTCACATAGCATGTTTTCTGATACAGGAGGAAATATTGAGGGTTGGCGGCCTTGATCACAAAGGGTAGAATTAGCTGCAAAGTTCTTGACAAAGAGTTTGACTTTGTCTGATGCTGACGAGATTACCTCAGGTCCATTGATAATAGTTGGGATGGAGCACACGCTTCTGTTCAGGATTCTGTTTGCTATTTGCCAAAACTGGTGGGAACCAAGCCGCTGCTCAGCTACTTTGGACTTAACAGATTGAGCATACAACTCTCTTGCGTTCTTTACTACTTTCTTACAATGGTTGTTGGCAGTCCTGAAAGCGGCTTTAGTTTCCATACATCTATTACGTTGGAAATAGTGGAAAAAGTGATTTCTGTGCGCAATGGCAGCAGCACATTCTGGAGAGAACCATGACTGGCTGTTAGGTTTTTGCTGAAACGTTTTCGAGGGTATGAAACGGTCAATACCTACAATTAACCATTCCGTCAGGTCTAATACTATAGAGGACACATCCTTTTTAAACATGGAATGCAGAGGTAGATCAGATATAAATGTACGGAAGCTATCCCAGTCAGCCTTAGTGTATCGATATACTATGCGATGGAGAGGTACGTCTGGGGACTTATTACATTTCATTTTTATCTTAATTGATACAACAGAGTGGTCGGAAGATCCAAAAGGCGACAGAACAGAAACTGAACATAGTTCAGGGCAAGTTGTGAGAAAAAGGTCTAGTAGGCTCGCATACTGGCCATCATTGTCGGGCACACGGGTGGGTTCCTGAACAATCTGAGTGAGGTCATAGGCAATGGAGAAATCATGACAGAACCTCCCCTCATCATCGGTCTTGTTTGAGTGGGTCAACCATTCGACGTTGTGAACATTGAAGTCTCCACATACGTGAATGTTAGCTGAAGGATAAGCAGATAGGACTTGGTCAATTTTCGCAGATATGCTTTTAAAGATACTAACTCCGCTGTTGTGGGGGCGATAGAGAGTAAATATAAATGCAGTAGTGTGAGCTAAAGCAACCAGGAAGCACATATAGGGTAAGTTAGGATCTTCCCTGGAGATGTCCATACCACATGGAAAGCTATCTTTAATATAGGCACATATTCCATGCCCATGGCGATCTTGGGGGTCAGATTTAGAAGTTAAGTTAGAGTATCCTTTAATTGCGAACTCTTCTAGGGAAATAGCCTGTCCAATGCCAGTTTCACTTAAAAATTAAAGGTCTGTTTTAGTCACCTGTAATTGGGTTTCAACCTCTGGAAGGTTAGAACGTAGACCCCTGATGTTGGAGAAGGAGACATGGTAGTAGGGGGTCTACGTTGGAAGTTGGAGAACCGGGTTTAATCGTGTATTTTTTCTGGAAACTTGTCATGATGAAATTTTGGAATTTGTGGATTAGGTCGTCAGATTTACTTAGAGCAGGACAGAGAGGGGAAACTAAGAGAGAAAAAGAAACGAAGAATTTTTTTTTTATTTGTAGCTAATGATAAGGTAAAGCCGTAACAATTACCCACTAGTATGGCATCGAGAGGCCCCACCAGAAGCTACTGCATGGTCCAGCATCCATTCACCAATTGGCAATACAGTAGCCCCAGTACTTTGCACCTGCTGATAGGACAGTCTCCTTAGTGGTTAATCCAAGGTTCGGGTCCCTGACTATCAGGCGGATAACGTCAGCCCAGACAAAACGTTTACCTCCAGCACCCTTACTAGTGACATGGCTACAAGGATAGACATAGAAACAGAAAATTTCTGCCATCTCTGCCAACTGTTCACGCAAGATACTGCCAACCTAGAAAACAGCTATTTCTTCTCCCTTTGTCAGAAAAATCACTCATTAAAAAATGAGGACTGAGGGACAAATAAGAAGAAGCGAGAGTAACAGGAGCTGCTGATAACGCATCCACAATGCGTTTTCTGCTCTCCATTAAAAAAAAAAAAAAATTATTAAGTATTGTATTTAATAAAAGTCCGACAGACGTGTTTAAGGGAAAGTATGGTGATAGATTCCCCTCTCACGAACTAAAAATGAGTACAATTTCGTAATCTATTTTTGCAATCAACTCGGTAGATAAATAAACATTTATGGACGAGAAAAAAAAAAAGTTAGCATTTAATAAAACATGAGAGAGGAATTTTGTATGTTTATGTATCATTTGTTATTTCGAACAAAAGAATATTTTACCTACATAAGACGGGTATTACACACATGAAATAATTGTATCTTACCTAGGGTAGGTCATTTATAGCATGCATATGAAAGGACGGGTAATATACAACACATTTATCTCATCAAATCCCAAGTGATGCCAGGTATTTTACTAATATATATTCTCACCTATTTCATTCAATCCCAGGCAACGCTGGGTGTTTTGCTAGTATATTTCTCAATCACTCCCATTAAATCCTGTGTGACGCAAGGTATTCTGTTAGTATATATTTGCATCTATCTCATTACATCCCAGGCGACCGTGTATTCTGCTTGCATACATTAACATGTATCTCACTGAATCCAGGGTGACTCCGGATAATATATGTGGATGTATCTCGTTGAATCCCATAATTCTTGGATTGTTACAAATTTCGAGAATTTAACCCACATTATCGCTCACCTGTCTAAAATAATAACTTTGAGACATTGTCTTAGCTGGTTTTTCATTGCAGCTATACGTTCCAATTATGAGGAAAAAAACATGGTGGCGAATATAATAAGAGAATTACCAGTCACGCTTACCGATATAAAAAGGGAGGCTATAAATGACGACGTCATCAAAGAAGGGAAATGATGGAAAAAAGCAAAGTATATTTTCCTTATGCAATGAGGTATTATTATATAGTGAAAGAGTGGTTGCACCGAAAACCTTGCAGAAAAAATCTTACATGATTTTCATACGGGACACCCGGGTATAAATAGGATGAAGACACTTATGAGGAGTTATGTTTACTGGCGTAATATGGATGTGGATATTGCATTAACAGTAAACAAATGTAAAGGTTGTGCGTAAGCCGCTAAGGCAACACCAATAGTTCATAAACCTTGGAAAAAAACTGACCATCCATGGTCATGCATTCATCTAGACTTTGCTGGACCGATCGAGGGACAATACTACCTAATTATAGTATCAGTAAAGTGGGTCAAAAACCCAACGACAGATAACATAATAAGTTTTCTGCATTAAATATTTGCACGTTTTGGGGTACCAGGATTCTTGTGATTCATTTCAGGTAAAACATATAAATACACCACCATTCCATCCTAGATCAAATAGATTAGCGGAAAGGTGCGTAGATATGATAAAGCGTGCCCTTACAAAATCGATAGGGACACTACAACAGTTCCTGCAAATATACAGGATAACTGAGAACCCAAATACACCGTCGAAATTATTGCCAGCAGAATTAATGTTTTCGAGAAAAATAAAATCATCATTTGATATATTAATACCAAAGCAAGCAGTCGTATATAAAACGACACACACACATGACGTAAAAGGTTTAAACCTGGTGATCAGGTATATTTTAAATGTTTTAAAAATAATATGTCATATTGGGAGTTTGGTACGGTAGATAAACGTATCGGCGACTTGGTCTACATGATAAAAGGTCCAAAAGGGATACATAAAAGACACCAAAATCAATTAAGAAAACGTCATAGGAAGGACAACAAACATGACAAACCTGAGGAACAGGAAGATCCAATTGATATACGAAACGTTTAATATTGAACCACCACAGACCATGCCCGAGCCGAGGAGATCGGGAAGGAAAAGAAAGGCTATAGACCAAATGATAATGAACCACAAAAGGAAAAGATATTGAAATCTACACGACTTCAAATCTTGGGAGGGGGGGTTTTGTGGAGACGCTCACTAATTAGCATATGTGGTTGAACAAGATATAGATAAAGGTATCAAATCAGCAAAACCGGGAGCTGTGTTCAAACGCCGGATAGGCAAGACGTATGTGCCGGTTGCTCCATGAAAGACTTTAGCACGCCCTCTGCCGGACAATCGTCCAACTGTAGTACAACTGCACCTTTGTAAATATGTATTATCTTTTTGTCTTAATATATTTGTTTTACCTTTACTTTCTGCGTTCGTGTTGTTATTGATACAGACACAACAATATCATTTTTCATAATTCTTGGATATGTTACTAATTTCGACACTTATTTTTAATGAAGTAATCCAAATAATTGCGACCTCTTACTAAAATAATAACTTCCATACATTGTCTGGTCTGTCTACTTCATTACGAATACACCAATCAAATAACTCAGATTTCATCATTTTTCATAATTTTTGGATATGTTGCTAATTATAAATGTCATTTTTTCTGAGTTCAATCACATAATCCCTCTCCTCTTATTAAACTAGTACCTTTGTGACATTTCTGGGCTGTTTATTTCATTACAAACACATCAATAAAATGCCTCACATTTCATTATTTTTTTATAATTCTTGTATATGTTATGAATTTCGGCAATCAAATTTAATGAGTGTGCACATCTAATCGCCCAATTCTTACTAAAATCATAAATTTGCTATATTGACTGGGTTGTTTATTTCATTATAAGCACACCAATCAAATAACTAAAACTTCATTTTTCATAATTCTTGGATATGTTACTAATTTCGACAATAATTTTTCATGAGTTAATCCACATTAGCACCACCTTCTATCACTAAAATAATAACTTTCAGACATTGTATGGCTGTTTTTTTTTTCATTACAAACACACCTATCAAGTTACTCACATTTGACCATTTTGCATAATTCCTGGATATGTTACTAATTTCGACAATTTTTTTTAATGAAGTGACCCAAATAATTGCCCCCTTTTTAACCGACATGGTCCCCTTCCTCTTACAAAAATAACAACTTTGATACATCTTCTAGCCTGTCTATTTCATTATGAACACACCAATCAAATAACTCACATTTAATCATTTTTCATAAGTCTTGGATATGTTACTAATTTCGAAAATCATTGTTTATAATTTAACCCACATAATCGACCCCCTCTTACTAAAATACTAACTTTGAGACAATATCTGATCTGTTTATTTCATTATAAACGCATCAATCAAATAACTTACATTTAATCACTTTTAACAATTCTTGGATATGTTACTAATTTCGACAATCGTTTTTCATGATTTAACCCACATAATCCCCTCTCCTCTTGCTAAAATAATAACTTTGAGATATTGTCTCTGTTTATTTCATTATACACACATCAATCAAATAACTCACATTTTATCATTATTCATAATTCTTGGATATGTTACTAATTTCGACAATCATTTTCCATGATTTAACACACATAACCACCCCTCTCTTACTAAAATAAAAACCATGCGACATTGTCTAGGGTGTCTATTTCATTACAAACATACACATCAAATAACTAACATTCGATCATTTTTCATAATTCTTTCATATGTTACTAATTTCAACAATCATGTTTCATGAGTTAACCCACATAATCCCCTTCCCCTTACTAAAATAACACATTTGAGACACAGTCTGTGCTGATAACTTGATTACAAACACACCAATCACATAACTCACATTTCATCCTTTTTCACTTTTCTTGGATATGTTACTAATTTCTACAATCATTTTTAATGATGTAACCCACATAATCGACCTCCTCTTACTAAAACATTAACTTTAAGACTATATCTGGGCTGTTCATTTCATTATAAACACACCAATCCAATAACTTACATTTAATCACTTTTCATAATTCTTGGATATGTTACTAATTTCGACAATCGTTTTTTATAATTTAACCCACATAATATCCTTTCCTTTTGCTAAAATAATAACTTTCTGACATTGACTGGCGTGTTATTTCATTACAAACACACCAAAAAATAACTACTATGTTACTAATTTGGACAATAATTTTTCATGATTTTACAACATAATCGTCCCATCTTCCTATATGGGGTATTCTGTTAGCACAAATATCCACCTATCTGATCCGATACCAGGTAATCTCCTAGGGAACATCCCGCCTATTTCATCCAATCCCAGGCAACGTCGGGTATTTTGCTAGTACCTATATCCACCTTTCTTATACAATCCCCGGCAATGCTGAGTATTATGCTAGTACAAATATCCAGCTATAAAGCCATATCCAAGAGCGTTCACTGGCATAATATTACAATGATTGCATATTAATCTAATGGTATTCGACAATGAGGCTACATCCAAGGGAGGTCACTCGCATATTATTACAATGATTCTAAAGGTATTCGACAATGAAGCTACATCCAAGGGAGGTAACTTGCATATTATAACAATGATTGTATATTATTCTAATGGTATTCGACAACAAAGCTATATCAAAGGGAGGTCACTTGCATATTATAACAATTATTGTATATCAATCTAATGGTATTCGACAATGAAGCTACATCCAAGGGAGGTCACTTGCATATTATACCAATGATTTTATATTATTCTAATGGAATCTGACAGTGAAGCTACATCCAAGGGAGGCGACTGGCATATTATAACAATGATTGTATATTAATCTAATGGTATTCGAGAATGAAGCTACATCACAGGAAGGTCACTTACATATTATGACAATAAATGTATATAAATCTAATGGTATTTGAGAATGAAGCTACATCCAAGGGAGGTACCTTGCATATTTTGACAATAATTGTATATTAATATAATGGAATTCTAGAATGAAGCTACACTCAATGGACGTCACTTACATATTATCACAATAATTTTATATTAATCTAATGGTATTTGACAATTAAGCTACACTCAAGGGAGGTCACTTGCATATTACACCAATGATTGTATATTATTCTAATGGAATTCGACAATGACTATACATCCAACGGAGTTCACTCGCATATTATAACAATGATAGTATATTAATCTAATGGAATTCGACAATGAAGCAACACCCAATGGAGGTCACTTGCATATTATAATCATTGTTTATTATTCTAATAGAATTTGAAGCTACATCTAAGGGACGTAGCTTACATATCATAACAATGATTTTATATTAATCTAATGGTATTCGACAATGGAGCTACATCCAAGGGAGGTCACTTACATATTATGACAATGATTGTATATTAATCTAATGTTATTCCACAACGAAGCTACACCCAAGGGAGGTTACTTGCGTATTACACCAATGATTTTATATTAATCTAATGGAATTCGACAATGAAGCTACACCCAAGGGAGGTCACTTGCATATTACACCAATGATTTTATATTAATCTAATGGAATTCGAGAATGAAGCTACACTCAAGGTAGGTCACTTGTATATTACAACAATAATGGTATATTAGTCTTATGGTATACGACAATGACGCTACATCCAAGGGAGGTCAGTTGAACATTATAAGAATTCGACAATGATGCTACATTCAAGGGAGGTCACTCGCATATTGTAACAATGATTGTATATTAATCTAATGGTATTTTACAATGAAGCCACATCCAAGAGAGGTCACTTCCTTATTATAACAATGATTGTATATTAATTTAATGGTATTTGATAACGATGCTACACCCAAGGAAGGTCACTTACATATAACAATTATTGTATAACAATCTAATGGTATTCAACAATGAAGGTACATCCAAGGGAGGCGATTGGCATATTATAACAATGATTGTATATTAATCTAATTGTATTCGAGAATGATGCTACATTCAAGGGAGGTCACTTGCATATTATGACAATGATTGTATATTAATCTTATGGTATTCGACAATGAAGCTACACCCAAGGGAGGCCACTTACATATTATGGCTGATTGTATACTAATCTAATGGAATTCGAGAATGAAGCCACACTCAAGGGAGATCACTTGCATATTATGACACTGATTTTATATTAATCTAATGTATTCGACAATGAAGCTACACTCAAGGGAGGTCACTTGTATTTTATAACAATAATGGTATATTAGTTTTATGGTATACGACAATAGCCCTACATACAAGGGAGGTCACTTGAATATTGTGACAATGATTTATATCAATCTAATAGAATTCAACAATGATGCTACATCCAAGGGAGGTCACTCGCATATTGTAACAATTATTGTATATTAATCTAATTGTATTTGACAACAAAGCTACACCCAAGGGAGGTCACTTGCATATTGTAACAATGATTGTATATTAATCTAATAGTATTCAATAATGAAGCTACATCCAAGGGAGGTCACTTGCATATTATAACAATGATTGTGCATTAATCTAAATGAATTTGACAATGAAGCTACACTCAAGGGAGTTCACTTGCATATTATAACAATGATTATATATTGATCTAATGGAATTCGACAATGAAGCTTCATCCAAGGGAGGTCAATTGCATATTATAACATATATACTGCACAAGCACGTTCTAAATTTTTCAAATGGGACATATACTGCACAAGCACCTTCAAAATTGTCAAATCGGACCTATAATGCACAAGCACCTTCAAAATTTTGACATCGGACCTATAATGCACAAGCACCTTCAAAATTGTCAAATCGGATCTATACTGCACAAGCACCTTCAAAATTGTCAAATGAAGTAACCCAAATAATCGCCACCTTTGCTAAAATAATAATTTCCATAAATTGTCTGGTATATATACTTCATTACAAATATACCAATCAAATAACTCACATTTCATCATTTTTCATAATTTGTTGATATGTTGCTAATTTCAACTGTCATTTTTTCTGAGTTCAATCACATAATCCCTCTCCTCTTACTAAAATAATACCTTTGAGACATTTCTAGGCTGTTTATTTCATTACAAACACATCAATAAAGTACCTCACATTTCATCATTTTTCATAATTCTTTGATATGTTATGAATTTCAACAATCAAATTTAATAATTGCGCACATATAATCACCCAATTCTTACTAAAATCATAATTAATTCACATTGTCACCACCTCCTGTTACTAAAATAATAACTTTCAGACATTGTATGGCTGTTTTTTTCATTACAAACACACCTATCAAGTTACTCACATTTTACCATTTTTCATAATTCTTGGATATGTTACTAATTTTGAGAATTATTTTTAATAAAGTAACCCAAATAATCGCCCCCTCATTAACCGACACGATCCCGTTCCTCTTACAAAAATAACAACTTTGATACATCTTCCAGCCTGTCTATTTCATTACTAACACACCAATCAAACAACTCACATTTAATCATTTTTCACAATTCTTGGATATGTTACTAATTTCGACAGTCACTGTTTGTTATTTAATCCGCATAAGTGACCCACTCTTACTAAAGTACAAATTTCAGGCAATATCTGGGCTATTTATTTCATTATAAACACACCAATCCAATAACTTACATTTAATAACTTTTCATAATTCTTGGATATGATATGAAGTTCGACAATCGTTTTTCATGATTTAACCCACATAATCCCCTCTCCTCTAAAGATATTCGACATTGAAGCTACATCCAAGGGACGTCATTTGCATATTATAAAAATGATTGTATATTATTCTAATGGCGTTCGACAATGAAGCTACATCCAAGGGAGGTCACTTACATATAACAATGATTGTATATTCTCTAATGGTATTCAAAAACGAAGCTACATCCAAGGGAGGTCACTGGCATATTATAACAATGATTGTATATTATTCTGATGATGTCCAACAATAAAGCTACATCCCAGGGAGGTCACTTAAATATTATAACAATCTAGAGATTAGTGATCTGCATAAATCATTTGGTAATCCAAAGTAGTCACCTATCTGATAATGACCATCTTCATTGTTGCTTAACTTTGGTGATTTACATAAAGCATTTTGTATTGCCAAGTAGTCACCCATCTGAAAATGACCATACTATGCATTGCTTAACTTTAGTGATCTGCATGAATAATTTGCTACTCCCAATTAGCCACCCATCTGATAATGACCAGACTACATATGGCTTAACTTTAGTGATCTGCTTAAATCATTTGGTAATCCCAAGTAGTCACCCATTCTAGAAGGACCAGACTACATATTGCTTAACTTTCGTGATCTGCATGAGTCATTTAGTAATCCCAAGTAGTCACCCATCCTAGAATGACCAGACTATGTATTGCTTAACTTTTGGGATCTGCATAAGTCATTTGGTAATCCAAGTAGTCACCCATCCTAGAATGAAAAGACTATGTATTGCTTAACTTTCGTGATCTGCATAAGTCATTTAGTAATCCCAAGTAGTCACCCATCCTAGAATGAAAAGACTATGTATTGCTTAACTTTCGTGATCTGCATAAGTCATTTGGTAATCCCAAGTAGTCACCACTCCTAGAATGACCAGACTATGTATTTCTTAACTTTCGTGATCTGCATAAGTCATTTGGTAATCCCAAGTAGTCACCACTCCTAGAATGATCAGACTACATATTGCTTAACTTTCGTGATCTGCATGAGTCATTTAGTAATCCCAAGTAGTCACCCATCCTAGAATGACCAGACTATGTATTGCTTAACTTTTGGGATCTGCATAAGTCATTTGGTAATCCCAAGTAGTCACTCATCCTAGAACGACCAGACTATGTATTGCTTAACTTTCGTGATCTGCATAAGTTAATTTTAATCCAAAGTAGTCACCCATCCTAGAATGACTAGACTATGTATTGCTTAACTTTCGTGATCTGCATAAGTTAATTTTAATCCAAAGTAGTCACCCATCCTAGAATGACTAGACTATGTATTGCTTAACTTTCGTGAGCTGCATGAGTCATTTGGTAATCCCAAGTAGTCACTCATCCTAGAATGACCAGACTATGTATTGCTTAACTTTCGTGAGCTGCATGAGTCATTTGGTAATCCCAAGTAGTCACCTATCCTAGAATGACCAGACTATGTATTGCTTAACTTTCGTGATCTGCATAAGTCATTTAGAAATCCCAAGTAGTCACCCATCCTAGAACGACCAGACTATGTATTGTTTAACTGTCGTGCTCTGCATAAGTCATTTGGTAATCCAAAAATAATTTAAAAAAATGTTTTGGTAGGTGAGTATGAGGATCGAACCTGTACCCTTGAGTTGGAAATTAATTTGTGAACAAAAAAAAAACTGTGCCACGTTAACCATTGGGCCACCGCGACATACAACAGAGACAGGCTTGAATTTATTTATTTAACTATAAAAACAGGCGTGCGCAATAAAAGTTAACTCTGCTGCTTCCATTTGACCTAATTAAGAAGGTCAAATAGAAGTCACGCAGCGTTTGGGTTTGTTCCTATTTACAATGCCTCCCCACGGGACAAAGTTAGACACCAGGGTCGTTTTTTAACGTGGAGAAAAGGAACAAAAATAAAAATTGTCTCAGTCGTGAAGGATTTCTCCTCCACTGACAGAAAACAAGAAATTGAAGTGTAGATCTGAAGAACAGATACTACACTTTGATCTTGACCCAGGGTTTGTTTACCCAAATTTTACTGCTTTTCCCCCCAACAGATGTTGGGAAGGGGAAAGCACCAGATTGAATAGCAAAGCTGATTGCTTCTGGATGTTTCCCGGCGCGATGCCGAGGAGCTGTTAACTTTGAATTAGTTTCGCTTTTTATACGAAAAAAACGAATCAACACGTGAGAAGCCAAAATAGCAATAATTTTGTAAAAGTCGACGCAAATAAATCTATACGCTACACACGTTCCCAAATAGTAGATATTATTATATAGGGGGTATATAAACAGTTCTAAGCAATACTAACCCCCCCCCCGGGAGCGTGTGCGAAAGAAGCCTTTGCGAGACATACACGAAATGGTCACACACATTTTGCCTTTTATATATATATAGATAGATTTGGAATTATTTAGTAAAACAGAAAAGAAAATTGATTCTCTGGCTCAAACTGTACAGCAGTGGAGTGAATAAATATGGAGTTTGGCATTTCAAAATGTGAAGTTGTTCGTTTTAAACGAGGGAAGAGAGGAGCCATCAAAGGCATCATTTTGCCAAATGGTACAAAATTAGGAGATCTCGAGGGTGCTTGAACTTGATATGATGCTTTGCAATGAAATGAAAGAGAAGACAAAAGAGGTGTATATGAGGAGACTCAAACTGATCCTGAAATCTGAATGATAGGAAGCTGTTCACAGCCATCAGTTCATGGGTGGTTGCTGTAATTCGATACAGTGCAGCTTTTGTAGGATGGACACAGGAAGAAATCAAAAAGCTAGATAGAGACACACGGAAGCTGTTAGTCAAACATGGAGCACTTCACCCAAATTCTAGTGTGCTCATGCTGCATATCAGGAGGAAGAAAGGAAGAAGAAGGCTTATTGCAATTGAGGAATGTGTCAGGGCAAAGCTTAGAAGTGTTCCCCACTACTTGACTAGCAGTCATGAAGTGTTACTTCACAGCAATGGTGAAAGAGGAAGAGCTAGATAAAGATTCAGTGAAAGATTAACAGAAATAGAAGGAAAGAATTGAAGCAGAAAAGTTGACTGAGTTTGTCAGAATAAAACTTCATGGTTAGTTTGAGCAAGAAACTAAGACACAAAAAATGTCAGGACACGCGGAATTTTCTGTCTAAAAATGACTTGAAAAGAGAAAAAGAAAATCTTATATTTGCTGCTCAGGAACAGGCACTAGATACAAATGCATGGGAAGGACTGTTCTGATAAATGCAGCTTGTGTGGTATATCTCACATTGTTTGTGCGTGTTCTATACTTGCTCAAAAAGAGTACAAACGTCACCATGACAAATTTTGTACAAATTTGCACTGGAGTTTGTGCCAAAAGTTTGGAATCCAAGTGAAGGACAAATGGTACCAACATCACCCAAAAGGGGTAGTGAAAAATGAGGACATTAAGATTCTCTGGGATTTCATGATTCAGTGTGACTGAGAGATAACACACAGGTAACTGGATATTGTAAATGTAAAAAAAAAAAAAAAAAAAAAGGGACAATGAATGCCAGATTATTGATGTGGCTTACCCAAACGACATCAACTTAACAGGCAAGAAGAATGAGAAACTATGAAACTATCAGAAATTAAGGGTGGAGGTTGCTAGATTGTTGAATAAGAAAACTTCCATCGTGCCAATAATCATGGGTGCACTTGCCTCAATTCCTGATGATCTTATGAAACAACTGAACTCCTTGGGAATCAAATACAAAATCACTGTACTCCAGAAGTCAGTTCTGCTTGGCTCAGCAAACATCCCATGCCAGGTGCTTTGCATCTAATTGACTCTTTGACTATCCACACTGGCTATGGTGTAAAAACCTGCGCTTGAGGGGAGTGGGAAATAGTGTAAAACACCACAACACTGTTAATGGAACAACAATAACAACAACAACAATAATAATAATATCAGTAGATACCAAAAGAATTGCTCAAATCGAGAAAATTGACAGAAAAGTTAATGCCCCTATGTTGATGGCTCATCAATGTGACTGACTATACCCAACAGATCATATAGTCTATGATCAGGTAGGTAAATTACTACACTATCCAACATCAATATATATATGAACATATATATGAACATATATTCGTTGTATTTTTATGCATTTGTAAACATCCAAATATTTGGGGTGACTTTTTATTTCAAAGGGAGACTATTCTTTTTGCCTCTTAGGTCGAGATAAATCAAAACCTAATTTAATTATCATTAATAACACACACACACGCACAAGTATATATACAGGTACAACCTCTAGTATACTAAATGTAACATTAAATTACTTAAGAAAATGAAGTAAAAAAACGAAAAGAAATGGACATGTGCTTGCAAGCATTATATTTTTTTTAAACAGTTCACTTCTTGTAAGTAAAAAAAAGAAATACTCGCGCTGAGATCGAAACTAAAACCTAAAAACAGTGAGTCAAGTACGATAACTATTAGGCCAACTTCATACGATATTTAAAAAGTGTTTTCAAACCTACTTATTCTTAACATAATTTGAACAATTTACGTGTGTGTGTAGCGGACTGGTGGTATATTATACATATCCCCCAGTCATGCAAAATAGGAAAAATGAATTGAATTGAGAAAGAAACGAACAACGCATTAAATTGAAAGAAATGAAACAGAATTTATTTCATGAAGAAACAAATAAAAGAAAAGGGTACATCACATGTTTAGTTTTGTGTGCGTCTCTCATTGTTAGCTGGTGAGAGGGAAAGTCTATTGTTGTAGAGAGAGAGTGAGAAAATCAATCCAGGCCATAGAGAGAAAGCGTGTAAGGTGTACGTACTGTCTGTTGGTTTGGGCCCCACACATAGTAGCAGGGGACATGAAATGCACCGGTGCGCGCCCCGAAGGGAGCGGTAGGTCCTTTGACCGCTCAGCTCGGGAGCCGAATCGAAAAAAAGGAAACAGTTCAGATCTCTTGCTTTTGTAGTTGTTTCCGGTGTCGTTCGCGCATGTGTGCGTATGTGTGCACGTATGTGTGCGTACATGTGTGTATGTTAGCATGTGTGTGTATGCACATGAATGTGAGTGTATGTCTGTGAACGTGAATATATGCATGTGTGTGTACGTGCACACGTATGTTTGTGCATGACAAGAAAAGTGGTTTGAAATGTGAACGCGTGTTTTTGTGTGTGACAAGAAAAGGCTCGCACATGTGCATTCATGAAGCAGTTGACAAACAGATAAAAATCTGATGACCCTCAAGTGCAAGTACACGTCATCTCCCTCCTGGGGAGGGGAGGACAACCGCTAACCCTAACCTCACTCTTCTCTCCATCCAAATTCAAACTTTGACTTTATGTCCAGCTAATCTGATCACGTGGTAACAACCACGTCCTTCAGCTCCACTATTCTAAAATCGTTTTATATTTTTAAATATTAAAAGGAATTCGCCACATAATTGTTCTTTACTATTATTTCGTTACTGAAACAAGCTGCTAAAAAATCCTACTTCACAAAATATTTTGATTACGAAATTAAAGTCAACAAAATTAATTTCCAGATTGGCAACATGGAATCGAAACTACCATCACTGCAGAGAATCACCAAAAGTGATTGGAATAAAGATTCGTAAAATCTTTACAGCAGAACACCTTCGTCATTTCAACAGATATTTGGATATGCAAGGATTAACAGCGAATTAATGACTACAATAGTAATTTGGCGACGGGAAAAAACTTGCTACCAAAATCTACAGTGAAAAACGCGAATGTTGTCAATTATTTAATAATTGATTATACTTACCAAGTGTTTTAGAAAGGGAAAAAGGGTTCATTTTTTCTTTACCAGAAGCCATTTTCCCTACGGTAAGAATTTTCTTCTGCAAAGTTAAATGTCCAAAACCAACTAGCAAATACCATGTAAGCTTATCGTTATTTCTTATTGAAATCTAGATTTGAAAAAAACAAAAAAAAACACGCTTGACTTTGTCAAGAGAAAAAGAGACAGACGACAAACCATTATTAACGATTTTCAGATTGAAAAAGAGACTACCACAACATACGGCGAATAGACTCTAAAGATGGGGTACCATACTTCTGAATTACAATTTTTAAATGGAGTATGTACTATCTAAAAAATTTGGTCATGCAGACAGGTTATTGAGGTTAATACCTAAGCAGACTGAACCATTGGGGGATATAGTAATAGCAGCCATTCAAGTGGAAGTTGAAGTAAAAAATACGTTATGTGACACAATAAGAGAACTTCCAGTAACACTTGATGAGATAATGTGAAGGCAGAGGTGGGCGAATTTATTATATGCACGAAAGAAAAGATCAACAATAACGAACTGGATGAAGAAATTTATTCAATTTGCGATAACGTCCTGTTATATAGCGACAGGGGCGTAATTCCTGCGACATTACAGAAAAGAATGCTCAAGAAATTCCATGTAGGACATCCAGGTATATCAAGAATGAAAAGCCTTATGTGCTCTTTCATTTATTGGCCAAACATAGAAGGAAAAATTAGGGAGTGTAGAGGATGTGCATTAGCTAGGAAAGCTCCTCCGACTATGTTCGGATCGTGGGCAAAACCGGACCGACCTTGGTCTAGGATTCATTTAGATTTTGCAGGACCGCTAGATGGGTTCTACTATCTCATTGTTGTAGACAGCCTATTTAAATGGCCGGAAGTATTAAAATGTAAGAATCCCATATCCGAGGTAACTATCAACTTCCTGTATGAACTATTTGCTAGGTTTGGAGTAGTAGATTGCATTGTTACAGACAATGGAACGCAATTTACGTCTACCGAATTTAAACATTTTTGCAAGGATCATCTAATCGAGCATATAACCATTCTGCCATACCACCCAAGAAGTAATGGACAAGCAGAGAAATTCGTTGACACATCTAAGAGAACTCTGAAAAAAGCTACTGGGTCACCGATGGATAAGTCAATCCAATAGTTTTTACAAGTCTACAGAGTTACTTTGAATGCAAACATTGAAATGTCGAAGACACCTGCTCAGGTTATGTTCGGACGCAAGGTTAGATCGATTTTTCACAAGTTGTTACCAAACCAGGATAGGCCAAACCTAAAGAAACCGATAACAAAAACACGGTATAAAGTTGGCGAAAGAGTCTTCTACAAGATTAACAAAAATAATAAGACTTTCTGGGAGTCCGGCATTGTTGAGAAACAAATAGGCAACATGGTCTACATGATTAAGGGATCAGACTTCATGCAGAAACGTTACATTAACCAAATTCGGAAAAGATACTCGACCAGTGAGGTGACCAGATCGCTCGAGGAGGACATCATGGACACAGTGTTTGATACTTTTCAGGTGCCCATACCAGAGACAGCTCCGCAGAACAGAAGATCAAACAGAAAACGGAAATCAACAGAATTGATTAGGGTGAACCCAAAACAAAAACGTTATTAATCCCAGACGGGATATTTTCAAAGGGGGTGGGGGGTATACCGGCCTTCCTTGAACAGAGAAATTTACACCGATTAGCACTATAAACAGCGCTAGTAATTCCAACAGCAGTGAGAGAGATGTGACTGCACTTCAACTGCTAGCTGAGTGCCCAGCAGATATACACGCTTTCCTATCTTTGTACATTATTGTTAATGCACTTGTTCCTTAACTGAACCTCGACTTGATTGTTCTTATTTTCACTGTTGTTCCACGACACAGCATTTAGTTTTCTCCATCTGTTTTTAATTTTCTTTTTTTCTTTTGATTTAATAGTTTCTTTAATTGCTACATATTATCTTTTTCATTCTTTTCTTTTTAACACGTTTTCGTTCTTACGTTATCTTACGTTATCTAGGGCAACCGTTTTTAAACATTTCATTGCTTAGTTTCTTCATGTATTTTCTTTTTTAATCTTCATTTTTCTTTGGCTTCTTCTGTTTTTTTTTATCCCTTTTCCTCCTCTCTTCCCTTTTCCTCCTCTTTTCCTTTTTCCTCCTCTCTTCCCTTTTCCTCCTCTCTTCCTTTTTCCTTTGAATTATTTGCATTATATTTTTACTTCTTCATTTTTGTCTTACACCCATTTATTTATTATGACATAACCAATTTATTGTATCCACTACATACTAGTGATTTCACAAGTAAAAAACAGATGACTTGAATGCCATCAGTTGAAACTGAAACCAAAACTCGTTATGCTCTGAGTCACATCCCTATGCATATAAAAAGTTAAAGAATAAAATTGTTTAACCTGTAAATGTATATTTGCACATATGTTGAAGAGCACTTTAACACCTGCCAAGTTCCAATTTTTCAGTTTTAACTTCTTAGCAGCTATTTTTAATGGCTAAAATCAGTCTGACGTGAACACATCAACATGCGCGTTTAGTTCATGGTAGTCCATCACTGGCCTTTGCTTTGTTGTACTGAGCAACCGCCATCAGCTGGAACATAGGGGTAGGGAATTAACTAGCCATCTTTGATCCATTCACGGAGTTCCTCTTTGTATTCAGGCCTCATTTGGTCGGGCGCATGGTACTCGGCTACCTCATTCCACAGTTTGGCTAGTTCCTAGTTTTCCGACCACTTCCATGAGGTGATCCAAGCCTTCTGCTGGTCAAATTCGACAATAAAGTCTGGCTGGTCAATCCTCAGTGCAGCACACACTTGAACCTTGATGTTAGCCGAATTTCTTATGCGAATGTTCACAGCGCCCACCCTGCAACATGTTTGTGTCTCTCTATTGATAGTGGTCACCCTGACACTCTTCTTCTTGCAAGTGCGGCAGAGGTCTGCGCTCACTATGGTGCGAGAGCAACCAGAATTGAGGAGTGCTGAGTACAATGTCTCGTTGATATAGACCTGAATGGTCGGAAGCGTCTCATCTAATTTCTGCTTGTCCCCAACCATTTCCCGCACAATCCCAGGCTATATGACCAGTCTCATTAAACCGATAGCAGCGAACAGGTGTCAGTCACTGTCAGCAATTCCTTGCAATGTGGCCCTGGCCATTACACCTATAACACATGACTTCACCATGTGGGCCGGGCCCCTAAGATGGTCTATCATCACTTGGTGTGGACTGTGCTGCAACTACCGATTCTCTCATCTCATAGGTATTCTTCATCATGATCCTGCCCCGGTCATTAAAGGACAGCAAAGTTATGCTTGAGATAGTTTGCAGGAGTTGATTTGCTCTGGTTGAAAACCTTGCCAGAAATTTGCATACCAAGGCTTGCTCAGGCAGCCCACCAAACAACACCGTCAACTTTGTCAGCTCGGCCAGATATACGTTGACAGTTTCACCTGGACATAAGGTTCTTGCCTCAAATTGCTCCCAAGCAGTGGTAAGGTCGATAGCAAACGCCTTGCATAGTGCTGCCTTGATCCTTTTATAATCCTGTTTTTCCTCATGACTAAGCTGTTGATACACTGTGAAAGCCCGGACGGATGTAGAGGAATCACGTGTTCAATTCTCTTCATGCTAGACAACAGGCAATGAGTTACACCTTTTCCACCCAGTCAAGTACCGGAGTCAAGTCATCGAATTCTGGTATTAATTTAAGATCAAACTTGTCTCCCATTATGTCGAAATAAAAAAACATAAAAGTTCACAGATAGTATTTGTCACTGTATTTCCTCCTCCTCACAATGTTCGCTCTCAACTTCCAGCACGCATCTGTCCTCCTTACCTCTGCCAACAGGCGTTTTATTAAAAAATCTGACTGCATTTCATTTTTATGTATGCGGTGGGTGGTGTGATCATGTGTGATTTCATGAGACTACATCTTATAAAGCCTCAGCTGCCATCTTTAATCTCTCTCTCTCTCTCTCTTTCTCTTTCTCTCTCTCAGATCGCACCTGAAGGTAAGTCGTATAGCCACACAAGGCACACACACACACACATCATCATCATCATCATCATTACTTAACATTTCCTCCCATGTTTTCTTTGGGCTTCTTCTGCCAACTCACCCTGTTATCTCAACTGTTCTGCATCTACTCAAAAACCTCTCATCTATTCTTTCAATATGATCAAACAAACAGTTCCAATTTTGCAAACGTCTCAATATATTTCATCTTTCTCTAAGGTCATCAGATCTAAGCCTGTCTAAAGACATTCACATTATACATCCATCATCTCATTGTTATATACTTTCTCTTACATTGAATACTTGATGGACACTTATCTTATACCACAACAGCAATGCCCTCCTAACTGATTAATTCCATTTTCTTACCACTATGAAAAAATTGCAAAAGTTGGCATGTAACATGTCTTAAATCTTATTATTTACATGCAAAATTATCAGATTATTTAGAAAAGATACATAATTATTACTAACTGATTTACAAATTACTTTCATTAAATTATAATCTCTAGAAAAAAGTAATGCCTTTCTTTAGTTCTATTTTTTGTAATAATATCTCAAGCACTTCTTCATATTTGTTTGCCCTGTCGTTGGGCATTCGAATACACCGACTGCCCCTACAGTTCTCCATAGTTGTCTACAAGAATATTTATCTTTTAATTCCTCAGAACTAATACTGCACTGATTTTTTTTTATCATACAACATGCGAAAGTATGTGTGATACCCTGCCCTCATCAGCTGCCAACCAGGGTGATAAAACAGTTTTGGTAGCTCAAGGTGTTACTGCCACTCCTGATGCTAGCAAGCAGCTTTTACCACTGGGCAGGGTATTGAAAGAAAAAAAAAATCAGATCAACAAGAAGAACTTATAACGTTGCTCTCAACCAAATACAGGTGCATTCTTACGATGATCAGAGGCGAGTTTCAGACCTAGGCCTGTGATTCCTATTTTTGTAAAAAATGAGATGACTGAATGTTTTAGAAATTCATGCAACCATTTGCGACTCTGTAATGTGTTGGAAGTTCACAAGGTTTTGGGATTTTAGTCTGGTAAGCTTGAAGAGTCCTCCATTGTAACGGTACCTGATATCCACCTCCGGGTTGTCTAAGAGAAGTTTGTGCCACATCACAGCAATATATAAGGAAAAAAGAGTAGGTGCAAGGACACAGCCTTGTTTAAATCCATAGGTGATTGGAAACCCTCTTGATTACTTTCCATGGTGCAACATATAACCTGACATTATCAAATGCTTTTTGAAGGTCATAAAATAAATGCAAAGAGAGGTTTTTATTGTTAATGTGTTCTTTTTAGAACACACAGCATGAATAAAAAACACATGAAGTTAAATTCTTCTGGTTATATCATAGAGCATTAAGGTTACTTTCAAAATGGCAGTGCCTAGCCCGTATATTTACAATAATAAAACACCTGAAAAAAAAAAACAAAAAAAAACGGCTACGCCCTCTGGTTGCAAAGAGCTGTAATTAGTCCTATTAGGATTAGTGATGTAAGTAACTCTGCCCAATATATTACATCCCTTCAATTTTACTTGGAATCACAAGCATAATCGTTCAATTTTGTGGGTGGTCTCCAAATACGTCCTAACCTGTGAGCGGGTGGCGATGCTAATTTTTCCACCACTGCAGGAGTCCCTGCATCTTCATCCATATGTCTGCTCTCAGGTACTAAGCTTTCCTCAGGAACTTTAGGTGTGCCAGAATTCTCAGGATTCTCTGCAGTGTTATCTGTCTGTAACTCAAGCGTCACTTTTTCTGCTGCCCTTGATGGAAGTTTCACCAGCTGGTCTGCATGCCTCTCAACTGTTTGGTAATGATACCTTCAATTCATTGTCGAGTAGATCCATAACTCTACAAGAACACATATCGGCGACTTTGAATTCACAAAGTGGTACCATTACTTTGCTCCCCCATTTCCATTTTATTTTTCATGTCCAGAGCTTTATGAATGTATGGCTTTACCAAATACAATGCCGTTCTTAACTGCCATTGTAATATCAGCTCGACTGGAAAAAACCCAGTTGATGAGTTGGGAGTTATCCTATAGGTGAATAAAAATCTGTTCACCTTGGTTTCAAGTGTAGTCTTATGGTCTGTTTGCATCCTTTTAAGCATTTCCTTGAATGTGTGCACACTGCGCTCTGCTTGTCCATTTCAGGACAGGTAGTAAGGAGCTGTGAAAATGTTCCAAATTCCATTGGCATTCATGAATGTTTTGAATTCTTTACTTGTAAAGTAAGGACCATTGTCACTCACGACTGGTAGTCCGTGTGTTGTAAAGATCCCTCTCATTTTCTCAATTGTGGCTGTCGCAGAAGATATTTTCATTATACATATCTCCGTCCACTTTGAATAAGCATCTTTTAGTAATAATTATTCTTTCAGTAATTATTATTCTTGTAGTAATGATTATTTTTCCAATGATAATTATTTTTATGATAATTATTCTTGCAGTAATAATCATTTTTCCCTAATAATTATTCATTCTGTTATTCGTTTAGTGATAGTTATTATTTCAGTGATAGTTAATCCTTTACTGATAATTATTCTTTCAGTAATAATTATTCTTTCAGTAATAATTATTCTTTCATTTCCTTTTAGTAATAATGAGTCTTTCAGTGATAATTATTCTTTCAATAACAATTATTTACTTAGCGATAATTATTCATTCGGCGATAATTATTTTTTCTAGCCATAATTATTCTTTCAGTAATAATTATTCTTTCAGTAATAATTGTTCATTCTAGTGATAATCATTCTTTCTAGTAATAATAATTCTTTTAGTAATAATTAATCATGCACTGATAATTATTCTTTCAGTGATAACTATTCTTTCACTGATAATTATTCTTTCAGGTAAAATTATTCTTTTAGTAATAATTATTCATTCAGTGATAGTTATTATTTCAGTAATAATTATTCTTTTAGTAATAATTATTATTTTAGTAATAATTATTATTTTAGTAATAATTATTCTTTTAGTAATAATTATTCTTTCAAAGATAATTGTTCTTTTAGTAATAATAATTCTTTTAGTGATAATTATTCTTTCAGTAATAATTATTCTTTCAGTGATAATTATTCTTTCAGTGATAATTATTCTTTTAGTAATAATTATTCTTTAAGTGATAATTATTCTTTTTTAGGATAATTATTCTTTTAGTTATAATTATTCTTTCAGTGATAATTATTCTTACAGGAATAATTATTCTTTCAGTTATAATTATTCTTATAGTAATAATTATTCTTGTAGTGATAGTTATTCTTTTAGTAATAATTATTCTTTTAGTAATAATTATTCTTTCAGTAATAATTATTCTTTTAGTGATAATTATTCTTTTAGTAATAATTATTCTTTCAGTGATAATTATTCTTTCAGTGATAATTATTCTTTCAGTGATAATTATTCTTTTAGTAATAATTATTCTTTCAGTGATTATTATTCTTTCAGTGATAATTATTCTTTTAGTAATAATTATTCTTTCAGTGATAATTATTCTTTTAGTGATAATTATTCTTTCAGTTATAATTATTCTTTTAGTAATAATTATTCTTTCAGTGATAATTATTCTTTCAGTGATAATTATTCTTTTAGTGATATTTATTCTTTTAGTAATAATTATTCTTTCAGTGATAATTACTCTTTTAGTAATAATTATTCTTTCAGTGATTATTATTCTTTCAGTGATTATTATTCTTTCAGTGATAATTATTCTTTCAGTGATAATTATTCTTTTAGTAATAATTTTTCTTTCGGTGATAATTAATCTTTCAGTGATAATTAGTCTTTCAGTGATAATTATTCTTTCAGTATTAATTATTTTTTCAGTAATAATTATTCTTTTAGTGATAATTATGCTTTTACTAATAATTATTCTTTACGTGATTATTATTATTTCAGTGAAAATTACTCTTTCAGTAATAATTATTCTATCAGTGATAATTATTCTTTTAGTTATAATTATTCTTTTAGTAATAATTATTCTTTCAGTGATAAATATTCTTTTAGTGATAATTATTCGTTAAGTTATAATTATTCTTTCAGTAATAATTATTCTTGCAGTGATAATTATTCTTTCAGTGATAATTATTTTTTCAGTGATAATTATTCTGTTAGTAATAATTATTCTTTCAGTGATAATTATTCTTTTGGTAATAATTATGCTTTTAGTAATAATTATTCTTTTAGTAATAATTATTCTTTCAGTGATAATTATTCTTTCAGTGATAATTATGCTTTCAGTGATAATTATTCTTTCAGTGATAATTATTCTTTCAGTGATAATTATTCTTTCAGTGATAATTATTCTTTCAGTGATAATTATTCTTTTAGTGATAATTATTCTTTCAGTAATAATTTTTCTTTTAGTAATAATTATTCTTTCAGTGATAATTATTCTTTCAGCGATAATTATTCTTTTAGTGATAATTATTATTTTAGTAATAATTATTCTTTCAGTAATAATTATTTTTTTGTGATAATTATTCTTTCAGTGATAATTGTTCTTTCAGTGATAATTATTCTTTTAGTGATAATTTTTCTTTTAGTAATAATTATTCTTTCAGTGATGATTATTCTTTCAGTGATAATTATTCTTTTAGTGATAATTAATCTTAAAGTTATAATTATTCTTTCAGTTATAATTATTCTTTCAGTAATAATTATTCTCTTAGTAATAATTATTCTTTCAGTGATAATTATTCTTTCAGTGATAATTATTCTTTTAGTAATAATTATGCTTTCAGTGATAATTATTCTTTTGGTAATAATTATTCTTTTAGTAATAATTATGCTTTTAGTAATAATTATTCTTTCTGTGATAATTATTCTTTCAGTGATAATTATTCTTTCAGAGATAATTATTCTTTAATTATAATTATTCTTTTAGGAACAATTATTCTTTCAGTGAATCTTATTCTTTCAGTGATAATTATTCTTTTAGTGATAATTATTCTTTCAGTGATAATTATTCTTTTAGTGATAATTATTCTTTAATAATAATTATTCTTTCAGTGATAATTATTCTCTCAGTGATTATTATTCTTTCAGTGATAATTATTCTTTCAGTGATTATTATTCTTTCAGTGATATTTATTCTTTCAGTGAAAATTATTCTTTTAGTGATAATTATTCTTTTACTAATAATTATTCTTTTAGTGATAATTATTCTTTTAGTAATAATTACTCTTTTAGTAATAATTATTCTTTTAGTAATAATTATTCTTTCAGTGATAATTGTTCTTTCAGTGATAATTATTCTTTTAGTAATCATTATTCTTTTAGTAATAATTATTATTTAAGTGATAATTATTCTTTAAGTGATAATTATTCTTTCAGTGATAATTATTCTTTTAGTAATAATTATTCTTTCAGTGATAATTATTCTTTCAGTGATAATTATTCTTGTAGTAATCATTATTCTTTCAGTGATAATTATTCTTTCAGTGATAATTATTCTTATAGTAATAATTATTCTTTCAGTGATAATTATTCTTTCAGTTATAATTTTTCTTTTAGTGATAATTATTCTTTTAGTAATAATTATTCTTTCAGTGATTATTAGTCTTTAATTATAATTATTCTTTTAGTGATAATTGTTCTTTTAGTAATAATTATTCTTTCAGTGATAATTATGCTTTTAGTGATAATTATTCTTTTAGTAATAATTATTCTTTTAGTGATAATTATTCTTTTAGTAATAATTATTCTTTCAGTGATTATTATTCTTTTAGTAATAATTATTCTTTTAGTGATAATTATTCTTTTAGTGATAATTATTCTTTTAGTGATAATTATTCTTTTAGTAATAATTGTTCTTTCAGTGATTATTGTTCCTTTAGTGATAATTATTCTTGTAGTGATAATTATTCTTTTAGTAATAATTATACTGTCAGTAATAATTATTCTTTTAGTGATAATTATTCTTTTAGTAATAATTATTCTTTTAGTAATAATTATTCTTTTACTAATAATTATTCTTTCAGTGATAATTATTCTTTTAGTTATAATTGTTCTTTTAGTAATAATTATTCTATAAGTAATAATTATTCTTTCAGTGATAATTATTCTTTCAGTGATTATTATTCTTTTAGCAATAATTATTCTTTTAGTGATAATTATTCTTTCAGTGATAATTATTCTTTCCATGATAATTTTTCTGTAAGTAATTATTATTCTTTTAGTAATAATTATTCTTTCAGTGATATTGGTTCTTTCAGTGATAATTATTCTTTTAGTAATAATTATTCTTTCAGTGATTATTATTCTTTCAGTGATAATTATTCTTTTAGTAATAATTATTCTTTCAGTGATAATTATTCTTTTAGTGATAATTATTCTTTTAGTAATAATTATTCTTTCAGTGATTATTATTCTGTTAGGGTATAATTATTCTTTCAGTGATAATTATTCTTTCAGTGATAATTATTCTTTCAGTGATAATTATTCTTTCAGTAATAATTATTCTTTTAGTAATAATTATTCTTTCAGTGATTATTATTCTTTCAGTGATAATTATTCTTTCAGTGATAATTATTCTTTTAGTAATAATTATTCTTTCAGTGATTAATATTCTTTCAGTGATAATTATTCTTTTAGTGATAATTACTCTTTCAGTAATAATTGTTCTTTTAGTAATAATTATTCTTTCAGTGATAATTATTCTTTCAGTGATAATTATTCTTTTAGTGATAATTATTCTTTTAGTGATAATTATTCTTTTAGTAATAATTATGCTTTCAGTGAGTATTATTCTTTTAGTGATTATTATTCTTTTAGTGATAATTATTCTTTTAGTAATAATTATTCTTTCAGTGATGATTATTCTTTTAGTATTAATTATTCTTTTAGTAATAATTATTCTTTTCGTAATAATTATTCTTTTAGTAATAATTATTCTTTCAGTGATAATTATTCTTTCAGTGATAATTATTCTTTTAGTAATAATTATTCTTTAAGTAATAATTATTCTTTTAGTGATAATTATTCTTTCAGTGATAATTATTCTTTTGGTAATAATTATTCTTTTAGTAATAATTATTCTTTTAGTAATAATTATTCTTTCAGTGATAATTATTCTTTCAGTGATAATTATTCTTTCAGTGATAATTATTCGTGCAGCGATAATTATGCTTTTAGTGATAATTATTCTTTTAGTAATAATTATTCTTTTAGTAATAATTATTCTTTCAGTGATAATTATTCTTTTAGTAATAATTATTCTTTCAGTAATAATCATTTTTTCAGTGATAATTGTTCTTTTAGTAATAATTATTCTTTTAGTAATATATATTCTTTTAGTAATAATTATTCTTTCAGTGATAATTATTCTTTAAGTAATAATTTTTCTTTCAGTGATAATTATTCTTTTAGTAATAATTATTCTTTCAGTTATAATTATTCTTTTAGTGATAATTATTCTTTTACTAATAATTATTCTTTCAGTGATAATTATTCTTTTAGTAATAATTGTTCTTTCAGTGATTATTATTCTTTCAGTGATAATTATGCTTTTAGTGATAATTATTCTTTCAGTGATAATTATTCTTTTAGTAATAATTATTCTTTCAGTGATTAATATTTTTTCAGTGATAATTATTCTTTTAGTGATAATTATTCTTTCAGTAATAATTATTCTTTTAGTAATAATTATTCTTTCAGTGATAATTATTTTTTCAGTGATAATTATTCTTTTAGTGATAATTATTCTTGTAGTAATAATTATTCTTTCAGTAATAATTATTCTTTTAGTAATAATTATTCTTTCAGTGGTAATTGTTCTTTCAGCAATAATTAGTCTTTTAGTGATAATTATTCTTTTAGTAATAATTACTCTTTTAGTAATAATTATACTTTTAGTAATAATTATTCTTTCAGTGATAATTGTTCTTTCAGTGATAATTATTCTTTTAGTAATAATTATTCTTTCAGTGATAATTATTCTTTCAGTGATAATTATTCTTGTAGTAATAATTATTCTTTCAGTGATAATTATTCTTTCAGTGATAATTATTCTTATAGTAATAATTATTCTTTCAGTGATAATTATTCTTTCAGTTATAATTTTTCTTTTAGTGATAATTATTCTTTTAGTAATAATTATTCTTTCAGTGATTATTAGTCTTTAAGTTATAATTATTCTTTTAGTGATAATTGTTCTTTTAGTAATAATTATTCTTTCAGTGATTGTTATTCTTTTAGTGATAATTATGCTTTTAGTGATAATTATTCTTTTAGTAATAATCATTCTTTTAGTGATAATTATTCTTTTAGTAATAATTATTCTTTCAGTGATAATTATTCATTCAGTGATAATTATTCTTTTAGTGATAATTATTCTTTTAGTGATAATTATTCTTTTAGTAATAATTATTCTTTCAGTGATTATTATTCTTTTAGTGATAATTATTCTTTCAGTGATAATTATTCTTTTAGTGATAATTATTCTTTTAGTAATAATTATTCTTTCAGTGATTATTATTCTTTTAGTAATAATTATTCTTTTAGTGATAATTATTTATTTAGTGATAATTATTCTTTTAGTAATAATTATTCTTTCAGTGATTAGTGTTCCTTTAGTAATAATTATTCTTGTAGTGATAATTATTCTTTTAGTAATAATTATACTGTCAGTAATAATTATTCTTTTAGTGATAATTATTCTTTTAGTAATAATTATTCTTTTAGTAATAATTATTCTTTTACTAATAATTATTCTTTCAGTGATAATCATTCTTTTAGTGATAATTGTTCTTTCAGTAATAATTATTCTATAAGTAATAATTATTCTTTCAGTGATAATTATTCTTTCAGTGATTATTATTCTTTTAGCAATAATTATTCTTTTAGTGATAATGATTCTTTCAGTGATAATTATTCTTCCCATGATAATTTTTCTGTAAGTAATAATTATTCTTTTTGTAATAATTATTCTTTCAGTGATATTGGTTCTTTCAGTGATAATTATTCTTTTAGTAATAATTATTCTTTCAGTGATTATTATTCTTTCAGTGATAATTATTCTTATAGTGATAATTATTCTTTTAGTAATAATTATTCTTTTAGTGATAATTATTCATTTAGTAATAATTATTCTTTCAGTGATAATTATTCTTTCAGTGATAATTATTCTTTCAGTGATTATTATTCTTTTAGTGATAATTATTCTTTCAGTGATAATTATTCTTTTAGTGATAATTATTCTTTTAGTAATAATTATTCTTTTAGTGATTATTATTCTTTTAGTGATAATTATTCTTTTAGTGATAATTATTCTTTTAGTGATAATTATTCTTTAATGATAATTATTCTTTTAGTAATAATTAGTCTTTCAGTAATAATTATTCTTTTAGTAATAATTACTCTTTCAGTGATAATTATTCTTTCAGTAATAATTATTCTTTCAGTGATAATTATTCTTTCAGTGATAATTATTCTTGTAGTGATAATTATTCTTTTACTAATAATTATTCTTTCAGTGATAATTATTCTTTTAGTAATAATTGTTCTTTCAGTGATTATTATTCTTTCAGTGATAATTATTCTTTTAGTGATAATTATTCTTTCAGTGATAATTATTCTTTTAGTAATAATTATTATTTCAATGATAATTATTCTTTCAGTAATAATTATTCTTTTAGTGATAATTATTCTTTTAGTAATAATTATTCTTTCAGTAATAATTATTCTTTCAGTGATAATTATTCTTTCAGTGATAATTATTCTTTTAGTGATAATTATTCTTTTAGTAATAATTATTCTTTCAGTGATTATTATTCTTTTAGTGATAATTATTCTTTTAATGATAATTATTCTTTTAGTAATAATTATGCTTTCAGTGATAATTATTCTTTTAATGATAATTATTCTCTTAGTAATAATTATTCTTTTAGTAATAATTATTCTGTTAGTAATAATTATTCTTTCAGTGATAATTATTCTTTTAGTGATAATTGTTCTTTTAGTAATAATTATTGTATTAGTAATAATTATTCTTTCAGTGATAATTATTCTTTCAGTGATTATTATTCTTTTAGTAATAATTATTCTTTTAGTAATAATTATTCTTTCAGTGATAATTATTCTTTCAGTGATAATTATTCTTTTAATGATAATTATTCTTGTAGTAATAATTATTCTTTTAGTGATAATTATTCTTTTAGTAATAATTATTCTTTTAGTAATAATTATTCTTTCAGTGATAATTATTCTTTTAGTGATAATTATTCTTTCAGTGATTATTATTCTTTATTGATAATTATTCGTTTAGTGATAATTATTCTTTTAGTTATAATTATTCTTTTAGTGATTATTATTCTTTTAGTAATAATTATTCTTTCAGTGATTATTATTCTTTTTTGATAATTATTCGTTTAGTGATAATTATTTTTTTAGTAATAATTTTTCTTTTAGTGATAATTATTCTTTTATTAATAATTAGTCTTTCAGTGATAATTATTTTTCAGTGATAATTATTCTTTTAGTGATAATTATTCTTTTAGTAATAATTATTTTTTCAGTGATTATTATTCTTTTAGTGATAATTATTCTTTCAGTGATAATTATTCTTTTAGTGATAATTATTCTTTTAGTAATCATTATTCTTTCCGTGAGTATTATTCTTTTAGTGATAATTATTCTTTTAGTGATAATGATTTTTTTAGTGATAATTATTCTTTTAGTAATAATTATGCTTTCAGTGATTATTTTTCTTTTAGTGATAATTATTCTTTTAGTTATAATTTTCTTTTAGTAATAATTATTCTTTCAGTGATAATTATTCTTTTAGTGATAATTATTCTTTCAGTGATAATTATTCTTTTGGTAATAATTATTCTTTTAGTAATAATTATTCTTTTAGTAATACTTATTCTTTCAGTGATAATTATTCTTTCAGTGATAATTATTCTTTCAGTGATAATTATTCGTTCAGTGATAATTATTCTTTTAGTGATAATTATTCTTTTAGTAATAATTGTTCTTTTAGTAATAATTATTCTTTTAGTAATAATTATTCTTTCAGTGATAATTATTCTTTAATAATAATTATTCTTTCAGTAATGATCATTCTTTCAGTGATAATTGTTCTTTAAGTAATAATTATTCTTTTAGTAATAATTATTCTTTGAGTAATAATTATGCTTTCAGTGATAATTATTCTTTCAGTAATAATTTTTCTGTCAGTGATAATTATTCTTTCAGTGATAATTATTCTTTTAGTGATAATTATTCTTTTACTTATAATTATTCTTTCAGTGATTATTATTCTTTTAGTTATAATTATGCTTTTAGTGATAATTATTCTTTTAGTAATAATTATTCTTTCAGTGATTATTATTCTTTTAGTGATAATTATTCTTTTAGTAATAATTATTCTTTTAGTTATAATTATTCTTTTAGTAATAATTATTCTTTCAGTGATAATTATTCTTTCAGTGATAATTATTCTTTTAGTGATAATTATTCTTTTAGTAACAATGATTCTTTCAGTGATTATTATTCTTTTAGTGATAATTATTCTTTCAGTGATAATTATTCTTTTAGTGATAATTATTCTTTTAGTAATAATTATTCTTTCAGTGATTATTATTCTTTTAGTGATTATTATTCTTTTAGTGATAATTATTCTTTTAGTGATAATTATTCTTTTAGTAATAATTATTCTTTCAGTGATTATTATTCTTTCAGTAATAATTATTCTTTTAGTAATAATTATTCTTTCAGTTATTAGTATTCTTTTAGTGATTATTATTCTTTTAGTGATAATTATTTTTTCATTTATAATTATTCTATCAGTGATAATTATTCTTTCAGTAATAATTATTCTTTCAGTGATAATTATTCTTTCAGTGATAATTATTCTTTTAGTGATAATTATTCTTTTAGTAATAATTATTCTTTTAGTGATAATTATTCTTTTAGTGATAATTATTCTTTTAGTAATAATTATTCTTTTAGTGATTATTATTCTTTCAGTGAGTATTATTCTTTTAGTGATAATTATTCTTTCATTGATAATTATTCTTTCAGTGATAATTATTCTTTCAGTAATAATTATTCTTTTAGTAATAATTATTCTTTCAGTGATTATTATTCTTTCAGTGATAATTATTCTTTTAGTAATAATTAGTCTTTCAGTGATAATTATTCTTTCAGTGATAATTATTCTTTTAGTAATAATTTTTCTTTTAGTGATAATTATTCTTTTAGTGATAATTGTTCTTTCAGTAATAATTATTCTTTTAGTGATAAGTATTCTTTCAGTGATAATTATTCTTTTAGTGATAATTATTCTTTTAGTAATAATTATTCTTTCAGTGATAATTATTCTTTTAGTAATAATTATTCTTTTAGTAATAATTATTCTTTCAGTGATAATTATTCTTTTAGTAATAATTATTCTTTCAGTGATAATTATTCTTTTAGTGATAATTATTCTTTTAGTGATAATGATTCTTTTAGTGATAATTATTCTTTTAGTGATAATTATTCTTTTAGTAATAATTATTCTTTCAGTGATAATTATTCTTTCAGTGATAATTATTCTTTCAGTGATAATTATTCTTTTAGTGATAATTATTCTTTCAGTGATAATTGTTCTTTTAGTGATAATTATTCTTTTAGTGATAATTATTCTTTTAGTGATAATTATTCTTTCAGTGATAATTATTCTTTTAGTAATAATGTTTCTTTTAGTGATAATTATTCTTTTAGTGATAATTGTTCTTTCAGTGATAATTGTTCTTTTAGTGATAATTATTCTTTTAGTAATAATTATTCTTTTAGTAATAATTATTCTTTTAGTAATAATTATTCTTTTAGTGATAATTATTCTTTTAGTAATAATTATTCTTTTAGTAATAATTATTCTTTTAGTGATAATTATTCTTTTAGTGATAATTATTCTTTCAGTGATAATTATTCTTTTAATAATAATTATTCTTTTAGTGATAATTATTCTTTTAGTGATAATTATTCTTTCAGTGATAATTATTCTTTTAGTAATAATTTTTCTTTTAGTGATAATTATTCTTTTAGTGATAATTGTTCTTTCAGTAATAATTATTCTTTTAGTGATAAGTATTCTTTCAGTGATAAGTATTCTTTTAGTGATAATTATTCTTTTAGTAATAATTATTCTTTCAGTGATAATTATTCTTTTAGTAATAATTATTCTTTTAGTAATAATTATTCTTTCAGTGATGATTATTCTTTTAGTAATAATTATTCTTTCAGTGATAATTATTCTTTCAGTGATAATTATTCTTTTAGTGATAATTATTCTTTCAGTGATTATTATTCTTTCAGTGATAATTATTCCTTTAGTAATAACTAGCGAGTTGTACCCGGCGTTGCCCGGGTGTTTTTCAGGGTATATGAAAAAACCCGAAGCGTTGACGATTCGCAGTTGGAAAATAGTAAAGTGTTTTTAAAAAAAAACAGGTGCGCGTTTTTGATTGACGTGACGGTGATAGGTATTCAGCAGTTACGATTTTGTGCGGGATAGTTTTGAATAAATGGGTTTGTTTGTTTTTAAAAACCCACTCCCTGTTTATGAGGAGGAGGTAAATTTAAGCTACAGTCTGATATGACGAAGTCGACATTGATCTAACTGGCTCTGGGCCTGTGATTAGAGTTGAGGTTCGCTTTTTTATACCGAAAACCGAATGTAACGCGTGCCGATGCGGAAATGTGGAATAATTAAGGTTTGAAAGTCAATAAAATTAAATAGACAGGCGAGCTCGGTGGATAATTCGTAGATATTACAATTTATAGATGATATAAAAAGTTTTAAGAAGTTGTGAACCGAGCAAGCGCTTCTTTGAAAGAAACCTTTCGTGGACATCGAGGAAAAGCGAACATACATACACACATACATTTTCGCTTATATATATATAGACTAGCGAGGGGTACCCGGCGTTGCCCGGGTGTTTGTAGGGGTGTGTGGTATTAAATAAAAAAGAAACCAGGGGGGGGGTGGATAGGATCGAAGCTGAACCCCTGAGGCGAAGTTTGAAAATAAAATCCGCCAGCCAGAAGTGAAAGATGTTTGAAAGTCGTTGAGCGTTATGACGACGACGATGACAATGTAAGCATTGTTATAAGCGAAGTAAGAAAAGAAAACAACGTTTTAATTAAGCGGGGGGGGGGTAAAACACAAATTAAAACAGAAAAACGAACGAACGTTACGTGAAAAATGGCTTAAATAATACAGGGTTCAATATTTAAATGTAAAAAATCGAAAAAAAAAAAGAAGACGCCTCACACCCCGATTCGAACCCAGAACGTTTAGATAATGAACCAACCCTTTACTACCTACGCTAAAGCGGCGCATATAAAGTTTGTTCGGTTTATCAACTATTTCAAGTAAATCAGGTCACGACGTCATGACGTCATCTGACGCATACGTTGTTGACCCTCCCCCCTGTCGAATCTGTCTAGACATCTCTCTCTCTCTCTCTCTCTCTCTCTCTCTCTCTCTCTCTCTCACTTCGTCTGCCTTACTCTAAAGACTGGAAAATGGCGTCTGGCTGTTTTTATTTTTAAAAACTTCTTTCGTTAATATTTTTTGTAAGCGTATTTTTTTTTTTACTTCACATGTTTGGCTTATTATTTTTCGTTTAACTATCGAGTTTAACTATTTTGAATGTGGTAATAGCTTTGGTAACGTTGCCATAGCGTAGAAGTTCATAGTTTAGCTTTAATTAATTTTTTTTTACCGATAATAACATTTGTAAATTGTAAATTAAGACCGCCATTAGAGGTTGCTGACGTCAAGATCACGTGACATGACTCAGCGGGTTTTAAATACAAGTTGACCCAAAATAAATGGCCGCGTGTAGAAGAGTTAGCGGCCGTATTTTTGGGGTCAGTTATAAATAGATTTAAAAATATGTAATGTTTAACATTAAAATGTCACTTTTTTGGGGGCCCCCTGCAGAAAATCGATCAGTTGACGCACTTCTGATGGTCACTTTGGGCCAATTTTTCGATATTTGTCGTCCGGAACGTGGGGCTTTCATATGAGATCAAGTTTGTGAATTTTTGTTGTGTCTATCGGAAGTTTGTAGCGGACACACAAACATACACACAAACAAACACACATACATTTTCGCTTTTATATATATAGACTAGCGGGGGGTACCTGGCGTTGCCCGGGTGTTTGTAGGTGTGTGTGGTGTTAAATAAAAAAGAAACCGGGGGGGGGGGGTAGAATAGTACCCGAAGCCCTGAGGCGAAGTTTGAAAATAAAATCGGCTAGCCAGAATGAGTTAGTGAAAGATGTTTGAAAGTCGTCGAGCGTTACGACGACATTGTTATAAGCGAAGTAAGAAAAGAAAACAACGTTTTAATTAAGCGGGTGTGGGGTAATCAAAACATTAAAAAAACACAGAAAAATCTAACGTAAGGCAAACGAACACGTGAAAAATGGCTTAAATAAGCCTGTTTCGATATTAAAATTTAAAAAATCGGTGGATACCTGGGTGTCGCTAAGAATAAGCAAAGTAAAAAAAAAAAAAGAAAAAACCAGGAAAATGAACTATACGTGAAAAATGGCTTAAATAATACAGGGTTCAATATTTAAATTTAAAAAATCGAAAAAAAAAACAAAAAAACATCTCACACCACGATTCGAACTCAAAACGTTTAGATAATGAACAAACAGGCTAACCAACTGCGCTAAAGCAACGGAGATGAAATGTGTTTGGTTTTTCAACTATTTAAAGTAAATCAGGTCAGACGTCATCTGAGGCATACGTAGAATCAGGCATCGTTACGAGAAACCCGTTTTTGTTGACCCCTCCCCCCTGTGGAAAATTGTCGATTTCGGGGTGAAAAAGTTAACGTTTTTGGCCAATTTTTCGATATTTTTCAAGCGAAGGATGGGATTCGATATGATACCGAGTTTGTGAATTTTCGTCGCGTGTGTCGAAAGTTTTTAGCAGACACACAAACATACATACATACACACAAACACACACACACATACATTTTCGCTTTTATATATATAGATTATTCATTCAGTAATAATTATTCTTTCAGTGATAATTATTCTTTTAGTAATAATTATTCATTCAGTAATAATTTTTAATTCAGTAATAATTATTCTTTCAGTGATAATTATTCTTTTAGTAATAATTATTCATTCAGTGATAATTATTCTTTCAGTGATAATTATTCTTTCGGTGATAATTATTCTTTCAGTGATAATTATTCTTTTAGTAATAATTATTCTCTAACGGTAATAATTTTTTCAGTGATAATTATTATTTTAGTTATAATTATTCATTCAGTAATAATTATTCTTTCAGTGATAATTATTCTTTCAGTAATAATTATTCTTTCAGTGATAATTATTCTTTTAGTAATAATTATTCATTCAGTAATAATTATTCTTTCAGTGATAATTATTCTTTTAGTAATAATTATTCATTCAGTAATAATTATTCTTTCAGTGATAATTATTCTTTTAGTAATAATTATTCATTCAGTAATAATTATTCTTTCGGTGATAATTATTCTGTCTAATGATCTGCATTACATATTTTTCTAATTCTTTTTTTTGTCTCATTTACACCGTTTTCTATACAAACGAGTCCTTTTCGTCCATCTTTCCTTTGCATATAGAATCAGTCAGCATCGTCCCTTGGGTATAGTGCATTGCATTGTCCATAGTCATGAGTTCTGGTTTAGATGCTTAAGTTAATCTTTGGTCGAACTTATGAACAGTATTTTACTAGTGACACTGCTTTCCAATTTGCGATTTTACATAGGATCGTCTTAAAAGTCTCTTTGATGATTTTATTCTCTGTCCTTTTGATTTGCTATAATTTTTCTTCCATATATTTCAGCATTCAGCATTTCGATTGTGATCTTGTCACTCTTGCTCCAGTAGCGTTTTCTTTCTATCAGGTTCTATTGTTCTGTTTTTGTTTCTTCTCCATTTACATTTTGGTAGAATTGGCTTTCATTATTTTCAAAGGTACCTGGATAAATTTTTCTGCTTGCACTGTTCGGACTTGTATCTGTATCTCTTTTTTTTTGCTGCTATTTTTTTTACTTCAGTTCTTCCTATTTTTTGTTTAGTCTCTCCCTGTTAGTCACATTTCTACTATTACATCCTCTTCTAGTCGCTTTCATCTTGTTTATCGTTTTGACTTCTTTTTTAAGTTTGTTGATCTGAATTACATCCAGGTTTGTCAGTCCGTTTTCTTTCTCCGGCTTTTTTCACTTTCTGTTTTGGCACCTGCATAAATTAAATTGTTTCATTCTGTAATAGTATCTGTTAGGATGTATGGGAATAATTTTTTCACCTTTTCTCTTTTTGCTTTTAGTTTTTTCTCCTCTTAGTTCGTTAGAGATGAGACTTTTGTTTTTTCTTCATTCATAAGTTGTATGCTATTTTCTACGTCTGTTGCTTCATTCTTGTTTAGTTCTGTTGTTCCATGGATATCTGTCTCCATGTTTACTGGATTTCTACATGTGGAGTTTCCATGTTTTGTGTCTGTTATATTTTTGTTTTTGAAATTAGAAGAGGAACCAACATTTACAGGATGACGACCCCATGCTGGCCACTGAGGAAGCACCTGTCGATCATGGCACTCACCTTCTGGATCCCACGTTGTGTATAATTTATTTGATGCATAGTTAATGTTGCAGTTTTTATGATTACACCAAGCCCAGAATTGTTTTACCTGTGGGTTTGTCACAGGGATAGTGTTTACCTCCAATCATGATGTGAGGTAATGCGCATTATTATACATGCATAAAAAATATAGTACACAGAAAAAAAAATCCCTAAGTATATGTACATAGTATAATTTCTCATGAACTTTTTAAGGTAGTATTGGAAGATACGACCTCCTCAAAATATACAAGAAATAAATGTTACCAAAGGCAAGCTAAGCTACTCTTCTACATACCTGGATAAATTTTTCTCATTCTAACGCATGTTCTGCTTAAAAATAAATGAAGTTAGAATGAAAAACAAAATGGTAGTCTCATTTGAGCCATAGTCGATCCTCAATAATTGCTGAAAATTCGAAAATTAAACAAAATATCGGTAAAACATTATATTTTTGCATGATTGATGGCATTTATTGTACTACTTTTGCTGTTAGTTGTTTGGCAAAGATGACAAAGCTACTGAAACGTCTACTTTCATCATTGGTTTCAAAGCCTGGTGGAAGGTAAATCCGAAAATTGCTGAACACAAAACAATCAAAGTGTCATCTGTCGTGCTTGGAGAAGTGGAAAACGCTGGCTTCAAGAATCCAGATGCAAACAATCATCGATGCGGCACATATTTGGATGGAGAAAGAGAAAAAGAAGGTTAGAGACATTGTGCACAGAATTTTGGATATGATACTTTTCCTTGCATGACAGAATCTCTCATTCAAAGGACATCGTGAGGATACGTCATCATTCAAAGGACATCGTGAGGATACGTCATCATCAAACAAAGATTCTTGGAACTTGTTCAAATGTTATCTCACTATGGTGTAGTATTAAAAGAACATCTTGATTTCAGCAAAACACAGGAAGTCTGTTCATATATATCACCTGAAATTTAGAACGAGTTCATTTCTATGATGGCAAAATATGGAAATGGAAAACTCGTTTCTGACATTTCACATGCAGATTAAATGGCAACAGTAATTCGGTCGTAAACATTAACGGTAGTTGAAGTATGGTAATCATTCCTTAGATTTCTTAATCTGAAAGGTAAAATAGCTACTGAATTAACTAGCGATATTCTCGAGAGACTAGAAAACGTGTCATGGTGAAGGATATGATAATGCGGCAAGCATGTCTGCAATCTACAGCAGTGTGCAACAAAAGATTAAAGACATTAATCCAAGAGTCGTTTTTGTATCTTATGTTATATATTCTATGCATCCAGTTGTTCAATGTGTTTTTCAGTCTATATAAGCGATAAATACACCAAGATTCAACACCCATGTCTAACCACATGTTTTAACCTTTAACCTGTCTTTCGTCTGTTGTTGATTTTTTTTTAGTCCACGTGCGCACAGAAAAATGCAACTACTAATAAGAACATTATCCAAGCAATACAAAAAATAAAATAAAAATAAAAAATAAATAAAAGTTTCATATTTTCCTTAAAAAAAAAAAGAAAAAGTTTTACATATTCTTTTTCCCCCCTCACAAAACACACAACATTAGACTGAGAATACTGGATAGTATTTTGTTACCCCTTTTTCTGCACCACCATGACCAAGGATAAATCTGCTGCTAGTGCTGTGGAGGGCTTAGTTTCTTTCAGGATGCCTGCCTTTAATTCTCAAAAACCACACATATGTTTTTTTTACAGATGGAGGCTATTTTTGCAAATAGGAAGATTACTTCCCCAGTGCAAAGGTATTATTATTTAATTGAGGCATTGCCAGCAGATATTGCTAAAGAAGTAGAGGACATTTTTAGAGCACCTTCTGCTGAAGATCCATATACAGCGCTTAAGTAGGCCATTTTGGAATGGACAAGTGTTTCGGAAACAGCCAGGTTGAAAACTCTTCAATGAGTTAACCCTTTGCGACCGAAAGCCTTTTCAGTTTCTGAGATAAATGTGAGGTTTCCTCAGTGCACGCACGATGGACGACAATATCTTACAACAGCTTTGGCTAGAGAAACTGCCTCCACAATTATCCCACACACTGTCCATGTTCGTTGGAGATAAGGATCTGACACAATTAACGGTTATCGCCGACCGTGTCACCGACAATTACCACCACGCGTCAGCTGTAACCACCGTCGCAACCAAACCTGCCACTACAGCCTCCGCATCCAATTCCAACCCGGAATCATTGGAAATTGCTGCTTTAACCAAAGCAATTCAAGCCCTTCTAGTGGACAGATAGTCACGGCCCAACAACAGACGAAATTCAAGAGACAGACGCTCATCACAAAGACGCAGGTTTTCCTCTCGATCTCCCTGGTGCTACTACCACCGTCATTTCAGGAACGATGCACACAAATGTGAGCAACCCTGCACCTACAAGAGACCTGAACATTTAAACGAGTAGACTGGTGGGATTGCGTGACAAATTCCACCCCATCTCTCCAACCGTGTCGCCTACTATATATTTTTGACACACTCTCTCGTCGAAGGTTCCTCATGGACATTGGCGCTGCTGTTAGTGTAATTCCTCCTACATGATATAATGATACAACAGCAGACCCATTTTCACTACAAGCTGTGAACGGCAGTTCCATCCGAACCTACGGTACCTCATCCCTCACTTTGGACCTTGGTCTTAGACATCGTTTTCCATGGATATTCATCATCGCCAATGTGAAAACACCCATTCTTGGTGCTGATTTTCTTTACCATTTTCAACTTTCCATTGATCTAAGAAAACGTTGTTTAGCTGACACAATATCTCTTTCCGTCCACTGTGTTATGCTTTGCTGTGATACACCAAGCATCCGCACAGCAAGCCCATCAAATGCAATTTTTGCAGATCTGTTGAACCAATTTCCTGAGCTCACCCAACCATTTTCCCACACGGAGAATGTTAAACATCATGTGTGGCATCACATTACAACCCGTGGTGCTCCCGTACATGCCAAGCCTCGATGATTGTGCCCAGAAAAGTTGGCCCTAGCCTGCTCAGAATTCCAACACATGATGGATCTTGGAATAATAGCCCATGGTCATCTCCACTCCACATGGTACCTAAGAAATTAGAAGGAGACTGGAGACACCTGCATGACTTTTCAGCTTCCTTATCCGGATCAACTGTTTTCTCCTGGATCGATTTAATCCGTGCATACAATCAGATTCCCGTCACTGAGGAAGACATTCCTAAGACAGCGATATGCACACCATTTGGACTATTCGACTTCACTCGCCTACCCTTTGGACTGCGTAATGCTGCCCAGGCATTTCAACAATTTATCGATGAAGTCCTTCGTGGACTGCCCTTCATCTGAAGTTTTCCAACGTTTGCAATCCTATGCACTAAAAATAAACGTTGCGAAATGTGAATTCAGTGTCAATTCCTTGGACTTTCTCAAACATCGGATCGACAAATCTAGACTTACGTCCTTGCTTTCGAATGTGTAAGCAGTCCAGGATTTCCTAGTGCCTACTTCCTTGCATCAATTACGTCATTATGTTGGACTCGTGAACTATTACCGCTGTTTCATTCCAAACTGCTCACATCACTTGTCCAAGCTCACGGATTCTCTTCGCACGCGAAAAAAGACCGTCTCTCTAAGACGTAGCTCTCTCAGCCTTCTATGCATCCAAGACTGCACTGGTGAATTACACTAAACTTTCCTACATCAACCCTGACACGGCAGCTACGCTCTTTCTTTCAACAGACGCTTCTGATGTAGCTGTTGGGGCTGTTCTCAATCAGATAGTGAACAGTGAAACGCAACCTTTGTCTTTCTTTTCCGCCAAGCTAAGTACAACCCAACAAAAGTACACCATTTTTGGTCGAGAACTGCTCACCATGTACTTAGCAGTAAAACATTTCCACTACATGCTGGAAGGGAGACAATTCACGATTTTCACTGACCACAAACCACTGGTTGCTGTTCTTATGTCATCTATTTCTAGGAAACATACACCATGTGAATTACGACAGATGGACTATGTCACACAATATTCTGCTGATATACAGTATTTACCTGGTAAAACGAATATTGTGGCAGACACACTCTCACGTTTTTGTGATCTCAACAGTCTTGAGAAGCCCCTTGACTTTGACTACATTGCAACCGAGCAAAAACGTGATGCGTCACTCACAGACTTTATGTCGACTTCAACAATTCTGCTAGAAAAGACACCAGTCCCATTCTCGGACAAGCTCATTTGGTGTGGTAGATCTGTTGCACATCCACGACCTTACCTGCCTCCATCGTGTCGGAAGTGCATTTTTCAGCATTTCCATGATCTTACACACCCCGGTAAGCACGCAACAGTCAGGCTCATCACAGCTCGCTTTTTCTGGCCCAGCATGAACATCGACATACGCAAATGGACACAGGCATGTATTTCTTGCCAGACTACAAAAGTACATCGCCATACCAAATCCACTCCAGGCAACTTTTCTGTACCTGACGCTCGATTTTCACATATCCACCTGGATATTGTAGGTCCACTGCCACCTTCAGCTGGTCATCGCTATATGCTCACCATGGTAAACCGTTTTACACGTTGGCCAGCAGCAATTTCTTTGCACAACATTTCAACAGAAGTCGTAGCCCATGCATTCGTAGAGAACTGGATCTCTAACTTTGGTGTACCCACCACTGTTACCACCGACAGAGGTTCTCAGTTTATATCACACACCTTCCGAGAACTTTGCAAATCTTTCGGAATTTCCCACATTGCAACCACCGCCTATCATCCTTCTGCTAACGGGATGGTAGAGCGCTTTCATCATTGACTAAAAGCTGCACTAGTTGCTAAGCCCAAACCGCATCGCTGGAGTGAACATTTACCGCTTGTTCTTCTAGGACTCTGGTCCATTATTAAAGAAGACTTGAACGCTACACCAGCAGAGATGGTTTTTGGAACCACTCTTCGCCTTCCTGGGGAATTTTTCATAGTCGACAGGTCCATACCCGCCACCACCTTTGGTTATGCTGACCGTTTGAAACTCGCAATGTCTCAAGTGATGTATACTTCCACACCATACTACCCACCTGATCTCCATTCATGCAAGTATGTCTTCGTCCACATTGACTCGATACGACGACCTCTCCAACCACTCTACAATGGACCATATCTCGTTTTAGAACGTTCTGAGAAGTATTTCGTCATCGATCGCAATGGTAAGCGTGACACGATCGCAATAGATTGCATAAAACCCGCCTTCTTGGAAAGCTCGTATGATTTTAATTTTCCTTCTGCCAGTTTTTCAGATTCAGAACCAGTAAACCAGCTCTGACCCAATCATCACACCAGATTCAGACGTCGTCATTACACCTGCTGCTTCCACACCATGTAATGAACCAGACATACACTCCTCAGACCCTGAACCTGCAACTTGCACGACTCAAAGTGGTCGTCATGTAGTATGTCCACGCAAATACATAGACTTTGACACCTCTTAAAAAAATGTTTTTTTTCTCTTTCCTCTTCATTCCAATACTCTTGATCCACATACACCTGCAGGCTCTTTTCCATTTTCCTTTCCTTTTAGCTTCCAGCTATCTGGGGGGAATATTATAGTGAGCCGTTTAGACCTGCCAAACTTGATTTGTCTGGATTAAACACACAGATACAGAACAAGCATGGAGTGGAGCATGTGCAGGCATCACACAGCTTTGAGGTGCATGTATTTCCGGTGACCTTTGACATTAGGCTTCCGTCCCTTTCTCTTCTTTCTTTTTTTCGCTTGACACCAAGCCGTGCACACGTATAAACCACGCGCTTCATAAGCATGCACTCGGAGAGCGACAAAAGAAACATGAGGTAGGCTTGCATATTTTTCATATAAACATTGTTACATGTAAGATGTTTACACATAGAGCTAATACAATATGAAAAATCCAAGACTTATAATTAAGCTATATATCGCTCGTGTAAAATATGAACTCTAACTTCTATTTGTGCACACTTCCACAGAGGTCAACACATACAAGCCACAATCACACGTCCTTACGTGACTACCCAATTATTGCACTAATGTATGAACTTTGTTTTGTTTTGTTTAAATAAATATACTTTTATATATATATTGATATATATAGTTTTATATATATATTGATATAATGGTTTTCTTTATTGCTAAGTCGTGAACATGCATTATATAGCCTCGCAACATATGTGCATTTAGGCTAAACAAATCTGTAAATATGCAAACAAGAATCATAAAAAAGAACGTAGCTGAAGGGCATTTTGTATTTTGAGGCATCCTTTCCTATAGGAGCACCAATAGTCCGACAGAGTGTGGAATTCTAGTCTTTTACACAAACTTTAGGATTATTATTAGGAGTATTATTATTTCTACTAAAGTTCAAGACATTATTTAGTCTTTTCTCTCCTGTTTGTCGATTAATCCTGTCTCTTCATTCTCATATCAATGGTGGTGTTCTTCAGCATTCTATTCCAGGTTTAGCTTTCTTCTCTATGTCAATGATCTTCCAGAGACTATTATTCAGATGATGTTGATGATGATGATGATACCACTCTTTATTCTGGTGTGACTTATTGCCAATCTCCCTCGGATCAGTTGGAATATGCAGCTAATCTAGAAGTTGACTTGAATTCGCTTGTGGATTAGAGTATGAAATGAGTTGTTTTGTTTAATTCTATTAAGGTTCAGCTCATGTTTTTCAATCGTAGACGTGTCCCTTTTCTTCCTGAAATTCTCATGGATAACTTTACTCTTGATGAAAAATTGACCCTGAAACTTTTTGGTCTTTCTTGCTCATCATATCTTGGCGCCATTATTCTTTTTATTTCTCATCCCCTCAAACATTTTCTCACATCTTTTTTTTCCACTTGAGGCTATTTTCTATCTCTACAAATCGACTATCAAACCATGTATGGAGTGCTGCTGTCATATTTGGTGAATATCTAATATTTGGAATTTCTTGGTAAGGTTGCAGAAACATATACATAATTTGATTGGCTTCCACTCCTTATTTTCTGCAACCTCTCTCTTACAAACATGATGTTGCTACTCTTAATCTTTTCTATAAATCCTATTATTGCATGCGTTCTACAGAATATCTGAATTATTCTATATTTCTTTTATTCCTGTTCGTTTAACTCATTAGCGATTCTCATCATCTGTTTTGATACCTTATTGTAACACAGGTTCCAATAGCTTTTTTCCAAAAACTGCAGGTTTGTAAAATTCTGTTCTTGTTGATTATAGCCTTAGTTTTTTTTTCAAAACTAAGGTCAACAGGCATTTTGTATCTTTGCATTAATGATCTTTTGTTCTTCTTAGCTCCTTACATTAGGTTGCTTCATGTCTTGTTTGGAGCAATTTCTATAAAAAATAAATATTTTGTTGTTTGTTTTGTTGTTAGGTTTGTATTTTATTGGATGGTTCAGTTAGTAGATTAGTTGGTAGGCTTGCAGGTAGGTTGGTGAGTTGTTAGGTTTGTTAATAGGTTTATTGTGAATTTGGTGGTTTTTTTTTAGCTTTGTTGTGAATTTGGTGGTTTGCTTGTTAAGTTTGTTGTGAACTTGATAATTTGTTGTTAGGTTGTTTGTTAGGCATGTTGGTAGGTTGGCAAGTTTGAGGTTAGGTTGGTTGATTGAAAGCTATTTTTTTGGAGGTTCGTCATTAGGTGGGTAGTTCTTTGATTGTTGTCAGTTATTAGGTTGTTTGTTCGGTGTTGTCTGTTATTAGGTTGTTGTTGCTGTTAAGTTGTTGCTTTTTTTATTGTTAGAGTGGCTAGTAGGTTGATGAGTTGTAAGGTAAGTGATTTGTTCGCTTGTTCAGTTGGATTGATTGGCTTGGTAGTTAGTTGTGTGGTGTAAATGAAGGAAAAAGAAACAAGAACGACCGACCGCGTTTTTGTGTGGCTTACCTCGTGTTCATAATGAAGAAGAAAGAAACAAAAATGGCTGCCCTGTTTCTTTATATGCCTACAGGGTGACCACGAGGTATGCAAATGAGATGCTCCTGATTGGAGATAAAAGAGGAGTGATTTGGGGAAGGAAGGCATTCTGAAGTTAGATTGCGAGCAGAGAAGTTGTATTTGTAGAAGAGAAAAGTCGGATTCGGGGAGAGAAAAGCTAAAGTTGCAGAAGTTCGTTTTGGAGGGGAGAGAAGACGCGTCAAGTGGTAACCGGAAAGTGAAAGTTCGGACAGCAGTGTCACGCAAACGACAAGCTATTTCGGCACATCAAGCAAATAAACATGGCTGAGTGGAGACTGAGCACTCAGATGTTGAGACCCTTTACTGGGGAGGGTGACCTGATTAAGTGGCTGGAGAAATTAAAAATGGTGGCGAAGCTGCAAAACATAGAAGATGTGGTCACCCTGCTGCCGCTATACTTAGAGGGGGAAGCCCTCACAATTTACCAGCAGATGCGAGATGAAGACAAGGAGGACCTTGCCTTAGTGGAGCAAAGGCTGAAATTGGCCTTCGCTGAGCGCCCATTTGAAGCACTTGGCAAGCTGTCAAGTTTGAGGTGGACCGGCGAGTCTGTTGACGTCTTTGCGGCAGAGATCAGGAGACTGGCAGGGTTGGCTGGTTACGTGGGGAGGAGCCTGGAGATGACGGTAAAGCTGTACCTAGTGAACGGCTTTCCAGAGGAAATCTCTGCGAACATGCAGAGAATCACGGGGATCCATTCTATGGAAGTGGATGATCTCTTGGTCCACGCCAGAGTCCTAGTGAAAAATGTTAAAAGCCCAATCGTGGCTGCAGCTGTGAGTGGAAATATGTGCATGAGGCCTCACTTGAATGAGAGGCAGCCGGCGAGGCGACAGGATGGGAGGCCTGCCATCAAGTGTTTCCGGTGCCAGGGTCCTCATCTGATCAAGGACTGCAAAGAGCCGAGACCGGGGATCACGTGCTACCGATGTGGACAAATGGGGCATATTAGCCACTATTGTGTTGCTGCACGGGACCAGGGAAACGAGTGAAGGGGAGCTATTGCGCCAGTGGTTACCCCTTCTGTGTAGAAATGGCGCATGATGGAACATTGCCTCGGTTACCGGTGGTAATCAATGGGAAGAGAGCCATAGCCCTTGTCGACACAGGCTGCACTACAACGTTGTTAGCAAGGAATGTCGCGAGGTCATGGAGCGGAACCAGGATTATTAGGACCGTGGATGGCAGGGATGTGAAATGCCTAGGAGAGACGACAGCGGAAGTAATGGTGCAAGGGGTGCCCATTGGACTGCAAGCCCTAGTGTTGAATCATCTGGTCGGTGGTGTCGACGTGATTATAGGTATGAGTGCAATTACCCGACTGGGGGGCGCTACGTTAAGAGGGGGCCAAGTGACGTTTGGACGTCTCGGCGCAGTGGAGATGGCAGGAGTGGAAGGTGATAGAACCGTCAGAACCCCAAAACCGGAGGTTTGCTGCATTGAGGACAAAGATTTCCTGGCGAAGTTTGATGGCGTGAGGTGGACGGTGGAATGGAAATGGATCTCCGGGCCCCCAGAACTACAGAATAAGGTGGGCTGCTACGAAAACACCCTGCGAGGAGAAATAAGAAAAGGATTCGAGGAAGAAGTGGAGAGGTGGATAAAAGAAGGAATTCTGAAACCGTGGACAGGGGAAGAAAAAGGAGTGTTGCCACTACTGGCGGTTGTTCAGCCTACCAAAAACAAGATTAGGCCCGTGCTGGATTTTAGGGAATTGAACAGACACGTAGCCTGCCACACTGGAACGGGGATCGACGTATGTGAGGAGGTCATGAGGAAATGGAGAAGAATGGGGCGGGCCACTAAGATTGTCGATCTGAAATCGGCATATCTGCAGATCCATGTAGATGAAAAACTCTGGCAGTACCAACTGGTCCGGTACAAGGGGCGGGTGTATTGTCTGACGAGGTTAGGCTTTGGGCTGAGTTCAGCCCCCAAAATTATGACTGCCGTGCTGAAGACAGTGCTGAGCAAAGACTGTACAGTGGAGGAGGCCACTAGTTCGTACATTGACGACATCCTGGTGGAGGAGGCAGAGGTGACAGCAGAGAAAGTAAGAAGCCATGTCGAGAAGTATGGGTTAACTGCAAAACTGGCGGAGGCCCTAGATGGAGGAGTGGTGCTGGGGTTGAAACTAAGGCGAGATGGAAAAGAAAGCCTTGTCTTCGAACGAGGGAATGCAATACCCGAAGTCGGATCTGAGCTGACGAGGCGAGAACTCTTCTCAGTCTGCGGGAGGCTGGTCGGGCACTATCCTATCGCTGGCTGGCTAAGGATAGCATGCAGCTTTATTAAACGACAAACAGGCACTGATGGCTGGGAGGGCCGTGTGACGAAGGAGGTCATGAACATGCTGCAAGAATCATTGCGAGAGTGAGGAATGAGGACCCAGTGAAAGGGAAATGGTATGTCAGCAACGAAGACTCGGGTGTGGTTTGGTGCGATGCCAGTAACCTGGCGTTGGGCGTCGTACTAGAGATAGGAGGTGTAACTGTGGAGGATACGGCGTGGCTAAGAAAAAACGACTTCTCCCATATCAACGTAGCAGAACTAGATGCCGCTATAAAAGGAATCAATCTGGCCCTGAAATGGGGATTGAAAATAATTGAAGTCAAAACCGATTCGGTAACGGTAGTGTCGTGGATTCGGTCGGCAGTAACTGGCGATAAGAGAGTTAAGACCAGGGGTGCTGCGGAAATGCTGATCAAGTGCAGACTCGGAGCGCTCATCGACCTGATAGCGGAATTCCAGTTGAGAGTATCTGTTGTGTTGGTCCCGTCAGAAAAAAACAAGGCGGATTCGATGACACGCGTGAAGAAGGCCTGGCTGCAGGAGGGAAAGGAGGTCTCCTCGGTATGCTGTGCAGGGGAAGAAGTCAAAGAGTCACACGAAATGCACCACTTTGGTTGAGAACGAACGTTATTCCTAGCCAGAGAGGTTTACCCGGAGACCACCGAGGAGGAGGTTAGGGAGGTGGTGGAGAACTGTCGAGAGTGCCAATCAATTTACCCTGGACCGTCCAGACACGAAGCAGGAGAGCTACATGTTGCGGAGGACTGGAAGTGATTGGCCATTGATGTGACACACTATCGCCACAAATTGTATCTGTCGATGGTCGACTGTGGACTGGGAAGGTTTGCCATCTGGAGAGAGATCAGGGCAGAAGCTGCATGGGCGATCGGAGGGGTCATCGAGGAGATATTTTTGGAGAGAGGGCCGGTTGAGGAACTCTAAATGGACAATGGCCCCGCTTTCCGATCAGAAGCCTTTAAAGGGGTGTGCGATAAGTGGGGAGTAAGGCAATTTTTCAGAGCAGTGTATCGGCCGAGTGGCAACGGAATAATGGAGAGGAATCATCGCACCATTAAAGCCGCTGCGGAAAAAAGCAACGTATCACCCATAGAGGCGGTGTTTTGGTATAACATCTCGCCGAAGACCAAATAAGATGAGACAACTGTGCCTCATAGGGCCTTTTTCACATATAAGTGGCGGCATCCGTGCAACAAAACAGCAGGAATTGAGAGTGAAGAAGCCACTATCAAAGTAGGTGAAGAGGTGTGGGTGAAACCCCCCAATGCACAGTGTACCACTCGTTGGAAAAGAGGGGTCGTAACAGGATTGCAGTCGAAGAACAATGTGATGGTGAATGGCGTTCCCCGGCATATCTTAGACCTGCGTCGTGTGACATTGCCGGTATGCAGTGAGGGCAGTGAAGAAGGGGAAATTGAGGGCCACCGAGAAGCAAATGATGCTGCTCGACCTGATTAGGCCCGCGTTGTAGCGAACCTGAAAACATTAACCCCCGAGAAGTTGTCCCCCAGAGGCCTCGACGTGAGAGGAGGCGGCCTGCTTGGATGGAGGATTACGAAGTATCCTATTGATCTCGAAGATCAGGGGGGCGTGTGGTGTAAATGAAGAAAAAAGAAACAAGAACGACCGACCGCGTTTTTGTGTGGCTTACCTCGTGTTCATAATGAAGAAGAAAGAAACAAAAATGGCTGCCCTGTTTCTTTATATGCCTACAGGGTGACCACGAGATATGCAAATGAGATGCTCCTGATTGGAGATAAAAGAGGAGTGATTTGGGGAAGGAAGGCATTCTGAAGTTAGATTGCGAGCAGAGAAGTTGTATTTGTAGAAGAGAAAATCGGATTTGGGGAGAGAAAAGCTAAAGTTGCAGAAGTTCGTTTTGGAGTGGAGAGAAGACGCGTCAAGTGGTAACCAGAAAGTGAAAGTTCGGACAGCAGTGTCACGCAAACGACAAGTTGTTAGCTCTTTTCTAGATAGGTTGGTTTGTTGTGATGCATGTGAAATGCTTAAAGCAAAGAGTGAGTGCCCCTTCCAAATTGATTTCCATGCATACGTGCGCATGCGTACATGCCTGGACGATGGGGACGGGATTGCTTGTCTGTGTGTCTGTGTGTCTGTGTGTCTGCCAAATATTTTAACACACAAAAGATGACTCATGCCTCATTCGTTCTCTGATTCCCTTTCCCCACTCCCACCCTATATACTGGCTGATTTAATAAATGCTACAAATTCCAATGCTCCTCAAATCAAAACACAGGAGAAGCCGTGGTGAAAGTAAGAAAGGCCTAGAAAAATTGGATCAGCAAAAAGGCGAGTGATGATGTAATCCTTGCTCGGTGCATATCTGAGTGCACATGCTGTTAATAGTTGCAGCTATGTTTCAAAAGACACTGCATTGACTTGATTATTTGCTGGATTTGAATGCTTTAAAATTATTGGTAATATGATTGTGCATATGAACGAACACACACACATAAACAGACACACATATACACACACATATATACACACACAAACGCACACATACATATATATATATATATATATATGTATATATATATATATATATATATATATATATATATGTATATACTTATTTTCTATATTCTTCTAAACTCTCATATTTTTTTTTTTTTTTTGACATGGGGGTCACCACTTATCAAGGCCCGAAGGCCCCTCAGGGATAAGGGTTATTGCGTGTACAGTTGTTACATGATAAGGGCTGTCCCCTTTTCATGTAAGTATAAAAATGGAGAATTTAGTTTAAAATGAAAATGAAACAGCATAGGCGGAATTCGAACCTCGTAATCTGGGTTTAGAAATAGATTACGTGTGAGAATTTAAAAATGTAAAACAAAACATTTGTTTAGAAATAGATAAATATTTCAAGAAAAAAATGTGAGCCGTCAAGTTTATTATGAAATTTTAAATTGAAAGAATGCAGCTTATAAGATAATGTTTTTAACATATTGGATAAATAGGTTAGTGAGAAATAGGAAAAGTTTTGGACACGTATGTCCAGGACACGTGAAAGAATGCACATGTTTTAACATGTGTATGACGTCACGGAAAATAGAAAGTTCAAGAATAGAAAAAAACTTTAGTTAGAAGTAGACAGTCAGTGAAGAAACTCGGAGGGAGTCAGACGTCTGGAAGCGAGACGTCATTTCAAGGAAAAATGTGAGACTTTGAATTCTTGGTGATGGAACACGGCCGTGTGAAGAATAAACCATTATGTTTTTTGTAAAGCTCGTCTTGTGTCTTATGATTCCTACAGAAAGGTAAAGTCCAATTGTATTATGTATTTGTGTTAATATATGTCTTTACATACACGTCTCAACATCATCATGTCTACACAATGTCCGAACTGTCTGACTTCACTCTAAGAGCTTTCTCCTTCTTCCATCAGCAAGATCTAAGAAAGAACATTTTAATATATAAGAATTATAACATGAAAATATCTCTAAGTCTCTCGTACAACAACTTATACAACTTTTAAGCATCTCTCTCTGAGTCTTACAACATCCCTCACTGTAATAAAACTCTTAAGATAAGCATCTCTCAATGAAACCCCTATATGTAACACAGTAATCAATGAGATAGTATTGTAGTAATTGTAGTATTGGGGGTTTTGATAGAGTGTCTTACTTAAGGGAGCGGTTTGTCAGGAGTTTGTTTATGTTGGACTTGAAGACGTCCAAGTTGTAGTCAGGTGGGAAACAGGCAAGCGGCAGAGAGTTCCCCTGCGTGCAGTTCTAAGAAAGAAGCTTTGCTCATGGAATCTACATTTTGGTTTTGGCACAGTGGGGAAAATTATTGACAGTAGTTCCAGCCAGTAAGATTGGCGAGGGGGGGGGGGATTGGAGCTCAGACGAACACCTGCCATGGAAATAACGATAAAACAAAGACAGGCTCGCAACATCTCTTCTGTGGGAGAGAGGTTGCAGGGAAGAGAAAAGGGCATCCCCCACTAAACCACAAAGTCTATTTTGTACTCTGTCAAGCCAGGATAGGCTGTTTTTAGCAGCTCCTGCCCAGATGTGGCAGCAGTACTCCATCTTTGGATGTACTTGGCTTTTATATAGATAGAGAATTGCATCAGTAGTGAGATATCTTCTGGAGCGGTAGAAGGATCCTACCATTTTCCCAGCGGCCCTGGCAACAGATTTGATGTACGTGTTCCATTTCAGATCAGGAGTAAAGGTCAAACCCAGAAGCTTGTCAAAACATGGGGCCTCCCCAAGATGAGAGCCATTCATTTCAATTGATGCCAGATGGGGATCAGAGCATTGATGAAGTAAAGATAGAAGCTTGGTTTTGGATGCATTAAAAGTGACCAGCCACCTCTTCCCCCATTGTACCACGTGCTCAAGATCAGAGGAGAGAGAATTAGAGAGAACTTTGTCATTTACAGGCTTTGATGTGTTGCCATAGATGGTCGTGTCATCAGCATAGATGTCTATGAATGATTTAAGTATGTGTTTTGGGAGATCATTGATGTAGATCAGGAAGAGAGTTGGGCCCAAGATGGACCCCTGGGGGACTCCAGCATTAATACTGTGGGCCTCTGATTTCTGCCCATCAACCAGTACTCTTATGAGCCTATCAGATAGAAATGATTTAATGATTGAGAAAACATTTCCAGTAATACCGTAGCTGGAAATCTTGTGAAGTAGGCCCTTATGCCATACCTTATTGAAGGCCTTTGATATGTCCAGAGCAATTGCCCTGGAAAGGAAACCTTTGTCAAGAGATTCACTAATCCTATGTGATATAATCGTTAGCACATCTGCGGTAGATTTTGCAGAGCGGAAACCATATTACATGTCATTAAGAAGGTTGTTTCTGTTGAGGTGGTTGACTACTTCTTTATTTAATATGGATTCCAACAACTTACTCATGACACACAGGAGACTTATTGGTTTGTACTGAGAGGGAGATGACTTTTCACCTGAATTCTTAAATACAGGGCATACAGATGAGGTTTTCCAGGGTGTTGGAAAGCACTTCTCCTTAAGGCAACGCTTGAACAGTTTTGTAAGTATGGGGGCAAGTTCTGGTTGGAGCTTTTTCAGCACTATGATTGGAATGCCGTCAGGGCCAGTTGCTTTACTAGAATCAAGGTTCTTGATTAGCTTGGCGACCTCACGCACAGATATATGTATGTTGCATAGCATGTTGTCTGTTATAGGAGGAAATACAGGGAGGTGATGGCCATTGTCGCATAGGGTAGAATTAGCTGCAAAGTTCTTGGCAAATAGTCTGGCCTTGTCTGATGCTGACGAGAGGACCTCAGGTCCATTGATGATAGTTGGGATAGAACGCACACTTCTGTTCAAGATCCTGTTTGCTATTTGCCAGAACTGGTGGGAACCAAGCCGCTGATCAGCTACTTTGGATTTAACAGACTGAGCATATAGCTCTCTTGCATGTTTTATTAGTCTTTTACAGTGGTTTCTGACAGTCCTTAAAGCAGCTTTAGTCTCAGTACATCTATTACATTAGTAGCTATGGAAAAAGTGATTTCTGTGCATGATGGCAGCAGCACATTCAAACCATGGCTGGCTGTTAGGTTTTTGTTGGAATTTTTTGGATGGTATGAATCGGGTCTATGCCTACAATTAACCATTCGGTCAGGTCTGATACTATAGTGGACACATCCTTTTTAAACATGGAATGCAGAGGTAGGTCAGATATGAATGTACGGAAGCTGTCGCAGTCAGCCATAGAGTAGCGATAGAGGGCAAATATAAATGCAGTGGTGTAAGCTAATGCAACCCGGAAGCACATATAAGGTAAATTAGGGTCTTCTCTGGAGATATCCCTACCACATGGAAAGCCATCTTTGATGTAGGCACATATTCCATGCCCATGGCGATCTTGGAGGTCAGATTTAGATGTTAAGTTAGAGTATCCTTTAATTATGAATTCGTCTAGAGAAGTGGTTGGCCCTATGCCAGTTTCACTTAGAAAGAATATATCTGGATTCGTCTCCTGTAATTGTGTTTCAACCTTTGGAAGGTTGGAACGTAGACCCTGATGTTGGAGAAGGAGACCTGGTAGTAGGGGTCTACGTTGGAGGATGGGATTCTAGGTTTATTCGTGTTTCTTTTTTGGAGATTTGTCATGATTGTTGAGGTTTTGGGGTTTGTGGAGCAGATCGGTAGACTTGGTTGGAGCAGGACAGAGAGGGAAAATAAGAGAGAAAAAAGATAAGAAATTTCTTTTTTTTGTGGCACATGATAAGGTAAAGCCGTAACAATTACCCACTAGTATGGCATCGAGAGGCCCTACCAGAAACTACTGTATGGTCCAGAATCCATTCACCAAATGGCAATACAGCAGCCCCGGTACTTTGTACCTGCTTATAGGACAGCCTCCTTTGTGGTTAATCCAAGGTTTGGGTCCCTGACTATCAGGCGGGTAACATCAGCCCAGATGAAACGTTTACCTCCAGCACCCTTACTAGTGACATGACCACAAGGATAGATATAGAAACAGAAATTTTCCGACATCTCAGGCTACTCTTTACAAAGTACTACCGACCTGGAAAGCAGCTTTTTCTTCACCCTTTGTCAGAAAAATCTTGGAAATGACGACTGAAGGACAAAAAAGGAGAAGCGAGAGTTACTGGAGCTGCCGATAACAAATCCACATGCATCATCTACTCTCCATTGAAAAAAAATAAATAAATAAAAAAAATTTAAAAAAATAAAATAAATAAACTAAACTAAAAAAAAAAAAGAAGGCGGGAAGGACTTATTATTGAGAAGAACTTTTATCAAATTGAAAAAGTCTGGTTATTTTTAAAAACTGGTTAAGAAGTAATACCTTTAGGGTTATGTATTACCTTTAGCTAGAAGTAATGCATACTTTAGAAGACAAAAAAAAAGCCGCGTGTTTTTGAGTTCAGATAATATGCAAATATAATTTGGGAAATGTTCAATTTCATGGGAGACTTTTCTTTTTTTTTCTCGTTTTAAATATAAGAAAAAGTATTTTTGACAAAAAGATTTAGGAGAAAGATAAGACAACAAGACAAATATTCAGAATTAAAGTCAAACCTGTTATAAGGAAAAAGAGAAAAAATAAAAAAATAAACATGTTAGTGTTTTTAGATTAGTAGGTTGCAAAAGTTACGAACAGAAAAGTTTCTTAGCTTTTGGGACCTTAGAGTTCGACTTAAAGATAGCTTAAAGAGGACGATATATTATGACAAAACACGCACACACACATATATGTCAAAACTTATGTATATATATGTATTATGGTAAATCTTATGCATATACGTATACAGATACACATATGTGTACACATATGTGCACACACACACACACATATGTGTGTGTGTATATATATGTATGTGTATATATATATGTGTATATATATGTGTATATATATATGTATATATACATATATATATGTATATATATACATATATATATGTATATATATAACATATATATATATACATATATATATAACATATATATATATATATATATATATATGTTATATATATATGTATATATATATATGTTATATATATACATGTATATATATATGTACATATATACATATATATATATAACATATATATATGTTATATATATATGTATATATATATGTTATATATATATACATGTATATATATATATGTGTGTATAGAGAAATAAAAAATAAAAAGGAACAAACCGAGTTATGTGTTTATCAACGTTTCGTCTTTATTTCGAAACTTCCTCTGGATGAAATAAAGACGAAACTTTGATGAACATATAACTCGGTTTTTTCCTTTTTATTTTTTATTTCTCTATTTTTTCAGAATACTATTTCGATTATTCTCATCATATATGTGTATATATATACATATATATATGTGTATATATATATATATATACATATATATATGTATATATATATATATATGTAAATACATATATATATCTATATATATATATATGTATGTATATATATATGTGTGTATGTATATATACGTGTGTGTGTATGTATATATATGTGTATGTATATATGTTTATATATATGTGTATATATGTATATATATGCGTGTATATATATGTATATATATGTGTATATATGTGGATATATAAATGTGTATATATATGTATATACATGTGTATATATATACACATATATATGTGTATATATATATATGTGCATATGTGTATATGTATATATATACGTATATGTATATATATCTGTATATATATGTCTATATATACGTATATATATGTATGTATATGTGTATGTGTGTGTGTGATTATAAATTACATTAATACGAAAATTATACAAATATTTATAGCTTTTCTCCATGAGTTTATATTAGTTTACATATAGAAAGACAAAATGTCTTATAAAAAAACTTTTTTCTAAAATAGCGCAGTGGTTACTTGGCAAAAATCTATTGCAAAAGTTATATTCTCCTGAAGGTTGATGGTTTAATTCTTAGTGTGGCTGACTGAAAAATACCAGTTATGACTGATGGAGCGAGAGTGATGTAAATAAAGTGTTTATTTCTAAATTCCGTTTAGATTCCCGAGTTTGACAGAAACCTTCCTGAGTTCAACAAGCTACACCTAAAGAAGGTCGGAGGTTACATCGACCGAAACGTTGTGAAAATGGCACTCAAAATGAGAACGATAGTCAAAAGAATCCAAATAATACGAACAACTAATCCTCATCTCCAAAATTCATTGGTTGAATTCATTTTTTTTATCAAAGTTCAAAATCACCCGATGCAAAAGTATGCCATTTTCAAATTTCCAATCGAAACTTTGCATTTTAAAAGACTTTAAATATTCAAATTTTTTGCTAGTATTGGAATGTTTTATCTGACCAATCAGAGAAGCACACAATTGTGTACAAGATAGTGCTAATAATCAGCTGACTTTTTGATCTGTAATTCAAATGGCAAAAAAAAAAAAATAAATAAAGAATTATCTAGAGCAATACGAGATAGAATCATTAGACATCACAAAGAAGGACAAAGTTATCTAAAAATTAAAAATAAATGAATGTAGCATTAAGTACAGTAAGAAAATATCATCAGAAAGTATAATAAGTATGGTGACAGTACAGCAAACCTTCCAAGAAATTAAAGACAGAGAATAATAAATAAGAGTACTTCAAGGTGGATCAGCAGAAATGTGCAAAAAACCTCTTCCTTACTCGTTCAAATTGATTTTAAATTAATGTAAATAACGATACCATTAGCAAAGCTTTATATCGTACAGGTTTGTATCACAAAAAAAGGTGCCATTTACTAAACTAAACATATCAAAGACTCATTAAAGTTTGTCAAAACTTATGAAAAGAAATGCAATTTTGGGAAAAGATAATTTGGTCAGGTGAAACGAAAGTTTGGAAGAAATACAACAAGTTTTTGACCCGAAAATGACCTTCAATCCAATTACAAGTTATTCATGGTAGAATGAATGGTAACATTAACTTAGTGGTGGTTCGATTATGATATGGGGATGCTTTTCATCCAGGGGCACCGGTCAGTTACAAGTTATTCATGGTAGAATGAATGGTAACATTAAAGCTTAGTGGTGGTTCGATTATGATATGGGGATGCTTTTCATCCAGGGGCACCAGTCAGTTACAAGTTATTCATGGTAGAATGAATGGTAACATTAAAGCTTAGTGGTGGTTCGATTATGATATGGGGATGCTTTTCATCCAGGGGCACCGGTCAGTTACAAGTTATTCATGGTAGAATGAATGGTAACATTAAAGCTTAGTGGTGGTTCGATTATGATATGGGGATGCTTTTCATCCAGGGGCACCGGTCAGTTACAAGTTATTCATGGTAGAATGAATGGCAACATTAAAGCTTAGTGGTGGTTCGATTATGATATGGGGATGCTTTTCATCCAGGGGCACCGGTCAGTTACAAGTTATTCATGGTAGAATTAATGGTAACATTAAAGCTTAGTGGTGGTTCGATTATGATATGGGGATGCTTTTCATCCAGGGGCACCGGTCAGTTACAAGTTATTCATGGTAGAATGAATGGTAACATTAAAGCTTAGTGGTTATTCGATTATGATATGGGGATGCTTATCATCCAGGGGCACCGGTCAGTTACAAGTTATTCATGGTAGAATGAATGGTAACATTAAAGCTTAGTGGTGGTTCGATTATGATATGGGGATGCTTTTCATCCAGGGGCACCGGTCAGTTACAAGTTATTCATGGTAGAATGAATGGCAACATTAAAGCTTAGTGGTGGTTCGATTATGATATGGGGATGCTTTTCATCCAGGGGCACCGGTCAGTTACAAGTTATTCATGGTAGAATGAATGGTAACATTAAAGCTTAGTGGTGGTTCGATTATGATATGGGGATGCTTTTCATCCAGGGGCACCGGTCAGTTACAAGTTATTCATGGTAGAATGAATGGTAACATTAAAGCTTAGTGGTGGTTCGATTATGATATGGGGATGCTTTTCATCCAGGGGCACCGGTCAGTTACAAGTTATTCATGGTAGAATGAATGGTAACATTAAAGCTTAGTGGTGGTTCGATTATGATATGGGGATGCTTTTCATCCAGGGGCACCGGTCAGTTACAAGTTATTCATGGTAGAATGAATGGCAACATTAAAGCTTAGTGGTGGTTCGATTATGATATGGGGATGCTTTTCATCCAGGGGCACCGGTCAGTTACAAGTTATTCATGGTAGAATGAATGGCAACATTAAAGCTTAGTGGTGGTTCGATTATGATATGGGGATGCTTTTCATCCAGGGGCACCGGTCAGTTACAAGTTATTCATGGTAGAATGAATGGTAACATTAAAGCTTAGTGGTGGTTCGATTATGATATGGGGATGCTTTTCATCCAGGGGCACCGGTCAGTTACAAGTTATTCATGGTAGAATGAATGGCAACATTAAAGCTCAGTGGTGGTTCGATTATGATATGGGGATGCTTTTCATCCAGGGGCACCGGTCAGTTACAAGTTATTCATGGTAGAATGAATGGTAACATTACAGCTTAGTGGTGGATCGATTATGATATGGGGATGCTTTTCATCCAGGGGCACCGGTCAGTTACAAGTTATTCATGGTAGAATGAATGGTAACATTACAGCTTAGTGGTGGTTCGATTATGATATAGGGGTGCTTTTAATCCAGGGGCACCAGTCAGTTACAAGTTATTCATGGTATAATGAAAGGTAACATTAAAGCTTAGTGGTGGTTCGATTATGATATGGGGATGCTTTTCATCCAGGGGCACCGGTAAGTTACAAGTTATTCATGGTAGAATGAATGGTAACATTAAAGCTTAGTGGTGGTTCGATTATGATATGGGGATGCTTTTCATCCAGGGGCACCGGTCAGTTACAAGTTATTCATGGTAGAATGAATGGTAACATTAAAGCTTAGTGGTTGTTCGATTATGATATGGGGATGCTTTTCTTCCAGGGGCACCAGTAAGTTACAAGTTATTCATGGTAGAATGAATGGTAACATAAAAGCTTAGTGGTGGTTCGATTATGATATGGGGATGCTTTTCAGCCAGGGGCACCGGTCAGTTACAAGGTATTCATGGTAGAATGAATGGTAACATTAAAGCTTAGTGGTGGTTCGATTATGATATGAGGATGCTTTTCATCCAGGGGCACCGGTCAGTTACAAGTTATTCATGGTAGAATGAATGGTAACATTAAAGCTTAGTGGTGGTTCGCTTATGATATGGGGATGCTTTTCATCCAGGGGCACCGGTCAGTTACAAGTTATTCATGGTAGAATTAATGGCAACATTAAAGCTTAGTGCTGGTTCGATTATGATATGGGGATGCTTTTCATCCAGGGTCACCGGTCAGTTACAAGTTATTCATGGTAGAATGAATGGCAACATTAAAGCTTAGTGGTGGTTCGATTATGATATGGGGATGCTTTTCATCCAGGGGCACCGGTCAGTTACAAGTTATTCATGGTAAAATGAATGGTAACATTAAAGCTTAGTGGTGGTTCAATTATGATATGGGGATGCTTTTCATCCAGGGGCACCGGTCAGTTACAATTATTCATGGTAGAATGAATGGTAACATTAAAGCTTAGTGGTGGTTCGATTATGATATAGGGGTGCTTTTCATCCAGGGGCACCAGTCAGTTACAAATTATTCATGGTATAATGAAAGGTAACATTAAAGCTTAGTGGTGGTTGGATTATGATATGGGGATGCTTTTCATCCAGGGGCACCGGTAAGTTACAAGTTATTCATGGTAGAATGAATGGTAACATTAAAGCTTAGTGGTGGTTCGATTATGATATGGGGATGCTTTTCATCCAGGGGCACCGGTCAGTTACAAGTTATTCATGGTAGAATGAATGGTAACATTAAAGCTTAGTGGTTGTTCGATTATGATATGGGGATGCTTTTCTTCCAGGGGCACCAGTAAGTTACAAGTTATTCATGGTAGAATGAATGGCAACATTAAAGCTTAGTGGTGGTTCGATTATGATATGAGGATGCTTTTCAGCCAGGGGCACCGGTCAGTTACAAGGTATTCATGGTAGAATGAATGGTAACATTAAAGCTTAGTGGTGGTTCGATTATGATATGGGGATGCTTTTCATCCAGGGGCACCAGTCAGTTACAAGTTATTCATGGTAGAATGAATGGTAACATAAAAGCTTAGTGGTGGTTCGCTTATGATATGGGGATGCTTTTCATCCAGGGGCACCGGTCAGTTACAAGTTATTCATGGTAGAATGAATGGTAACATTAAAGCTAAGTGGTGGTTCGATTATGATATGGGGATACTTTTCACCCAGGGGCACCGGTCACTTACAAGTTATTCATGGTAGTATGAATGGCAACATTAAAGCTTAGTGGTGGTTCGATTATGATATGGGGATGCTTTTCATCCAGGGGCACCGGTCAGTTACAAGTTATTCGTGGTAGAATGAATGGTAACATTAAAGCTTAGTGGTGGTTCGATTATGATATGGGGATGCTTTTCATCCAGGGGCACCGGTCAGTTACAAGTTATTCATGGTAGAATGAATGGTAACATTAAAGCTTAGTGGTGGTTCGATTATGATATGGGGATGCTTTTCATCCAGGGGCACCGGTCAGTTACAAGTTATTCATGGTAGAATGAATGGTAACATTAAAGCTTAGTGGTGGTTCGATTATGATATGGGGATGCTTTTCATCCAGGAGCACCGGTCAGTTACAAGTTATTCATGGTATAATGAATGGCAACATTAAAGCTTAGTGGTGGTTCGATTATGATATGGGGATGCTTTTCATCCAGGGGCACCGGTCAGTTACAAGTTATTCATGGTAGAATGAATGGCAACATTAAAGCTTAGTGGTGGTTCGATTATGATATGGGGATGCTTTTCATCAAGGGGCACCGGTCAGTTACAAGTTATTCATGGTAGAATGAATGGTAACATTAAAGCTTAGTGGTGGTTCGATTATGATATGGGGATGCTTTTCATCCAGGGGCACCGGTCAGTTACAAGTTATTCATGGTAGAATGAATGGTAACATCAAAGCTTAGTGGTGGTTCGATTATGATATGGGGATGCTTTTCATCCAGGGGCACCTGTCAGTAACAAGTTATTCATGGTAGAATGAATGGTAACATTACAGCTTAGTGGTGGTTCGATTATGATATGGGGATGCTTTTCATCCAGGGGCACGGGTCAGTTACAAGTTATTCATGGTAGAATGAATGGTAACATTACAACTTAGTGGTGGTTCGATTATGATATGGGGATGCTTTTCATCCAGGGGCACCGGTCAGTTACAAGTTATTCATGGTAGAATGAATGGTAACATTAAAGCTTAGTGGTGGTTCGATTATGATATGGGGATTCTTTTCATCCAGGGGCACCGGTCAGTTACAAGTTATTCATGGTAGAATGAATGGTAACATTAAAGCTTAGTGGTGGTTCGATTATGATATGGGGATGCTTTTCATCCAGGGGCACCGGTCAGTTACAAGTTATTCATGGTAGAATGAATGGCAACATTAAAGCTTAGTGGTGGTTCGATTATGATATGGGGATGCTTTTCATCCAGGGGCACCAGTCAGTTACAAGTTTTTCATGGTAGAATGAATGGTAACATTAAAGCTTAGTGGTGGTTCGATTATGATATGGTTATGCTTTTCATCCAGGGGCACCGGTCAGTTACAAGTTATTCATGGTAGAATGAATGGTAACGTTAAAGCTTAGTGGTCGTTCGATTATGATATGGGGATGCTTTTCATCCAGGGGCACCGGTCTGTTACAACTTATTCATGGTAGAATGAATGTTAACATTAAAGCTTAGTGGTGGTTTGATTATGATATGGGGATGCTTTTCATCCAGGGGCACCGGTCAGTTACAAGTTATTCATGGTAGAATGAATGGTAACATTACAGCTTAGTGGTGGTTCGATTATGATATGGGGATGCTTTTCATCCAGGGGCACCGGTCAGTTACAGGTTATTCATGGTAGAATGAATGGTAACATTAAAGCTTAGTGGTTGTTCGATTATGATATGGGGATGCTTTTCATCCAGGGGCACCGGTCAGTTACAAGTTATTCATGGTAGAATGAATGGTAACATTAAAGCTTAGTGGTGGTTCGATTATGATATGGGGATGCTTTTCATCCAGGGGCACCGGTCAGTTACAAGTTATTCATGGTAGAATGACTGGCAACATTAAAGCTTAGTGGTGGTTCGATTATGATATGGGGATGCTTTTCATCCAGGGGCACCGGTCAGTTACAAGTTATTCATGGTAGAATGAATGGTAACATTAAAGCTTAGTGGTGGTTCGATTATGATATGGGGATGCTTTTCATCCAGGGGCACCGGTCAGTTACAAGTTATTCATGGTTGAATGAATGGTAACATTAAAGCTTAGTGGTGGTTCGATTATAATATGGGGATGCTTTTCATCCAGGGGCACCGGTCAGTTACAAGTTATTCATGGTAGAATGAATGGTAACATTAAAGCTTAGTGGTGGTTCGATTATGATATGGGGATGCTTTTCATCCAGGGGCACCGGTCAGTTACAAGTTATTCATGGTAGAATGAATGGTAACATTAAAGCTTAGTGGTGGTTCGATTTTGATATGGGGATGCTTTTCATCCAGGGGCACCAGTCAGTTACAAGTTTTTCATGGTAGAATGAATGGTAACATTACAGCTTAGTGGTGGTTCGATTATGATATGGTTATGCTTTTCATCCAGGGGCACCGGTCAGTTACAAGTTATTCATGGTAGAATGAATGGTAACGTTAAAGCTTAGTGGTCGTTCGATTATGATATGGGGATGCTTTTCATCCAGGGGCACCGGTCTGTTACAACTTATTCATGGTAGAATGAATGGTAACATTAAAGCTTAGTGGTGGTTCGATTATGATATGGGGATGCTTTTCATCCAGGGGCACCGGTCAGTTACAAGTTATTCATGGTAGAATGAATGGTAACATTAAAGCTTAGTGGTGGTTCGATTATGATATGGGGATGCTTTTCATCCAGGGGCACCGGTCAGTTACAAGTTATTCATGGTAGAATGAATGGTAACATTACAGCTTAGTGGTGATTCGATTATGATATGGGGATGCTTTTCATCCAGGGGCACCGGTCAGTTACAAGTTATTCATGGTAGAATGAATGGTAACATTAAAGCTTAGTGGTTGTTCGATTATGATATGGGGATGCTTTTCATCTAGGGGCACCGGTCAGTTACAAGTTATTCATGGTAGAATGAATGGTAACATTAAAGCTTAGTGGTGGTTCGATTATGATATGGGGATGCTTTTCATCCAGGGGCACCGGTCAGTTACAAGTTATTCATGGTAGAATGACTGGCAACATTAAAGCTTAGTGGTGGTTCGATTATGATATGGGGAGGCTTTTCATCCAGGGGCACCGGTCAGTTACAAGTTATTCATGGTAAAATGAATGGTAACATTAAAGCTTAGTGGTGGTTCAATTATGATATGGGGATGCTTTTCATCCAGGGGCACCGGTCAGTTACAATTATTCATGGTAGAATGAATGGTAACATTAAAGCTTAGTGGTGGTTCGATTATGATATAGGGGTGCTTTTCATCCAGGGGCACCAGTCAGTTACAAATTATTCATGGTATAATGAAAGGTAACATTAAAGCTTAGTGGTGGTTGGATTATGATATGGGGATGCTTTTCATCCAGGGGCACCGGTAAGTTACAAGTTATTCATGGTAGAATGAATGGTAACATTAAAGCTTAGTGGTGGTTCGATTATGATATGGGGATGCTTTTCATCCAGGGGCACCGGTCAGTTACAAGTTATTCATGGTAGAATGAATGGTAACATTAAAGCTTAGTGGTTGTTCGATTATGATATGGGGATGCTTTTCTTCCAGGGGCACCAGTAAGTTACAAGTTATTCATGGTAGAATGAATGGCAACATTAAAGCTTAGTGGTGGTTCGATTATGATATGAGGATGCTTTTCAGCCAGGGGCACCGGTCAGTTACAAGGTATTCATGGTAGAATGAATGGTAACATTAAAGCTTAGTGGTGGTTCGATTATGATATGGGGATGCTTTTCATCCAGGGGCACCAGTCAGTTACAAGTTATTCATGGTAGAATGAATGGTAACATAAAAGCTTAGTGGTGGTTCGCTTATGATATGGGGATGCTTTTCATCCAGGGGCACCGGTCAGTTACAAGTTATTCATGGTAGAATGAATGGTAACATTAAAGCTAAGTGGTGGTTCGATTATGATATGGGGATACTTTTCACCCAGGGGCACCGGTCACTTACAAGTTATTCATGGTAGAATGAATGGCAACATTAAAGCTTAGTGGTGGTTCGATTATGATATGGGGATGCTTTTCATCCAGGGGCACCGGTCAGTTACAAGTTATTCGTGGTAGAATGAATGGTAACATTAAAGCTTAGTGGTGGTTCGATTATGATATGGGGATGCTTTTCATCCAGGGGCACCGGTCAGTTACAAGTTATTCATGGTAGAATGAATGGTAACATTAAAGCTTAGTGGTGGTTCGATTATGATATGGGGATGCTTTTCATCCAGGGGCACCGGTCAGTTACAAGTTATTCATGGTAGAATGAATGGTAACATTAAAGCTTAGTGGTGGTTCGATTATGATATGGGGATGCTTTTCATCCAGGAGCACCGGTCAGTTACAAGTTATTCATGGTATAATGAATGGCAACATTAAAGCTTAGTGGTGGTTCGATTATGATATGGGGATGCTTTTCATCCAGGGGCACCGGTCAGTTACAAGTTATTCATGGTAGAATGAATGGCAACATTAAAGCTTAGTGGTGGTTCGATTATGATATGGGGATGCTTTTCATCAAGGGGCACCGGTCAGTTACAAGTTATTCATGGTAGAATGAATGGTAACATTAAAGCTTAGTGGTGGTTCGATTATGATATGGGGATGCTTTTCATCCAGGGGCACCGGTCAGTTACAAGTTATTCATGGTAGAATGAATGGTAACATCAAAGCTTAGTGGTGGTTCGATTATGATATGGGGATGCTTTTCATCCAGGGGCACCTGTCAGTAACAAGTTATTCATGGTAGAATGAATGGTAACATTACAGCTTAGTGGTGGTTCGATTATGATATGGGGATGCTTTTCATCCAGGGGCACCGGTCAGTTACAAGTTATTCATGGTAGAATGAATGGTAACATTACAACTTAGTGGTGGTTCGATTATGATATGGGGATGCTTTTCATCCAGGGGCACCGGTCAGTTACAAGTTATTCATGGTAGAATGAATGGTAACATTAAAGCTTAGTGGTGGTTCGATTATGATATGGGGATTCTTTTCATCCAGGGGCACCGGTCAGTTACAAGTTATTCATGGTAGAATGAATGGTAACATTAAAGCTTAGTGGTGGTTCGATTATGATATGGGGATGCTTTTCATCCAGGGGCACCGGTCAGTTACAAGTTATTCATGGTAGAATGAATGGCAACATTAAAGCTTAGTGGTGGTTCGATTATGATATGCGGATGCTTTTCATCCAGGGGCACCAGTCAGTTACAAGTTTTTCATGGTAGAATGAATGGTAACATTAAAGCTTAGTGGTGGTTCGATTATGATATGGTTATGCTTTTCATCCAGGGGCACCGGTCAGTTACAAGTTATTCATGGTAGAATGAATGGTAACGTTAAAGCTTAGTGGTCGTTCGATTATGATATGGGGATGCTTTTCATCCAGGGGCACCGGTCTGTTACAACTTATTCATGGTAGAATGAATGTTAACATTAAAGCTTAGTGGTGGTTTGATTATGATATGGGGATGCTTTTCATCCAGGGGCACCGGTCAGTTACAAGTTATTCATGGTAGAATGAATGGTAACATTACAGCTTAGTGGTGGTTCGATTATGATATGGGGATGCTTTTCATCCAGGGGCACCGGTCAGTTACAGGTTATTCATGGTAGAATGAATGGTAACATTAAAGCTTAGAGGTTGTTCGATTATGATATGGGGATGCTTTTCATCCAGGGGCACCGGTCAGTTACAAGTTATTCATGGTAGAATGAATGGTAACATTAAAGCTTAGTGGTGGTTCGATTATGATATGGGGATGCTTTTCATCCAGGGGCACCGGTCAGTTACAAGTTATTCATGGTAGAATGACTGGCAACATTAAAGCTTAGTGGTGGTTCGATTATGATATGGGGATGCTTTTCATCCAGGGGCACCGGTCAGTTACAAGTTATTCATGGTAGAATGAATGGTAACATTAAAGCTTAGTGGTGGTTCGATTATGATATGGGGATGCTTTTCATCCAGGGGCACCGGTCAGTTACAAGTTATTCATGGTTGAATGAATGGTAACATTAAAGCTTAGTGGTGGTTCGATTATAATATGGGGATGCTTTTCATCCAGGGGCACCGGTCAGTTACAAGTTATTCATGGTAGAATGAATGGCAATATTAAAGCTTAGTGGTGGTTCGATTATGATATGGGGATGCTTTTCATCCAGGGGCACCGGTCAGTTACAAGTTATTCATGGTAGAATGAATGGTAACATTAAAGCTTAGTGGTGGTTCGATTTTGATATGGGGATGCTTTTCATCCAGGGGCACCAGTCAGTTACAAGTTTTTCATGGTAGAATGAATGGTAACATTACAGCTTAGTGGTGGTTCGATTATGATATGGTTATGCTTTTCATCCAGGGGCACCGGTCAGTTACAAGTTATTCATGGTAGAATGAATGGTAACGTTAAAGCTTAGTGGTCGTTCGATTATGATATGGGGATGCTTTTCATCCAGGGGCACCGGTCTGTTACAACTTATTCATGGTAGAATGAATGGTAACATTAAAGCTTAGTGGTGGTTCGATTATGATATGGGGATGCTTTTCATCCAGGGGCACCGGTCAGTTACAAGTTATTCATGGTAGAATGAATGGTAACATTAAAGCTTAGTGGTGGTTCGATTATGATATGGGGATGCTTTTCATCCAGGGGCACCGGTCAGTTACAAGTTATTCATGGTAGAATGAATGGTAACATTACAGCTTAGTGGTGATTCGATTATGATATGGGGATGCTTTTCATCCAGGGGCACCGGTCAGTTACAAGTTATTCATGGTAGAATGAATGGTAACATTAAAGCTTAGTGGTTGTTCGATTATGATATGGGGATGCTTTTCATCTAGGGGCACCGGTCAGTTACAAGTTATTCATGGTAGAATGAATGGTAACATTAAAGCTTAGTGGTGGTTCGATTATGATATGGGGATGCTTTTCATCCAGGGGCACCGGTCAGTTACAAGTTATTCATGGTAGAATGACTGGCAACATTAAAGCTTAGTGGTGGTTCGATTATGATATGGGGAGGCTTTTCATCCAGGGGCACCGGTCAGTTACAAGTTATTCATGGTAGAATTAATGGTAACATTAAAGCTTAGTGGTGGTTCGATTATGATATGGGGATGCTTTTCATCCAGGGGAACCGGTCAGTTACAAGTTATTCATGGTAGAATGAATGGTAACATTAAAGCTTAGTGGTGGTTCGATTATGATATGGGGATGCTTTTCATCCAGGGGCACCGGTCAGTTACAAGTTATTCATGGTTGAATGAATGGTAACATTAAAGCTTAGTGGTGGTTCGATTATAATATGGGGATGCTTTTCATCCAGGAGCACCGGTCAGTTACAAGTTATTCATGGTAGAATGAATGGCAACATTAAAGCTTAGTGGTGGTTCGATTATGATATGGGGATGCTTTTCATCCAGGGGCACCGGTCAGTTACAAGTTATTCATGGTAGAATGAATGGTAACATTAAAGCTTAGTGGTGGTTTGATTTTGATATGGGGATGCTTTTCATCCAGGGGCACCAGTCAGTTACAAGTTTTTCATGGTAGAATGAATGGTAACATTAAAGCTTAGTGGTGGTTCGATTATGATATGGTTATGCTTTTCATCCAGGGGCACCGGTCAGTTACAAGTTATTCATGGTAGAATGAATGGTAACGTTAAAGCTTAGTGGTCGTTCGATTATGATATGGGGATGCTTTTCATCCAGGGGCACCGGTCTGTTACAACTTATTCATGGTAGAATGAATGGTAACATTAAAGCTTAGTGGTGGTTCGATTATGATATGGGGATGCTTTTCATCCAGGGGCACCGGTCAGTTACAAGTTATTCATGGTAGAATGAATGGTAACATTAAAGCTTAGTGGTGGTTGGATTATGATATGGGGATGCTTTTCATCCAGGGGCAACGGTCAGTTACAAGTTATTCATGGTAGAATGAATGGTAACATTAAAGCTTAGTGGTGGTTCGATTATGATATGAGGATGCTTTTCATCCAGGGGCACCGGTCAGTTACAAGTTATTCATGGTAGAATGAATGGTAACATTAAAGCTTAGTGGTGGTGCGATTATGATATGGGGATGCTTTTCATCCAGGGGCACTGGTCAGTTACAAGTTATTCATGGTAGAATGTATGGTAACATTAAAGCTTAGTGGTGGTTCGATTATAATATGGGGATGCTTTTCATCCAGGGGCACCGGTCAGTTACAAGTTATTCATGGTAGAATGAATGGTAACATTAAAGCTTAGTGGTGGTTCGATTATAATATGGGGATGCTTTTCATCCAGGGGCACCGGTCAGTTACAAGTTATTCATGGTAGAATGAATGGTAACATTAAAGCTTAGTGGTGGTTCGATTATAATATAGGGATGCTTTTCATCCAGGGCACCGGTCAGTTACAAGTTATTCATGGTAGAATGAATGGTAACATTAAAGCTTAGTGGTGGTTCGATTATAATATGGATATGCTTTTCATCCAGGGGCACCGGTCAGTTACAAGTTATTCATTGTAGAATGAATGGCAACATTAAAGCTTAGTGGTGGTTCGATTATGATATGGGGATGCTTTTCATCCAGGGGCACCGGTCAGTTACAAGTTATTCATGGTAGAATGAATGGTAACATTAAAGCTTAGTGGTGGTTCGATTATGATATGGGATGCTTTTCATCCAGGGGCACCGGTCAGTTACAAGTTATTCATGGTTGAATGAATAATAACATTAAAGCTTAGTGGGGGTTCGATTATGATATGGGGATGCTTTTCATCCAGGGGCACCGGTCAGTTACAAGTTATTCATGGTAGAATGAATAGTAACATTACAGCTTAGTGGTGGTTCGATTATGATATGGGGATGCTTTTCATCCAGGGGCACCGGTCAGTTACAAGTTATTCATGGTAGAATGAATGGTAACATTAAAGCTTAGTGGTGGTTCGATTATGATATGGGGATGCTTTTCATCCAGGGGCACCAGTCAGTTACAAGTTATTCATGGTAGAATGAATGGCAACATTAAAGCTTAGTGGTTGTTTGATTAGGATATGGGGATGCTTTTCATCCAGGGGCACCGGTCAGTTACAAGTTATTCATGGTAGAATGAATGGGAACATTAAAGCTTAGTGGTGGTTCGATTATGATATGGGGATGCATTACATCCAGGGGCACCGGTCAGTTACAAGTTATTCATGGTAGAATGAATGTTAACATTACAGCTTAGTGGTGGTTCGATTATTATATGGGGATGCTTTTCATCCAGGGGCACCGGTCAGTTACAAGTGATTCATGGTAGAATGAATAGTAACATTACAGCTTAGTGGTTGTTCGATTATGAAATGGGGATGCTTTTCATCCAGGGGCACCGGTCAGTTACAAGTTATTCATGGTAGAATGAATGGTAACATTAAAGCTTAGTGGTTGTTCGATTATGATATGGTGTGCTTTTCATCCAGGGGCACCAGTCAGTTACAAGTTATTCATGGTAGAATGAATGGCAACATTAAAGCTTAGTGGTTGTTTGATTAGGATATGGGGATGCTTTTCATCCAGGGGCACCGGTCAGTTACAAGTTATTCATGGTAGAATGAATGGGAACATTAAAGCTTAGTGGTGGTTCGATTATGATATGGGGATGCTTTTCATCCAGGGGCACCGGTCAGTTACAAGTTATTCATGGTAGAATGAATGGTAACATTAAAGCTTAGTGGTGGTTCGATTATGATATGGGGATGCTTTTCATCCAGGGGCACCGGTCAGTTACAAGTTATTCATGGTAGAATGAATAATAACATTAAAGCTTAGTGGTTGTTCGATTATGATATGGGGATGCTTTTCATCCAGGGGCACCGGTCAGTTACAAGTTATTCATGGTAGAATGAATGTTAACATTACAGCTTAGTGGTGGTTCGATTATGATATGGGGATTCTTTTCATCCAGGGGCACCGGTCAGTTACAAGTTATTCCTGGTAGAATGAATAGTAACATTACAGCTTAGTGGTGGTTCGATTATGATATGGGGATGCTTTTCATCCAGGGGCACCTGTCAGTTACAAGTTATTCATGGTAGAATGAATGGTAACATTAAAGCTTAGTGGTGGTTCGATTATAATATGGGGATGCTTTTCATCCAGGGGCACCGGTCAGTTACAAGTTATTCATGGTAGAATGAATGGCAACATTAAAGCTTAGTGGTGGTTCGATTATGATATGGGGATGCTTTTCATCCAGGGGCACCGGTCAGTTACAAGTTATTTATGGTAGAATGAATGGTAACATTAAAGCTTAGTGGTGGTTCGATTATGATATGGGGATGCTTTTCATCCAGGGGCACCGGTCAGTTACAAGTTATTCATGGTAGAATGAATGGCAACATTAAAGCTTAGTGGTTGTTTGATTAGGATATGGGGATGCTTTTCATCCAGGGGCGCCGGTCAGTTACAAGTTATTCATGGTAGAATGAATGGGAACATTAAAGCTTAGTGGTGGTTCGATTATTATATGGGGATGCTTTTCATCCAGGGGCACCGGTCAGTTACAAGTTATTCATGGTAGAATGAATGTTAACATTACAGCTTAGTGGTGGTTCGATTATGATATGGGGATGCTTTTCATCCAGGGGCACCGGTCAGTTACAAGTTATTCATGGTAGAATGAATAGTAACATTACAGCTTAGTGGTGGTTCGATTATGATATGGGGATGCATTTCATCCAGGGGCACCGGTCAGTTACAAGTTATTCATGGTAGAATGAATGGTAACATTAAAGCTTAGTGGTGGTTCGATTATGATATGGGGATGCTTTTCATCCAGGGGCACCAGTCAGTTAAAAGTTATTCATGGTAGAATGAATGGCAACATTAAAGCTTAGTGGTTGTTTGATTAGGATATGGGGATGCTTTTCATCCAGGGGCACCGGTCAGTTACAAGTTATTCATGGTAGAATTAATGGGAACATTAAAGCTTAGTGGTGGTTCGATTATGATATGGGGATGCTTTTCATCCAGGGGCACCGGTCAGTTACAAGTTATTCATGGTAGAATGAATGTTAACATTACAGCTTAGTGGTGGTTCGATTATGATATGGGGATGCTTTTCATCCAGGGGCACCGGTCAGTTACAAGTTATTCATGGTAGAATGAATAGTAACATTACAGCTTAGTGGTGGTTCGATTATGATATGGGGATGCTTTTCATCCAGGGCACCGGTCAGTTACAAGTTATTCATGGTAGAATGAATGGTAACATTAAAGCTTAGTGGTGGTTCTATTATGATATGGGGATGCTTTTAATCCAGGGGCACCAGTCAGTTACAAGTTATTCATGGTAGAATGAATGGCAACATTAAAGCTTAGTGGTTGTTTGATTAGGATATGGGGATGCTTTTCATCCAGGGGCACCGGTCAGTTACAAGTTATTCATGGTAGAATGAATGGGAACATTAAAACTTAGTGGTGGTTCGATTATGATATGGGGATGCTTTTCATCCAGGGGCACCGGTCAGTTACAAGTTATTCATGGTAGAATGAATGGTAACATTAAAGCTTAGTGGTGGTTCGATTATGATATGGGGATGCTTTTCATCCAGGGGCACCGGTCAGTTACAAGTTATTCATGGTAGAATGAATAATAACATTAAAGCTTAGTGGTTGTTCGATTATGATATGGGGATGCTTTTCATCCAGGGGCACCGGTCAGTTACAAGTTATTCATGGTAGAATGAATGTTAACATTACAGCTTAGTGGTGCTTCGATTATGATATGGGGATGCTTTTCATCCAGGGGCACCGGTCAGTTACAAGTTATTCATGGTAGAATGAATAGTAACATTACAGCTTAGTGGTGGTTCGATTATGATATGGGGATGCTTTTCATCCAGGGGCACCGGTCAGTTACAAGTTATTCATGGTAGAATGAATGGTAACATTAAAGCTTAGTGGTGGTTCGATTATGATATGGGGATGCTTTTCATCCAGGGGCACCGGTCAGTTACAAGTTATTCATGGTAGAATGAATGGCAACATTAAAGCTTAGTGGTTGTTCGATTATGATATGGGGATGCTTTTCATCCAGGGGCACCGGTCAGTTTCAAGTTATTCATGGTAGAATTAATGGTAACATTAAAGCTTAGTGGTGGTTCGATTATCATATGGGGATGCTTTTCATCCAGGGGCACCGGTCAGTGACAAGTTATTCATGGTAGAATGAATGGTAACATTAAAGCTTAGTGGTGGTTCGATTATGATATGGGGATGCTTTTCATCCAGGGGCACCTGTCAGTTACAAGTTATTCATGGTAGAATGAATGGTAACATTAAAGCTTAGTGGTGGTTCGATTATTATATGGGGATGCTTTTCATCCAGGGGCACCGGTCAGTTACAAGGTATTCATGGTAGAATGAATGGTAACATTAAAGCTTAGTGGTGGTTCGATTATAATATGGGGATGCTTTTCATCCATGGGCACCGGTCAGTTACAAGTTATTCATGGTAGAATGAATGGTAACATTAAAGCTTAGTGGTGGTTCGATTATAATATGGGGATGCTTTTCATCCAGGGGCACCGGTCAGTTACAAGTTATTCATGGTAGAATGAATGGTAACATTAAAGCTTAGTGGTGGTTCGATTATAATATGGGGATGCTTTTCATCCAGGGGCACCGGTCAGTTACAAGTTATTCATGGTAAAATGAATGGCAACATTAAAGCTTAGTGGTGGTTCGATTATGATATGGGGATGCTTTTCATCCAGGGGCACCGGTCAGTTACAAGTTATTCATGGTAGAATGAATGGTAACATTAAAGCTTAGTGGTGGTTCGATTATGATATGGGGATGCTTTTCATCCAGGGGCACCAGTCAGTTACAAGTTATTCATGGTAGAATGAATGGCAACATTAAAGCTTAGTGGTTGTTTGATTAGGATATGGGGATGCTTTTCATCCAGGGGCACCGGTCAGTTACAAGTTATTCATGGTAGAATGAATGGGAACATTAAAGCTTAGTGGTGGTTCGATTATGATATGGGGATGCTTTTCATCCAGGGGCACCGGTCAGTTACAAGTTATTCATGGTAGAATGAATGTTAACATTACAGCTTAGTGGTGGTTCGATTATGATATGGGGATGCTTTTCATCCAGGGGCACCGGTCAGTTACAAGTGATTCATGGTAGAATGAATAGTAACATTACAGCTTAGTGGTTGTTCGATTATGAAATGGGGATGCTTTTCATCCAGGGGCACCGGTCAGTTACAAGTTATTCATGGTAGAATGAATGGTAACATTAAAGCTTAGTGGTTGTTCGATTATGATATGGTGTGCTTTTCATCCAGGGGCACCAGTCAGTTACAAGTTATTCATGGTAGAATGAATGGCAACATTAAAGCTTAGTGGTTGTTTGATTAGGATATGGGGATGCTTTTCATCCAGGGGCACCGGTCAGTTACAAGTTATTCATGGTAGAATGAATGGGAACATTAAAGCTTAGTGGTGGTTCGATTATGATATGGGGATGCTTTTCATCCAGGGGCACCGGTCAGTTACAAGTTATTCATGGTAGAATGAATGGTAACATTAAAGCTTAGTGGTGGTTCGATTATGATATGGGGATGCTTTTCATCCAGGGGCACCGGTCAGTTACAAGTTATTCATGGTAGAATGAATAATAACATTAAAGCTTAGTGGTTGTTCGATTATGATATGGGGATGCTTTTCATCCAGGGGCACCGGTCAGTTACAAGTTATTCATGGTAGAATGAATGTTAACATTACAGCTTAGTGGTGGTTCGATTATGATATGGGGATGCTTTTCATCCAGGGGCACCGGTCAGTTACAAGTTATTCCTGGTAGAATGAATAGTAACATTACAGCTTAGTGGTGGTTCGATTATGATATGGGGATGCTTTTCATCCAGGGGCACCTGTCAGTTACAAGTTATTCATGGTAGAATGAATGGTAACATTAAAGCTTAGTGGTGGTTCGATTATAATATGGGGATGCTTTTCATCCAGGGGCACCGGTCAGTTACAAGTTATTCATGGTAGAATGAATGGCAACATTAAAGCTTAGTGGTGGTTCGATTATGATATGGGGATGCTTTTCATCCAGGGGCACCGGTCAGTTACAAGTTATTTATGGTAGAATGAATGGTAACATTAAAGCTTAGTGGTGGTTCGATTATGATATGGGGATGCTTTTCATCCAGGGGCACCGGTCAGTTACAAGTTATTCATGGTAGAATGAATGGCAACATTAAAGCTTAGTGGTTGTTTGATTAGGATATGGGGATGCTTTTCATCCAGGGGCGCCGGTCAGTTACAAGTTATTCATGGTAGAATGAATGGGAACATTAAAGCTTAGTGGTGGTTCGATTATGATATGGGGATGCTTTTCATCCAGGGGCACCGGTCAGTTACAAGTTATTCATGGTAGAATGAATGTTAACATTACAGCTTAGTGGTGGTTCGATTATGATATGGGGATGCTTTTCATCCAGGGGCACCGGTCAGTTACAAGTTATTCATGGTAGAATGAATAGTAACATTACAGCTTAGTGGTGGTTCGATTATGATATGGGGATGCATTTCATCCAGGGGCACCGGTCAGTTACAAGTTATTCATGGTAGAATGAATGGTAACATTAAAGCTTAGTGGTGGTTCGATTATGATATGGGGATGCTTTTCATCCAGGGGCACCAGTCAGTGAAAAGTTATTCATGGTAGAATGAATGGCAACATTAAAGCTTAGTGGTTGTTTGATTAGGATATGGGGATGCTTTTCATCCAGGGGCACCGGTCAGTTACAAGTTATTCATGGTAGAATGAATGTTAACATTACAGCTTAGTGGTGGTTCGATTATGATATGGGGATGCTTTTCATCCAGGGGCACCGGTCAGTTACAAGTTATTCATGGTAGAATGAATAGTAACATTACAGCTTAGTGGTGGTTCGATTATGATATGGGGATGCATTTCATCCAGGGGCACCGGTCAGTTACAAGTTATTCATGGTAGAATGAATGGTAACATTAAAGCTTAGTGGTGGTTCGATTATGATATTGGGATGCTTTTCATCCAGGGGCACCAGTCAGTTAAAAGTTATTCATGGTAGAATGAATGGCAACATTAAAGCTTAGTGGTTGTTTGATTAGGATATGGGGATGCTTTTCATCCAGGGGCACCGGTCAGTTACAAGTTATTCATGGTAGAATGAATGGGAACATTAAAGCTTAGTGGTGGTTCGATTATGATATGGGGATGCTTTTCATCCAGGGGCACCGGTCAGTTACAAGTTATTCATGGTAGAATGAATGTTAACATTACAGCTTAGTGGTGGTTCGATTATGATATGGGGATGCTTTTCATCCAGGGGCACCGGTCAGTTACAAGTTATTCATGGTAGAATGAATAGTAACATTACAGCTTAGTGGTGGTTCGATTATGATATGGGGATGCTTTTAATCCAGGGGCACCAGTCAGTTACAAGTTATTCATGGTAGAATGAATGGCAACATTAAAGCTTAGTGGTTGTTTGATTAGGATATGGGGATGCTTTTCATCCAGGGGCACCGGTCAGTTACAAGTTATTCATGGTAGAATGAATGGGAACATTAAAACTTAGTGGTGGTTCGATTATGATATGGGGATGCTTTTCATCCAGGGGCACCGGTCAGTTACAAGTTATTCATGGTAGAATGAATGGTAACATTAAAGCTTAGTGGTGGTTCGATTATGATATGGGGATGCTTTTCATCCAGGGGCACCGGTCAGTTACAAGTTATTCATGGTAGAATGAATAATAACATTAAAGCTTAGTGGTTGTTCGATTATGATATGGGGATGCTTTTCATCCAGGGGCACCGGTCAGTTACAAGTTATTCATGGTAGAATGAATGTTAACATTACAGCTTAGTGGTGCTTCGATTATGATATGGGGATGCTTTTCATCCAGGGGCACCGGTCAGTTACAAGTTATTCATGGTAGAATGAATAGTAACATTACAGCTTAGTGGTGGTTCGATTATGATATGGGGATGCTTTTCATCCAGGGGCACCGGTCAGTTACAAGTTATTCATGGTAGAATGAATGGTAACATTAAAGCTTAGTGGTGGTTCGATTATGATATGGGGATGCTTTTCATCCAGGGGCACCGGTCAGTTACAAGTTATTCATGGTAGAATGAATGGCAACATTAAAGCTTAGTGGTGGTTCGATTATGATATGGGGATGCTTTTCATCCAGGGGCACCGGTCAGTTTCAAGTTATTCATGGTAGAATTAATGGTAACATTAAAGCTTAGTGGTGGTTCGATTATCATATGGGGATGCTTTTCATCCAGGGGCACCGGTCAGTGACAAGTTATTCATGGTAGAATGAATGGTAACATTAAAGCTTAGTGGTGGTTCGATTATGATATGGGGATGCTTTTCATCCAGGGGCACCTGTCAGTTACAAGTTATTCATGGTAGAATGAATGGTAACATTAAAGCTTAGTGGTGGTTCGATTATTATATGGGGATGCTTTTCATCCAGGGGCACCGGTCAGTTACAAGGTATTCATGGTAGAATGAATGGTAACATTAAAGCTTAGTGGTGGTTCGATTATAATATGGGGATGCTTTTCATCCAGGGGCACAGGTCAGTTACAAGTTATTCATGGTAGAATGAATGGTAACATTAAAGCTTAGTGGTGGTTCGATTATAATATGGGGATGCTTTTCATCCAGGGGCACCGGTCAGTTACAAGTTATTCATGGTAGAATGAATGGTAACATTAAAGCTTAGTGGTGGTTCGATTATAATATGGGGATGCTTTTCATCCAGGGGCACCGGTCAGTTACAAGTTATTCATGGTAGAATGAATGGCAACATTAAAGCTTAGTGGTGGTTCGATTATGATATGGGGATGCTTTTCATCCAGGGGCACCGGTCAGTTACAAGTTATTCATGGTAGAATGAATGGTAACATTAAAGCTTAGTGGTGGTTCGATTATGATATGGGGATGCTTTTCATCCAGGGGCACCAGTCAGTTACAAGTTATTCATGGTAGAATGAATGGCAACATTAAAGCTTAGTGGTTGTTTGATTAGGATATGGGGATGCTTTTCATCCAGGGGCACCGGTCAGTTACAAGTTATTCATGGTAGAATGAATGGGAACTTTAAAGCTTAGTGGTGGTTCGATTATGATATGGGGATGCTTTCCATCCAGGGGCACCGGTCAGTTACAAGTTATTCATGGTAGAATGAATGTTAACATTACAGCTTAGTGGTGGTTCGATTATGATATGGGGATGCTTTTCATCCAGGGGCACCGGTCAGTTACAAGTGATTCATGGTAGAATGAATAGTAACATTACAGCTTAGTGGTTGTTCGATTATGAAATGGGGATGCTTTTCATCCAGGGGCACCGGTCAGTTACAAGTTATTCATGGTAGAATGAATGGTAACATTAAAGCTTAGTGGTTGTTCGATTATGATATGGTGTGCTTTTCATCCAGGGGCACCAGTCAGTTACAAGTTATTCATGGTAGAATGAATGGCAACATTAAAGCTTAGTGGTTGTTTGATTAGGATATGGGGATGCTTTTCATCCAGGGGCACCGGTCAGTTACAAGTTATTCATGGTAGAATGAATGGGAACATTAAAGCTTAGTGGTGGTTCGATTATGATATGGGGATGCTTTTCATCCAGGGGCACCGGTCAGTTACAAGTTATTCATGGTAGAATGAATGGTAACATTAAAGCTTAGTGGTGGTTCGATTATGATATGGGGATGCTTTTCATCCAGGGGCACCGGTCAGTTACAAGTTATTCATGGTAGAATGAATAATAACATTAAAGCTTAGTGGTTGTTCGATTATGATATGGGGATGCTTTTCATCCAGGGGCACCGGTCAGTTACAAGTTATTCATGGTAGAATGAATGTTAACATTACAGCTTAGTGGTGGTTCGATTATGATATGGGGATGCTTTTCATCCAGGGGCACCGGTCAGTTACAAGTTATTCCTGGTAGAATGAATAGTAACATTACAGCTTAGTGGTGGTTCGATTATGATATGGGGATGCTTTTCATCCAGGGGCACCTGTCAGTTACAAGTTATTCATGGTAGAATGAATGGTAACATTAAAGCTTAGTGGTGGTTCGATTATAATATGGGGATGCTTTTCATCCAGGGGCACCGGTCAGTTACAAGTTATTCATGGTAGAATGAATGGCAACATTAAAGCTTAGTGGTGGTTCGATTATGATATGGGGATGCTTTTCATCCAGGGGCACCGGTCAGTTACAAGTTATTTATGGTAGAATGAATGGTAACATTAAAGCTTAGTGGTGGTTCGATTATGATATGGGGATGCTTTTCATCCAGGGGCACCGGTCAGTTACAAGTTATTCATGGTAGAATGAATGGCAACATTAAAGCTTAGTGGTTGTTTGATTAGGATATGGGGATGCTTTTCATCCAGGGGCACCGGTCAGTTACAAGTTATTCATGGTAGAATGAATGGCAACATTAAAGCTTAGTGGTGGTTCGATTATGATATGGGGATGCTTTTCATCCAGGGGCACCGGTCAGTTTCAAGTTATTCATGGTAGAATTAATGGTAACATTAAAGCTTAGTGGTGGTTCGATTATCATATGGGGATGCTTTTCATCCAGGGGCACCGGTCAGTGACAAGTTATTCATGGTAGAATGAATGGTAACATTAAAGCTTAGTGGTGGTTCGATTATGATATGGGGATGCTTTTCATCCAGGGGCACCTGTCAGTTACAAGTTATTCATGGTAGAATGAATGGTAACATTAAAGCTTAGTGGTGGTTCGATTATTATATGGGGATGCTTTTCATCCAGGGGCACCGGTCAGTTACAAGGTATTCATGGTAGAATGAATGGTAACATTAAAGCTTAGTGGTGGTTCGATTATAATATGGGGATGCTTTTCATCCAGGGGCACAGGTCAGTTACAAGTTATTCATGGTAGAATGAATGGTAACATTAAAGCTTAGTGGTGGTTCGATTATAATATGGGGATGCTTTTCATCCAGGGGCACCGGTCAGTTACAAGTTATTCATGGTAGAATGAATGGTAACATTAAAGCTTAGTGGTGGTTCGATTATAATATGGGGATGCTTTTCATCCAGGGGCACCGGTCAGTTACAAGTTATTCATGGTAGAATGAATGGCAACATTAAAGCTTAGTGGTGGTTCGATTATGATATGGGGATGCTTTTCATCCAGGGGCACCGGTCAGTTACAAGTTATTCATGGTAGAATGAATGGTAACATTAAAGCTTAGTGGTGGTTCGATTATGATATGGGGATGCTTTTCATCCAGGGGCACCAGTCAGTTACAAGTTATTCATGGTAGAATGAATGGCAACATTAAAGCTTAGTGGTTGTTTGATTAGGATATGGGGATGCTTTTCATCCAGGGGCACCGGTCAGTTACAAGTTATTCATGGTAGAATGAATGGGAACTTTAAAGCTTAGTGGTGGTTCGATTATGATATGGGGATGCTTTCCATCCAGGGGCACCGGTCAGTTACAAGTTATTCATGGTAGAATGAATGTTAACATTACAGCTTAGTGGTGGTTCGATTATGATATGGGGATGCTTTTCATCCAGGGGCACCGGTCAGTTACAAGTGATTCATGGTAGAATGAATAGTAACATTACAGCTTAGTGGTTGTTCGATTATGAAATGGGGATGCTTTTCATCCAGGGGCACCGGTCAGTTACAAGTTATTCATGGTAGAATGAATGGTAACATTAAAGCTTAGTGGTTGTTCGATTATGATATGGTGTGCTTTTCATCCAGGGGCACCAGTCAGTTACAAGTTATTCATGGTAGAATGAATGGCAACATTAAAGCTTAGTGGTTGTTTGATTAGGATATGGGGATGCTTTTCATCCAGGGGCACCGGTCAGTTACAAGTTATTCATGGTAGAATGAATGGGAACATTAAAGCTTAGTGGTGGTTCGATTATGATATGGGGATGCTTTTCATCCAGGGGCACCGGTCAGTTACAAGTTATTCATGGTAGAATGAATGGTAACATTAAAGCTTAGTGGTGGTTCGATTATGATATGGGGATGCTTTTCATCCAGGGGCACCGGTCAGTTACAAGTTATTCATGGTAGAATGAATAATAACATTAAAGCTTAGTGGTTGTTCGATTATGATATGGGGATGCTTTTCATCCAGGGGCACCGGTCAGTTACAAGTTATTCATGGTAGAATGAATGTTAACATTACAGCTTAGTGGTGGTTCGATTATGATATGGGGATGCTTTTCATCCAGGGGCACCGGTCAGTTACAAGTTATTCCTGGTAGAATGAATAGTAACATTACAGCTTAGTGGTGGTTCGATTATGATATGGGGATGCTTTTCATCCAGGGGCACCTGTCAGTTACAAGTTATTCATGGTAGAATGAATGGTAACATTAAAGCTTAGTGGTGGTTCGATTATAATATGGGGATGCTTTTCATCCAGGGGCACCGGTCAGTTACAAGTTATTCATGGTAGAATGAATGGCAACATTAAAGCTTAGTGGTGGTTCGATTATGATATGGGGATGCTTTTCATCCAGGGGCACCGGTCAGTTACAAGTTATTTATGGTAGAATGAATGGTAACATTAAAGCTTAGTGGTGGTTCGATTATGATATGGGGATGCTTTTCATCCAGGGGCACCGGTCAGTTACAAGTTATTCATGGTAGAATGAATGGCAACATTAAAGCTTAGTGGTTGTTTGATTAGGATATGGGGATGCTTTTCATCCAGGGGCGCCGGTCAGTTACAAGTTATTCATGGTAGAATGAATGGGAACATTAAAGCTTAGTGGTGGTTCGATTATGATATGGGGATGCTTTTCATCCAGGGGCACCGGTCAGTTACAAGTTATTCATGGTAGAATGAATGTTAACATTACAGCTTAGTGGTGGTTCGATTATGATATGGGGATGCTTTTCATCCAGGGGCACCGGTCAGTTACAAGTTATTCATGGTAGAATGAATAGTAACATTACAGCTTAGTGGTGGTTCGATTATGATATGGGGATGCATTTCATCCAGGGGCACCGGTCAGTTACAAGTTATTCATGGTAGAATGAATGGTAACATTAAAGCTTAGTGGTGGTTCGATTATGATATGGGGATGCTTTTCATCCAGGGGCACCAGTCAGTTAAAAGTTATTCATGGTAGAATGAATGGCAACATTAAAGCTTAGTGGTTGTTTGATTAGGATATGGGGATGCTTTTCATCCAGGGGCACCGGTCAGTTACAAGTTATTCATGGTAGAATGAATGGGAACATTAAAGCTTAGTGGTGGTTCGATTATGATATGGGGATGCTTTTCATCCAGGGGCACCTGTCAGTTACAAGTTATTCATGGTAGAATGAATGTTAACATTACAGCTTAGTGGTGGTTCGATTATGATATGGGGATGCTTTTCATCCAGGGGCACCGGTCAGTTACAAGTTATTCATGGTAGAATGAATAGTAACATTACAGCTTAGTGGTGGTTCGATTATGATATGGGGATGCTTTTCATCCAGGGCACCGGTCAGTTACAAGTTATTCATGGTAGAATGAATGGTAACATTAAAGCTTAGTGGTGGTTCGATTATGATATGGGGATGCTTTTCATCCAGGGGCACCAGTCAGTTACAAGTTATTCATGGTAGAATGAATGGCAACATTAAAGCTTAGTGGTTGTTTGATTAGGATATGGGGATGCTTTTCATCCAGGGGCACCGGTCAGTTACAAGTTATTCATGGTAGAATGAATGGTAACATTAAAGCTTAGTGGTGGTTCGATTATGATATGGGGATGCTTTTCATCCAGGGGCACCGGTCAGTTACAAGTTATTCATGGTAGAATGAATAATAACATTAAAGCTTAGTGGTTGTTCGATTATGATATGGGGATGCTTTTCATCCAGGGGCACCGGTCAGTTACAAGTTATTCATGGTAGAATGAATGTTAACATTACAGCTTAGTGGTGCTTCGATTATGATATGGGGATGCTTTTCATCCAGGGGCACCGGTCAGTTACAAGTTATTCATGGTAGAATGAATAGTAACATTACAGCTTAGTGGTGGTTCGATTATGATATGGGGATGCTTTTCATCCAGGGGCACCGGTCAGTTACAAGTTATTCATGGTAGAATGAATGGTAACATTAAAGCTTAGTGGTGGTTCGATTATGATATGGGGATGCTTTTCATCCAGGGGCACCGGTCAGTTACAAGTTATTCATGGTAGAATGAATGGCAACATTAAAGCTTAGTGGTGGTTCGATTATGATATGGAGATGCTTTTCATCCAGGGGCACCGGTCAGTTTCAAGTTATTCATGGTAGAATTAATGGTAACATTAAAGCTTAGTGGTGGTTCGATTATCATATGGGGATGCTTTTCATCCAGGGGCACCGGTCAGTGACAAGTTATTCATGGTAGAATGAATGGTAACATTAAAGCTTAGTGGTGGTTCGATTATGATATGGGGATGCTTTTCATCCAGGGGCACCTGTCAGTTACAAGTTATTCATGGTAGAATGAATGGTAACATTAAAGCTTAGTGGTGGTTCGATTATTATATGGGGATGCTTTTCATCCAGGGGCACCGGTCAGTTACAAGTTATTCATGGTAGAATGAATGGTAACATTAAAGCTTAGTGGTGGTTCGATTGTGATATGGGGATGCTTTTCATCCAGGGGCACCGGTCAGTTACAAGGTATTCATGGTAGAATGAATGGTAACATTAAAGCTTAGTGGTGGTTCGATTATAATATGGGGATGCTTTTCATCCAGGGGCACCGGTCAGTTACAAGTTATTCATGGTAGAATGAATGGTAACATTAAAGCTTAGTGGTGGTTCGATTATAATATGGGGATGCTTTTCATCCAGGGGCACCGGTCAGTTACAAGTTATTCATGGTAGAATGAATGGTAACATTAAAGCTTAGTGGTGGTTCGATTATAATATGGGGATGCTTTTCATCCAGGGGCACCGGTCAGTTACAAGTTATTCATGGTAGAATGAATGGTAACATTAAAGCTTAGTGGTTGTTTGATTAGGATATGGGGATGCTTTTCATCCAGGGGCGCCGGTCAGTTACAAGTTATTCATGGTAGAATGAATGGGAACATTAAAGCTTAGTGGTGGTTCGATTATGATATGGGGATGCTTTTCATCCAGGGGCACCGGTCAGTTACAAGTTATTCATGGTAGAATGAATGTTAACATTACAGCTTAGTGGTGGTTCGATTATGATATAGGGATGCTTTTCATCCAGGGGCACCGGTCAGTTACAAGTTATTCATGGTAGAATGAATAGTAACATTACAGCTTAGTGGTGGTTTCATTATGATATGGGGATGCATTTCATCCAGGGGCACCGGTCAGTTACAAGTTATTCATGGTAGAATGAATGGTAACATTAAAGCTTAGTGGTGGTTCGATTATGATATGGGGATGCTTTTCATCCAGGGGCACCAGTCAGTTAAAAGTTATTCATGGTAGAATGAATGGCAACATTAAAGCTTAGTGGTTGTTTGATTAGGATATGGGGATGCTTTTCATCCAGGGGCACCGGTCAGTTACAAGTTATTCATGGTAGAATGAATGGGAACATTAAAGCTTAGTGGTGGTTCGATTATGATATGGGGATGCTTTTCATCCAGGGGCACCGGTCAGTTACAAGTTATTCATGGTAGAATGAATGTTAACATTACAGCTTAGTGGTGGTTCGATTATGATATGGGGATGCTTTTCATCCAGGGGCACCGGTCAGTTACAAGTTATTCATGGTAGAATGAATAGTAACATTACAGCTTAGTGGTGGTTCGATTATGATATGGGGATGCTTTTCATCCAGGGCACCGGTCAGTTACAAGTTATTCATGGTAGAATGAATGGTAACATTAAAGCTTAGTGGTGGTTCGATTATGATATGGGGATTCTTTTCATCCAGGGGCACCAGTCAGTTACAAGTTATTCATGGTAGAATGAATGGCAACATTAAAGCTTAGTGGTTGTTTGATTAGGATATGGGGATGCTTTTCATCCAGGGGCACCGGTCAGTTACAAGTTATTCATGGTAGAATGAATGGTAACATTAAAGCTTAGTGGTGGTTCGATTATGATATGGGGATGCTTTTCATCCAGGGGCACCGGTCAGTTACAAGTTATTCATGGTAGAATGAATAATAACATTAAAGCTTAGTGGTTGTTCGATTATGATATGGGGATGCTTTTCATCCAGGGGCACCGGTCAGTTACAAGTTATTCATGGTAGAATGAATGTTAACATTACAGCTTAGTGGTGCTTCGATTATGATATGGGGATGCTTTTCATCCAGGGGCACCGGTCAGTTACAAGTTATTCATGGTAGAATGAATAGTAACATTACAGCTTAGTGGTGGTTCGATTATGATATGGGGATGCTTTTCATCCAGGGGCACCGGTCAGTTACAAGTTATTCATGGTAGAATGAATGGTAACATTAAAGCTTAGTGGTGGTTCGATTATGATATGGGGATGCTTTTCATCCAGGGGCACCGGTCAGTTACAAGTTATTCATGGTAGAATGAATGGCAACATTAAAGCTTAGTGGTGGTTCGATTATGATATGGGGATGCTTTTCATCCAGGGGCACCGGTCAGTTTCAAGTTATTCATGGTAGAATTAATGGTAACATTAAAGCTTAGTGGTGGTTCGATTATCATATGGGGATGCTTTTCATCCAGGGGCACCGGTCAGTTTCAAGTTATTCATGGTAGAATGAATGGTAACATTAAAGCTTAGTGGTGGTTCGATTATGATATGGGGATGCTTTTCATCCAGGGGACCTGTCAGTTACAAGTTATTCATGGTAGAATGAATGGTAACATTAAAGCTTAGTGGTGGTTCGATTATTATATGGGGATGCTTTTCATCCAGGGGCACCGGTCAGTTACAAGTTATTCATGGTAGAATGAATGGTAACATTAAAGCTTAGTGGTGGTTCGATTGTGATATGGGGATGCTTTTCATCCAGGGGCACCGGTCAGTTACAAGGTATTCATGGTAGAATGAATGGTAACATTAAAGCTTAGTGGTGGTTCGATTATGATATGGGGATGCTTTTCATCCAGGGGCACCGGTCAGTTACAAGTTATTCATGGTAGAATGAATGGTAACATTAAAGCTTAGTGGTGGTTCGATTATAATATGGGGATGCTTTTCATCCAGGGGCACCGGTCAGTTACAAGTTATTCATGGTAGAATGAATGGTAACATTAAAGCTTAGTGGTGGTTCGATTATAATATGGGGATGCTTTTCATCCAGGGGCACCGGTCAGTTACAAGTTATCCATGGTAGAATGAATGGTAACATTAAAGCTTAGTGTTTGTTCGATTATAATATGGGGATGCTTTTCATCCAGGGGCACCGGTCAGTTACAAGTTATTCATGGTAGAATGAATGGTAACATTACAGCTTAGTGGTGGTTCGATTATAATATAGGGATGCTTTTCATCCAGGGGCACCGGTCAGTTACAAGTTATTCATGGTAGAATGAATGGTAACATTAAAGCTTAGTGGTGGTTCGATTATAATATGGGGATGCTTTTCATCCAGGGGCACCGGTCAGTTACAAGTTATTCATGGTAGAATGAATGGTAACATTAAAGCTTAGTGTTTGTTCGATTATAATATGGGGATGCTTTTCATCCAGGGGCACCGGTCAGTTACAAGTTATTCATGGTAGAATGAATGGTAACATTACAGCTTAGTGGTGGTTCGATTATAATACAGGGATGCTTTTCATCCAGGGGCACCGGTCAGTTACAAGTTATTCATGGTAGAATGAATGGTAACATTAAAGCTTAGTGGTGGTTCGATTATAATATGGGGATGCTTTTCATCCAGGGGCACCGGTCAGTTACAAGTTATTCATGGTAGAATGAATGGTAACATTAAAGCTTACTGGTGGTTCGATTATAATATGGGGATGCTTTTCATCCAGGGGAACCGGTCAGTTACAAGTTATTCATGGTAGAATGAATGGTAACATGTACAGGGAGATTCTAGAGAAGAATCTTCAGAAATCTGCAACTTTTTAAGACAGAATTTTGTGATTCAACATCACAATGATTCCAAACATACCACAAAATTTACAAAGGAAGGCTTTGAAAATAATGGTATTAGTACTTTCAATTGGACAAATCAGTCTCCTGATTTGAATCCAATTGAGAACTTGTGGAATACTTTTAAGATTCATAAGCAAAATCCACATAATATCAGGCAATTAGAGGAATTATGCAAGGAAGAATGGAGTAAAGTAACAGTGGATCAGTGTGAAAAACTTGTCGCTAATTATAGAAAGCGACTGGAAATTGTGAAAAAACAAAAACAAAAAAAAAAAAACAACAACAGAGGCTATGCAACAAAATATTAAATTGATGAAACCAATACTTTTGCATTTTTGAACTTTGATAAAAAAATGAATTCAACCAAGAGTTTTTATTTATCCTTCCACAGACAGCCAAAACAACTTTACGAGATATTACTTATGAAATATCAGGAAAATGGCGAACATAAACTAAAGTTATGACAGAAAATAACATTCAATACTTCTGCATGTCACTGTATATACTTCAGAATGTGAGTAGCCACTGGCAAAAATTGAAATCAGAAATCGAGATGAATTTCTCAACCTTGAAGGCCATGCCCCTCTTTCTCCATGAATTTCTCAACTTAGGGCGCCAGAGTGTTCACTAATTGTGTGTGTGTGTGTGTGTGTCTCTCTCTCTCTCTCTCTCTCTCTCTCTCTCTCTCTCTCTCTCTCTCTCTAGATTCAATCAATGAGGGGATGGGTGCTAGTTAGCCTTATTGATATACTATCATTCAGTCTGTCTGTGGATGACTTCTATATAAAAGCCTCTCCGCCATTTTTTAGCATTGTCATAAATGGTTTTATCTGCTATTTAATTAGTGTAACACAAAGTTCTTTGTTTGTAAATAAACAAACCAACCTAGCACTTTAAAGGTAGCGGTCAAAATGTATATACGAATAGACATTTGATGAGACTGTTTATGGGCACTGGTTCAACTAGATGGTCATAGATTCAACCTCTGACTTGGAATGGCTGCTAGTTTAACCACACTCAAGAGCTGTGATACAGTGAAACAGTCTCTCTGCTGATGACTATATAAACTAATACAAGAGCCCAACAATATTTTTCGGACACTTTAAAAAAAGTACTTCAAGGTGGTTACTAGTGCCAAAAACTTTTGAGATTGTAATTACGTAGTTGAGGAGTGAAAATCCACTACTAGTGTAATCATTTTTATTAGTTTGGCTTTGATAATTTTAGTTTTTGTGATTTTTGCAAAAACTTGCACGACATTATTTTTCGGACATGATAAAAAATCCTATTTTTATTAAGAGCTATGTTCATGTATATGTTGATGTATGCAAATTTTATGCTTGTACACTTAAACTCCGAATGGAAAAAGAAGAGAGGAATGAAAAGATCAATCAGCAAGAGGACTGAAAAGAGAACGAAGAGGACTCTGATACGGCTTTTGACATCTGGAGAAAAAGTTACAGCAAGAAAAGTGAAGGAGAAATGTGGATTGGATGTAAACGTCCTAACAATACAAAGAACGCTGCATAGGATTGGTTTAAAGTATGCAAAAGCTAAGAAAAAAATTACACTAATAAAGAAACACAAAGGAGCAAGACTGGAGAGTGCTAAAAGGTGGTTAACAAAGCATGTGGATTTTAAGAAGGTTATATTTACTGATGAGAAGTGTTTCAAGTTTGATGGGGTTGGTGGATGGTGTACTTGGTCGAGAAGGGGTGAGTCTGTTGTACTGAACAAACAACAGATGGGAGGAGGATGAATTATGGTTTGGGGTAAGATCTTTGCTAATGGAAATATATGGTTAGAGTGTCTGAAAGGATGACAGAACAGCGAAAACTACAAACAGTTGCTGGACGAGAAAGCTCTACCAAGGATAAGAAGAGAGATGAGGAATGATTTCATTCTACAGCAAGACAATTGCAGCATCCATGTATCAAAACTCATGAAAGAATGGATGGCTAAAGTGAATATGATTACTTTGGAATGGCCTGCAAAAAGCCCAGATCTAAATTTAATAGAAAATGTTTGGGCAATGCTTACGCAACTTGTCTATGATGGACCTGAAATAACGAAAGAGGCTCAACTATGGGAACGAATACTAGATGCTAAAAAACAACTAATGTAGAGATGTTATTGTGTACATGTTTGATCATTATAAAGAGAGATTGATAAAAGTTATTGAGAAGAAAGGTGATATTACAGACTATTAACAGTTTTTCAACAATGTCCGAAAAATAATGTTGCATATGTTTTGTAAAAAATGATGAAAATTAAACATTTTTCCTCACCTAATCGATTTTCTTCCATTTTTATTGCAGGTATTGTCTTTATATGTTTATGCTATTCTACTGAGGAAATTTCACCACTCTATGGTACTCGGAAAGTCAAATACAAAGTGTCCGAAAAATATTGTTGGGCCCCTGTAATAGCACATTAAAATATTGAGGCAGAACTTTTAGAGACACATAACAGTTCCAGAAATGAAAAGAACTTATGTTTTTATCGAAAACGCGGAGAGGGGGGTTAAATAGTTTTATTTGCAGAAACAATTTGAAAAGTTTATAGTTCCAAACAGAAATTATCCCCCCAAAATTAGAATTTTTAACGATGAATGATCATTTACTCCAGTTATAATGGGAATTCAAAATTTAGTGAGAACTTTTGTTTACTCAAAAATATGTTGTTTTTTTATTCAAGAAATAACATTGTATTTGTAAATAGGTGTATTTAGTAAATGTGGCAGGTGGTCTTTTTGCTAATGCAACCAATCAAATACTTTTTTCTATATAATTTCATTTTTATCCCCTATAAATAATTTCAAGTGGAAAACTTTTCATTCATCAGAGTTTTAAAAAGACAATTTATTAAAATATATCTGCTTTTATTAACTACTAGTAAGCACACTCAATGTTTTCCGGCAGTGAATGGGAACCACTCTTTTTATTCCTATTTTTATAATTCATACAATTTTCAAATTTCTATATAAAATCATTTTTTCCTTCATATTTTTGTGATTACTAAAATCAATTAAATTTTTTGGGTTTAACAAAAAATGACTGCCAAAACAGATTTAATTAATTTAATTACTTTAGAGTAAAACACTCTAAAGTAATTAAATTAATTAAATCTGTTTTGGCAGTCATTTTGTGTTAAACCCCAAAAATTTAATTGATTTTAATATTTAATCCTAATAATATTTTATTTTTGATTAGTCATAAATAAATGAAGATTAATGAGATTTTACCCTCACATATCACCGAGTAATAATTTAATAACAGACAATTTTTTGTTATTCACCATTACATTATCCATTCTCATCTTTTTGTAAGCGACTGACCAACGTTCAACTAGAGAGATAAACAGCATTCAATAACATAATGCACCATATATGCACTATAGGTCAATTTCTTATTGTGTATGACTTATACACAGAGGTTGTGAGTTCGAACCTCCCTCATACAAACTACCATTGCAATCTTTGTAAAGAAAAGTTATGGTTGATCTTGATATAGAGCTTTGTTTTTAATTGTTTTCCTGAACAGGACATGAATAGACACGTTAAAAGAAATCATAAAGATCAATTACCAAAGCATGGCTTCATAAAATATCATATAGGTCACGGCGTCATATCATTTTGTCCCATGGAAAATACCTTATCAAAGTGAATAAGCTGTATTTATTACATGTTCTTTTCTATTAGTATTTTTTATTCTTGCATGTTTTTAAGTGATTAAGCTGAATGGAGGACATATGTTTTTGTATTACTGTATTACTTGTTTCTGTATTCTGTTACTCTTTTGTAAACCTAGAAAGACTTTCTGATCTATAGATTTTGTAGCTGTCAGCATTTAATGGCATGTTTCTTTGTTTTGTAGATGGAACAAGTCCAATTCACAAAGCTTGCCATGATGGAAATGACATTGCTCTGGAACATTTGATAAACCATGGAGGAGATATCCATGCACAAGATAACCAATTGCGATCACCTGTTCACTGGGCAGTTACCACACCACAGTTAAAATGTCTACAAGTAGGTTTTGTATATTAGAATACAGTAGCATTTAGATATTTTCGATATGACCATGTCACGCTCACAAATTTAGAAAAAGGAGCAACAAGGATTTAATATACAGCAACATTGATTAGCAGCAATGTTGCATAAACATTTTAAAGTAATGACAAAGTTCTGGTTTGAAGTTGGAATTTATATATATATATATATATATATATATATATATATATATATATATATATATATATTACGTTTGGAAAAAATATATAGCAATTAAACTACATAGAATTTTCCACGTTTCATCTTCATGAGGATTTGTCAGGTTATTTGATGTTACTGAGTGTTTTTATATATTCACGTGGTGCTGAATTTGCTAGTTAGCCAATCAGATTCTTTATTATTCATACACCCATTTATCGCAGCCAATAGTCACATGTTTATCAGAAAAAAGTGTACTTGACCTCTAATTCACCCTTATCTTTGTACGTTTTTTGAGAGGATAGAGGCATCATTTTCTTTGTTCTGGACAGTGACCTAGTTTTAGTCTGGATGTGTTCAGATATGTCCCCTTACATTTTAGTTTATACTAGTTCATTTGTTTAGTTATTAATTATTATTATAATTATAATCATTGTTATTGTTGCTTTTATTAGTATTTATTTTTATTCTATTTATTGTTCTTTAGTGTGCTTTTTTTCCTGCAGTAATATTTATTTTGTGTATTCATACGCTTGCTATTTCACTTCTGGAGTCTAATTTCTCATTCATACATAATCTACATGAGTCATTTAAGTTCATACACGTACTGGCTTGCCACACTATTTTTCACTCAACTATTGGTGAGCGTCTACTTTCCCTAAGCTCCTAGTAGTAATTCACTAATGATGTTTTTATTGGGCCTTTTTTTTTAATTTACTTCTGTGGTGGTAATACATAATACTTCTTGTTATTCGGATTTCCTTTAGCAAATATTATGGCCTTGTAAACGGTGCTTTTAGGCATTTATTTTGCAGTTGATAGATATATTTCTTAATTTTCTATTTTTAGTCTTATTATAACTAATGGTGTCCTATTGTTTGTATTTGATGTCGATATTATATTACCCACTATTTTTTAGAGCTGTGTTGTAAATGTTGCTTGACTTCTTAAATACATTTTTGTCATAAGAATTTTTGCTAAGTCTATTCTTTAAGTTCATGTATATTAGCATTGTCTTTTAAGTATTTTAAGTTTAGAATGATATCTTTTTTATGTTAGGTTTAACTTTTTCATTTCCATGTATATGATTTTTCTAAAATTTTCCTCCATCGTTTTTTCTGTTTCGTTTTGACTTCCGTCGAAGTTCTCAGAAATCAAGGGATCCACTTCCGGGACTTCAGATACGGATAGATAGCAGTCCACAATGCCAAATTGTAATCAGTATGATTAAAAATTAGGACAAACCTTTTTATGTGCAGTCTGTCGAGTGCCGTGTAGACAAAGAAAATGGAAAAATATTTTGTAAATGGCCGCCTTTCTCTTTATATGTTTTACTGTTGTTACATGACATGCTAATGAAATGCTTCCAGTTGAATATAAAAAGTCTAATTTTTCAGAGATGAGATTATTATTGATTTGGAGGTCAGAGGTGCAAATTTTGATAGCAGAGCGTCGAGATTTGGAGTTGAGTTTTGATAGCAGAACGTCAAGATTCAGTACGGTTTTGGTAGCAGAGCATTAGTTAACATTTTTTTCACCACAGTAGGAAGGTATATTGGTTTTTGTTTCAGATATTTTTCGACCAAGCAATTGCCTCAGCAGTATTCACCCATTAGATTAATTTCAGGTCTTTTTTCTTATTTGATTGTTTATTCTAGAAATGAATGTTTTGCTAAGTCTACATATTTCAGGTTTGATCAGATTGATTAAACGAGTGCTAGGGTTATTTATTAACATTAGATTCATGATTTGTAATTAAGATATAAGCCTCCTTAGATTTGAATTTACTAACTTTGTTGTTAACTTTTAGTCTAGTATATATTTCTGTAGTTGTATTTATTTGTATATCTATGTAGTTGCATTTATTTGTAGTTTTGCATAGTGCTTTCTGTGATTAGTTTGTCTTTATTTTATAAAATGTTTTGGTTTTATTTGCTTTTAGGAAGATTTTGTTAGACTTGTTTACGTTTCTAACAATGTTGTGTAATTGGTTTTGGAAGTTGTTGGGTTGTTGGTAGAACTATAAATTCTTAAGATATCATTTTTGAAGTTAATCATTAGTTCTATTGGTTTTGCATTTTTTAGTCTTTTGAATCCATAGGATTATTTTGTATGTAGGTGTTAATGCTTATTAAGGAAGAAGTGTGCTCACTATCTCATTCAACATATTAGTTCTTCCATTTTTTAATTAGTTTAATAATGTATCCATGCTTACTAGGTATTGGTATAGTTTTAAGCTGCAGTAAATGAGTGTGTGAATAACAAAGAATTTGATTGGCTGACTAGCAAACTCAGCACAACATGAATATATAAAAATACACAGTAACATCGATTTCATGCACTAGCCTGATAAATCTTCACAAGGATAAAACAAGGAAAATTTGTGTATCTTTATTGTTATATATTTTTCATAAATACTATCTAGCTCTACTCGCTTATTGGGCACTGCTGAAGTAAATACTGAAGATGAAATAAAATTTAATGTAGATACATGAAATAATATATATATATATATATATATATATATTTTTTTTTTAGGTTAATATTTTCCAGAAGTAAAGCAACCAATTAAATTTTAACGAGGTTAATGCAAGAGTGCTAAATACCGAATTAGGGTAATATATACCATTTATTTGTTGTACATAAGCATTAATATGTAGCTACACATTCACGAGCATGTTTCAGTCAGCCAGTAACAAGTAACAAGGGACTACAGTGGAACAAGCATAAGCGGAAATCATGGTGAAGATGAGTGGGTGAAACCACTCAATTCTCATTGTACAACTCACTTAAGTTAAGGAAACAGAAGTCTTACTATTTGTGTGTCAGGCGAGTTTGAGCGGTAAAGAGATTAAAGATAACGCCTGTGGTTTTATAAGCTGTGGTCCAGCGAAATCTCACCACACACATGCAAATGGGGAAGATAGGCTGTATATAAGTAGCCTGAGTTGAGAAGTAGGACATTTGACATTTGACATTTGACATTTGACATTTGACGATTGCTGGATTTCTAGCCACTTGTTTGGAGGACCGCTGTTATGACTTCTCACAACTTGATCAACAAAAGAAAATCAAATTTCTGGCTATGGCCACCAGCCTGACCAATATGATAAAGCCATTCAGTGATGTGGTGGCTTGGCTAAAGAAAGTGGACCTAGTGGCAAAGCTCCAAAAGATAGATGATATTGCTACAGTGATACCATTATTCCTGGAGGGGGGTTGCGCTAGCCCTATGCTTGGAGCTGAATGAGTGGGAACAAAATCATGCTGACGCAATTAAAGTCAGCTGTGTTTAAAGTCAGATTGATCCAGGCATTTGCTAAGGAGCCATTTGAGACGTCCACCAGATTAAAAGAAATGAGGTGGACGGGGGAATATGTTTATGTGTATGCTTATGAGATTAAAAGATTGGTGGAGCTATCAGGAATTAGAAGGCAGGCAGCAAGTCACATAGCCAAGATGGCGTTTGTCACCAGATTCCTGGACAAGATTTCTAAGAGGTTGCAGCAGGTCCCGGGTGTTAAAATCTTGGAGGTGAGCGAGCTGCTCCCAACTGCTAAAATTTTAGTAAGCACCCAACCCTCTGGGTCCGTGAGAACTGCGACAATAGTGCAGAAGGATGTGAGCAGAAATCGTCTGAGACCGCAAGGTACATGTTTTGAATGTGGGGATTAGGGTTAGCGGAGATACTGCAGGAGGTTCCATGAAAAGATAGTGTGCCACAGATGTAACTAGAGTGGTCACATGGCAGTGAACTGCACGAGTCTAAGAAACTGGCAAGGGGGAGCCGAGGCGCCAGCAGCTGACCCGTCTTGGTATTAATGGTACACTCGCAGCAGATACCCAAGTGAGAGATTGTTGTGGAAGGACAAAAGACCTGATCGACACTAGCTGTACCACTACTATGGTGCACATGAGCCTGGTCGGAGGATGAAAAGAGAAGGACGAAGTAGTGGCATTCGATGGGTCACAAGTGAAGTGTCGAGGAAAGAGGACTGTCATAATTGAAAATGAGGATCACCGAATAAGGGTCCATGTGGTTGTTGCTGACCAACTGCTGCCTAGCGTCCAAGCAATTGTTGGAATGGACATAATATGCTGACTTGGAGGTGTTATAGTCAGCAGCAATGGCGTGAGGTTCCGACTGGCAGAGTGCGCAGTGACAGAGCAAGTCAACAAAGGGCTTAAAAGAGAAAAGAGATGGATTCGATCCGTCGGGTTAGGGTTAGGGTTTTCAAGCAGAATTCAACGGGAATCAGTGAACAGTGGGATTGGAAGAATGAACCATCAGCGCTAACAAGGTGGCATGTGATGATAATTTGAAAGGAGGAACAAGAGAGGATTTTAAATGAGAAGTGGACAGATGGATTGAGGAGGGTATACTGTTGCTGTGGATGGATGACGTCAAATTGGGCATCTTGTCATTGACCGTTCTGCAGCCAACAAAAGGGAAGGTCAGACCAGTTCTAGATTTCTGGGAGTTGAACCAATATGTTGAGTGCCATACTGGGAGTGACATTGTAGATGTATGCAGTGAGACCATTAGAAACTGGAGGCAAATGAATTGTGCGACTACATTGGTCGATCTAAAATCTGCCTACTTACACCTCTGTATCGCCAAGAAACTCTGGAAGTACCAGTTGGTCAGATATAAAGGCAGAACCTACTGCCTTACGAGGGTGGGGTGCAGGTTGAACTCAGCACCCAAGATCATGTTGACCATTCTGAGGAAGGTTCTGGAGAAAATGAGGAAAGGAGATGTTGCCGTGAGCTCATACATTGATGACGTTCTTGTAAATGAAACTCTAGTGACTGCAAAGGAAGTGGTAGGTCACTTGAAGAAATTCGGGCTGGTCGCCAAGGCACCCGAAGAATTGGACAGGGGAGCAGCCTTAGGGCTAAAGCTGAAACAAAGTGCGTCAGGTAGCCTGGAATTTCAAAGGGGGAATGAGATCCCACAAATAAAAGAAGAGCTCAACAAGCAGGAGCTTTTTTCCATATGTGGCAGGCTGATTGGGCATTACCCCGTTGCCGGCTGGCTTAGACCAGCATGCAGCTACATCAAGAGGCATGCTGAAGGAAGAGGATGGGACTATAAAGTGAGAGGAAGAATGGCCACCTTAATTGAAGAGGTCCTGAAAGAAGTGGAAAGACAAAACTCAGTTCGGGGAACATGGAACATGTCGCAAACACTGGATAGAGTCGTGTGGTGTGATGCAAGCAGCATTGCAACAGGTGTCATCTTGGAAGTGGGTGAAGTGGTTATGGACGATGTGGCCTGCCTGAGGAAGAAGGATGATGCTAGCCACATCAATCTGGCAGAATTGGATGCGATTACCAAAGGAGTGAATCTGGCCTTGAAATGGGGACTACGCAACATCTGTGTGAAAACAGACTCTGCCACTGTGTTTGCCTGGTTAAAATCAATGATTTCAAACGATAAGACGGTAAAGGCAAAAGGGACAACAGAGATGCTGGTGAAGTGCAGGCTTGGGATGCTGGCTGAACTGATGCAGCAGTTTTCTCTGAAGTTGCACATAATCAAGGTGGCCTTTGAGAAGAACAGAGTGGATGTTCTCACGAAAGTGAAAAAGAGCTGGCTTGTGCCCAAAAATGAGGATGTTGTTGCAAGGTCTGATCTGGATTATTCTTTTTTATTAAATCGTCTTCTTCCCTCCTCTGTCATTTAAAGATTCTTTCTTTCTTTTTTATTAAATCGTCTTCTTCCCTCCTCTGTCATTTAAAGATTCTTTCTTTCTTTTTTATTAAATCGTCTTCTTCCCTCCTCTGTCATTTAAAGATTCTTTCTTTCTTTTTTATTAAATCGTCTTCTTCCCTCCTCTGTCATTTAAAGATTCTTTCTTTCTTTTTTATTAAATCGTCTTCTTCCCTCCTCTGTCATTTAAAGATTCTTTCTTTCTTTTTTATTAAATCGTCTTCTTCCCTCCTCTGTCATTTAAAGATTCTTTCTTTCTTTTTTATTAAATCGTCTTCTTCCCTCCTCTGTCATTTAAAGATTCTTTCTTTCTTTTTTATTAAATCGTCTTCTTCCCTCCTCTGTCATTTAAAGATTCTTTCTTTCTTTTTTATTAACTCGTCTTCTTCCCTCCTCTGTCATTTAAAGGTTCTTTCTTTCTTTTTTATTAACTCGTCTTCTTCCCTCCTCTGTCATTTAAAGATTATTTCTTTCTTTTTTATTAAATCGTCTTCTTCCCTCCTCTGTCATTTAAAGATTATTTCTTTCTTTTTAATTAAATCGTCTTCTTCCCTCCTCTGTCATTTAAAGATTATTTTTTTCTTTTTTATTAAATCGTCTTCTTCCCTCCTCTGTCATTTAAAGATTCTTTCTTTCTTTTTTATTAAATCGTCTTCTTCCCTCCTCTGTCATTTAAGGATTATTTTTTTCTTTTTTATTAAATCGTCTGTCTTCTTCCCTCCTCTGTCATTTAAAGATTATTTCTTTCTTTTTAATTAAATCGTCTTCTTCCCTCCTCTGTCATTAAAAGATTATTTCTTTCTTTTTTATTAAATCGTCTCCTTCCCTCCTCTGTCATTTAAAGATTCTTTCTTTCTTTTTTATTAAATCGTCTTATTCCCTCCTCTGTCATTTAAAGATTCTTTCTTTCTTTTTTATTAACTCGTCTTCTTCCCTCCTCTGTCATTTAAAGATTATTTCTTTCTTTTTTATTAAATCGTCTTCTTCCCTCCTCTGTCATTTAAAGATTATTTCATTCTTTTTTATTAAATCGTCTTCTTCCCTCCTCTGTCATTTAAAGATTATTTTTTTCTTTTTTATTAAATCGTCTTATTCCCTCCTCTGTCATTTAAAGATTCTTTCTTTCTTTTTTATTAAATCGTCTTCTTCCCTCGTCTGTCATTTAAAGATTATTTCTTTCTTTTTTATTAAATCGTCTTCTTCCCTCCTCTGTCATTTAAAGATTATTTCATTCTTTTTTATTAAATCGTCTTCTTCCCTCCTCTGTCATTTAAAGATTATTTCTTTCTTTTTAATTAAATCGTCTTCTTCCCTCCTCTGTCATTTAAAGATTATTTCATTCTTTTTTATTAAATCGTCTTCTTCCCTCCTCTGTCATTTAAAGATTCTTTTTTTCTTTTTTATTAAATCGCCTTCTTCCCTCCTCTGTCATTTAAAGATTCTTTCTTTCTTTTTTATTAAATCGTCTTCTTCCCTCCTCTGTCATTTAAAGATTCTTTCTTTCTTTTTTATTAAATCGTCTTCTTCCCTCCTCTGTCATTTAAAGATTCTTTTTTTCTTTTTTATTAAATCGTCTTCTTCCCTCCTCTGTCATTTAAAGATTCTTTCTTTCTTTTTTATTAAATCGTCTTCTTCCCTCCTCTGTCATTTAAAGATTCTTTCTTTCTTTTTTATTAAATCGTCTTCTTCCCTCCTCTGTCATTTAAAGATTCTTTCTTTCTTTTTTATTAAATCGTCTTCTTCCCTCCTCTGTCATTTAAAGATTCTTTCTTTCTTTTTTATTAAATCGTCTTCTTCCCTCCTCTGTCATTTAAAGATTCTTTCTTTCTTTTTTATTAAATCGTCTTCTTCCCTCCTCTGTCATTTAAAGATTCTTTTTTTCTTTTTTATTAAATCGTCTTCTTCCCTCCTCTGTCATTTAAAGATTCTTTTTTTCTTTTTTATTAAATCGTCTTCTTCCCTCCTCTGTCATTTAAAGATTCTTTCTTTCTTTTTTATTAAATCGTCTTCTTCCCTCCTCTGTCATTTAAAGATTCTTTTTTTCTTTTTTATTAAATCGTCTTCTTCCCTCCTCTGTCATTTAAAGATTCTTTCTTTCTTTTTTATTAAATCGTCTTCTTCCCTCCTCTGTCATTTAAAGATTCTTTCTTTCTTTTTTATTAAATCGTCTTCTTCCCTCCTCTGTCATTTAAAGATTCTTTCTTTCTTTTTTATTAAATCGTCTTCTTCCCTCCTCTGTCATTTAAAGATTCTTTCTTTCTTTTTTATTAAATCGTCTTCTTCCCTCCTCTGTCATTTAAAGATTCTTTCTTTCTTTTTTATTAAATCGTCTTCTTCCCTCCTCTGTCATTTAAAGATTCTTTCTTTCTTTTTTATTAAATCGTCTTCTTCCCTCCTCTGTCATTTAAAGATTCTTTCTTTCTTTTTTATTAAATCGTCTTCTTCCCTCCTCTGTCATTTAAAGATTCTTTCTTTCTTTTTTATTAAATCGTCTTCTTCCCTCCTCTGTCATTTAAAGATTCTTTCTTTCTTTTTTATTAAATCGTCTTCTTCCCTCCTCTGTCATTTAAAGATTCTTTCTTTCTTTTTTATTAAATCGTCTTCTTCCCTCCTCTGTCATTTAAAGATTCTTTCTTTCTTTTTTATTAAATCGTCTTCTTCCCTCCTCTGTCATTTAAAGATTCTTTCTTTCTTTTTTATTAAATCGTCTTCTTCCCTCCTCTGTCATTTAAAGATTCTTTCTTTCTTTTTTATTAAATCGTCTTCTTCCCTCCTCTGTCATTTAAAGATTCTTTCTTTCTTTTTTATTAAATCGTCTTCTTCCCTCCTCTGTCATTTAAAGATTCTTTTTTTCTTTTTTATTAAATCGTCTTCTTCCCTCCTCTGTCATTTAAAGATTATTTCTTTCTTTTTTATTAAATCGTCTTCTTCCCTCCTCTGTCATTTAAAGATTATTTCTTTCTTTTTTATTAAATCGTCTTCTTCCCTCCTCTGTCATTTAAAGATTATTTCTTTCTTTTTTATTAAGTCGTCTTCTTCCCTCCTCTGTCATTTAAAGATTCTTTCTTTCTTTTTTATTAAATCGTCTTCTTCCCTCCTCTGTCATTAACAGATTATTTCTTTCTTTTTTATTAAATCGTCTTCTTCCCTCCTCTGTAATTTAAAGATTATTTCTTTCTTTTTAATTAAATCGTCTTCTTCCCTCCTCTGTCATTTAAAGATTATTTCTTTCTTTTTAATTAAATCGTCTTCTTCCCTCCTCTGTCATTTAAAGATTATTTCTTTCTTTTTAATTAAATCGTCTTCTTCCCTCCTCTGTCATTTAAAGATTATTTCTTTCTTTTTAATTAAATCGTCTTCTTCCCTCCTCTGTCATTTAAAGATTATTTCTTTCTTTTTTATTAAATCGTCTTTTTCCCTCCTCTGTCATTTAAAGATTATTTCTTTCTTTTTAATTAAATCGTCTTCTTCCCTCCTCTGTCATTTAAAGATTATTTCTTTCTTTTTAATTAAATCGTCTTCTTCCCTCCTCTGTCATTTAAAGATTCTTTCTTTCTTTTTAATTAAATCGTCTTCTTCCCTCCTCTGTCATTTAAAGATTATTTCTTTCTTTTTAATTAAATCGTCTTCTTCCCTCCTCTGTCATTTAAAGATTCTTTTTTTCTTTTTAATTAAATCGTCTTCTTCCCTCCTCTGTCATTTAAAGATTATTTCTTTCTTTTTAATTAAATCGTCTTTTTCCCTCCTCTGTCATTTAAAGATTATTTCTTTCTTTTTAATTAAATCGTCTTCTTCCCTCCTCTGTCATTTAAAGATTATTTCTTTCTTTTTAATTAAATCGTCTTCTTCCCTCCTCTGTCATTTAAAGATTATTTCTTTCTTTTTAATTAAATCGTCTTCTTCCCTCCTCTGTCATTTAAAGATTATTTCTTTCTTTTTAATTAAATCGTCTTCTTCCCTCCTCTGTCATTTAAAGATTCTTTTTTTCTTTTTTATTAAATCGTCTTCTTCCCTCCTCTGTCATTTACAGATTGTTCTTTCTTTTTTATTAAATCGTCTTCTTCCCTCCTCTGTCATTTAAAGATTCTTTCTTTCTTTTTTATTAAATCGTCTTCTTCCCTCCTCTGTCATTTAAAGATTCTTTCTTTCTTTTTTATTAAATCGTCTTCTTCCCTCCTCTGTCATTTAAAGATTCTTTCTTTCTTTTTTATTAAATCGTCTTCTTCCCTCCTCTGTCATTTAAAGATTCTTTTTTTCTTTTTTATTAAATCGTCTTCTTCCCTCCTCTGTCATTTAAAGATTCTTTTTTTCTTTTTTATTAAATCGTCTTTTTCCCTCCTCTGTCATTAACAGATTATTTCTTTCTTTTTTATTAAATCGTCTTCTTCCCTCCTCTGTCATTTAAAGATTATTTCTTTCTTTTTAATTAAATCGTCTTCTTCCCTCCTCTGTCATTTAAAGATTCTTTCTTTCTTTTTTATTAAATCGTCTTCTTCCCCCCTCTGTCATTTAAAGATTCTTTTTTTCTTTTTTATTAAATCGTCTTCTTCCCTCCTCTGTCATTTAAAGATTATTTCATTCTTTTTTATTAAATCGTCTTCTTCCCTCCTCTGTCATTTAAAGATTCTTTTTTTCTTTTTTATTAAATCGTCTTCTTCCCTCCTCTGTCATTTAAAGATTCTTTTTTTCTTTTTTATTAAATCGTCTTCTTCCCTCCTCTGTCATTTAAAGATTCTTTCTTTCTTTTTTATTAAATCGTCTTCTTCCCTCCTCTGTCATTTAAAGATTATTTCTTTCTTTTTTATTAAATCGTCTTCTTCCCTCCTCTGTCATTTAAAGATTCTTTTTTTCTTTTTTAAAAAATCGTCTACTTCGCTCCTCTGTCATTTAAAGATTCTTTCTTTCTTTTTTATTAAATCGTCTTCTTCCCTCCTCTGTCATTTAAAGATTCTTTTTTTCTTTTTTATTAAATCGTCTTCTTCCCTCCTCTGTCATTTAAAGATTCTTTCTTTCTTTTTTATTAAATCGTCTTCTTCCCTCCTCTGTCATTTTAGGTTTTTTTCTTTCTTTTTAATTCAATCGTCTTCTTCCCTCCTCTGTCATTTAAAGATTCTTTCTTTCTTTTTTATTAAATCGTCTTCTTCCCTCCTCTGTCATTTAAAGATTCTTTCTTTCTTTTTTATTAAATCGTCTTCTTCCCTCCTCTGTCATTTAAAGATTCTTTTTTTCTTTTTTATTAAATCGTCTTCTTCCCTCCTCTGTCATTTAAAGATTCTTTCTTTCTTTTTTATTAAATCGTCTTCTTCCCTCCTCTGTCATTTAAAGATTCTTTCTTTCTTTTTTATTAAATCGTCTTCTTCCCTCCTCTGTCATTTAAAGATTCTTTCTTTCTTTTTTATTAAATCGTCTTCTTCCCTCCTCTGTCATTTAAAGATTCTTTCTTTCTTTTTTATTAAATCGTCTTCTTCCCTCCTCTGTCATTTAAAGATTCTTTCTTTCTTTTTTATTAAATCGTCTTCTTCCCTCCTCTGTCATTTAAAGATTCTTTCTTTCTTTTTTATTAAATCGTCTTCTTCCCTCCTCTGTCATTTAAAGATTCTTTCTTTCTTTTTTATTAAATCGTCTTCTTCCCTCCTCTGTCATTTAAAGATTCTTTCTTTCTTTTTTATTAAATCGTCTTCTTCCCTCCTCTGTCATTTAAAGATTCTTTCTTTCTTTTTTATTAAATCGTCTTCTTCCCTCCTCTGTCATTTAAAGATTCTTTTTTTCTTTTTTATTAAATCGTCTTCTTCCCTCCTCTGTCATTTAAAGATTCTTTTTTTCTTTTTTATTAAATCGTCTTCTTCCCTCCTCTGTCATTTAAAGATTATTTCATTCTTTTTTATTAAATCGTCTTCTTCCCTCCTCTGTCATTTAAAGATTATTTCATTCTTTTTTATTAAATCGTCTTCTTCCCTCCTCTGTCATTTAAAGATTCTTTTTTTCTTTTTTATTAAATCGTCTTCTTCCCTCCTCTGTCATTTAAAGATTCTTTCTTTCTTTTTTATTAAATCGTCTTCTTCCCTCCTCTGTCATTTAAAGATTCTTTTTTTCTTTTTTATTAAATCGTCTTCTTCCCTCCTCTGTTATTTAAAGATTCTTTCTTTCTTTTTTATTAAATCGTCTTCTTCCCTCCTCTGTCATTTAAAGATTCTTTTTTTCTTTTTTATTAAATCGTCTTCTTCCCTCCTCTGTCATTTAAAGATTCTTTTTTTCTTTTTTATTAAATCGTCTTCTTCCCTCCTCTGTCATTTAAAGATTATTTCATTCTTTTTTATTAAATCGTCTTCTTCCCTCCTCTGTCATTTAAAGATTCTTTTTTTCTTTTTTATTAAATCGTCTTCTTCCCTCCTCTGTCATTTAAAGATTATTTCATTCTTTTTTATTAAATCGTCTTCTTCCCTCCTCTGTCATTTAAAGATTATTTCATTCTTTTTTATTAAATCGTCTTCTTCCCTCCTCTGTCATTTAAAGATTATTTCTTTCTTTTTAATTAATCGTCTTCTTCCCTCCTCTGTCATTTAAAGATTCTTTTTTTCTTTTTTATTAAATCGTCTTCTTCCCTCCTCTGTCATTTAAAGATTCTTTTTTTCTTTTTTATTAAATCGTCTTCTTCCCTCCTCTGTCATTTAAAGATTCTTTCTTTCTTTTTTATTAAATCGTCTTCTTCCCTCCTCTGTCATTTAAAGATTATTTCATTCTTTTTTATTAAATCGTCTTCTTCCCTCCTCTGTCATTTAAAGATTCTTTTTTTCTTTTTTATTAAATCGTCTTCTTCCCTCCTCTGTCATTTAAAGATTATTTCTTTCTTTTTTATTAAATCGTCTTCTTCCCTCCTCTGTCATTTAAAGATTATTTCATTCTTTTTTATTAAATCGTCTTCTTCCCTCCTCTGTCATTTAAAGATTATTTCATTCTTTTTTATTAAATCGTCTTCTTCCCTCCTCTGTCATTTAAAGATTCTTTTTTTCTTTTTTATTAAATCGTCTTCTTCCCTCCTCTGTCATTTAAAGATTATTTCATTCTTTTTTATTAAATCGTCTTCTTCCCTCCTCTGTCATTTAAAGATTATTTCTTTCTTTTTTATTAAATCGTCTTCTTCCCTCCTCTGTCATTTAAAGATTCTTTTTTTCTTTTTTATTAAATCGTCTTCTTCCCTCCTCTGTCATTTAAAGATTATTTCATTCTTTTTTATTAAATCGTCTTCTTCCCTCCTCTGTCATTTAAAGATTCTTTTTTTCTTTTTTATTAAATCGTCTTCTTCCCTCCTCTGTCATTTAAAGATTCTTTCTTTCTTTTTTATTAAATCGTCTTCTTCCCTCCTCTGTCATTTAAAGATTATTTCATTCTTTTTTATTAAATCGTCTTCTTCCCTCCTCTGTCATTTAAAGATTCTTTTTTTCTTTTTTATTAAATCGTCTTCTTCCCTCCTCTGTCATTTAAAGATTCTTTTTTTCTTTTTTATTAAATCGTCTTCTTCCCTCCTCTGTAATTTAAAGATTCTTTCTTTCTTTTTTATTAAATCGTCTTCTTCCCTCCTCTGTCATTTAAAGATTCTTTCTTTCTTTTTTATTAAATCGTCTTCTTCCCTCCTCTGTCATTTAAAGATTCTTTTTTTCTTTTTTATTAAATCGTCTTCTTCCCTCCTCTGTCATTTAAAGATTCTTTCTTTCTTTTTTATTAAATCGTCTTCTTCCCTCCTCTGTCATTTAAAGATTCTTTCTTTCTTTTTTATAAAATCGTCTTCTTCCCTCCTCTGTCATTTAAAGATTCTTTCTTTCTTTTTTATTAAATCGTCTTCTTCCCTCCTCTGTCATTTAAAGATTCTTTTTTTCTTTTTTATTAAATCGTCTTCTTCCCTCCTCTGTCATTTAAAGATTATTTCTTTCTTTTTTATTAAATCGTCTTCTTCCCTCCTCTGTCATTTAAAGATTCTTTCTTTCTTTTTTATTAAATCGTCTTCTTCCCTCCTCTGTCATTTAAAGATTCTTTCTTTCTTTTTTATTAAATCGTCTTCTTCCCTCCTCTGTCATTTAAAGATTCTTTCTTTCTTTTTTATTAAATCGTCTTCTTCCCTCCTCTGTCATTTAAAGATTCTTTCTTTCTTTTTTATTAAATCGTCTTCTTCCCTCCTCTGTCATTTAAAGATTCTTTTTTTCTTTTTTATTAAATCGTCTTCTTCCCTCCTCTGTTATTTAAAGATTCTTTCTTTCTTTTTTATTAAATCGTCTTCTTCCCTCCTCTGTCATTTAAAGATTCTTTCTTTCTTTTTTATTAAATCGTCTTCTTCCCTCCTCTGTAATTTAAAGATTCTTTCTTTCTTTTTTATTAAATCGTCTTCTTCCCTCCTCTGTCATTTAAAGATTCTTTCTTTCTTTTTTATTAAATCGTCTTCTTCCCTCCTCTGTCATTTAAAGATTCTTTCTTTCTTTTTTATTAAATCGTCTTCTTCCCTCCTCTGTCATTTAAAGATTATTTCTTTCTTTTTTATTAAATCGTCTTCTTCCCTCCTCTGTCATTTAAAGATTCTTTTTTTCTTTTTTATTAAATCGTCTTCTTCCCTCCTCTGTCATTTAAAGATTCTTTCTTTCTTTTTTATTAAATCGTCTTCTTCCCTCCTCTGTCATTTAAAGATTCTTTTTTTCTTTTTTATTAAATCGTCTTCTTCCCTCCTCTGTCATTTAAAGATTCTTTCTTTCTTTTTTATTAAATCGTCTTCTTGCCTCCTCTGTCATTTAAAGATTCTTTTTTTCTTTTTTATTAAATCGTCTTCTTCCCTCCTCTGTCATTTAAAGATTCTTTCTTTCTTTTTTATTAAATCGTCTTCTTCCCTCCTCTGTCATTTAAAGATTATTTCTTTCTTTTTTATTAAATCGTCTTCTTCCCTCCTCTGTCATTTAAAGATTCTTTCTTTCTTTTTTATTAAATCGTCTTCTTCCCTCCTCTGTCATTTAAAGATTCTTTTTTTCTTTTTTATTAAATCGTCTTCTTCCCTCCTCTGTCATTTAAAGATTCTTTTTTTCTTTTTTATTAAATCGTCTTCTTCCCTCCTCTGTCATTTAAAGATTCTTTCTTTCTTTTTTATTAAATCGTCTTCTTCCCTCCTCTGTCATTTAAAGATTATTTCTTTCTTTTTTATTAAATCGTCTTCTTCCCTCCTCTGTCATTTAAAGATTATTTCTTTCTTTTTTATTAAATCGTCTTCTTCCCTCCTCTGTCATTTAAAGATTCTTACTTTCTTTTTTATTAAATCGTCTTCTTCCCTCCTCTGTCATTTAAAGATTATTTCTTTCTTTTTTATTAAATCGTCTTCTTCCCTCCTCTGTCATTTAAAGATTCTTTTTTTCTTTTTTATTAAATCGTCTTCTTCCCTCCTCTGTCATTTAAAGATTCTTTCTTTCTTTTTTTTTAAATCGTCTTCTTCCCTCCTCTGTCATTAACAGATTATTTCTTTCTTTTTTATTAAATCGTCTTCTTCCCTCCTCTGTCATTTAAAGATTCTTACTTTCTTTTTTATTAAATCGTCTTCTTCCCTCCTCTGTCATTTAAAGATTCTTTCTTTCTTTTTTATTAAATCGTCTTCTTCCCTCCTCTGTCATTTAAAGATTCTTTTTTTCTTTTTTATTAAATCGTCTTCTTCCCTCCTCTGTCATTTAAAGATTCTTTCTTTCTTTTTTATTAAATCGTCTTCTTCCCTCCTCTGTCATTTAAAGATTCTCTTTTTCTTTTTTATTAAATCGTCTTCTTCCCTCCTCCGTCATTTAAAGATTATTTCTTTCTTTTTTATTAAATCGTCTTCTTCCCTCCTCTGTCATTTAAAGATTCTTTCTTTCTTTTTTATTAAATCGTCTTCTTCCCTCCTCTGTCATTTAAAGATTCTTTTTTTCTTTTTTATTAAATCGTCTTCTTCCCTCCTCTGTCATTTAAAGATTATTTCTTTCTTTTTTATTAAATCGTCTTCTTCCCTCCTCTGTCATTTAAAGATTCTTTCTTTCTTTTTTATTAAATCGTCTTCTTCCCTCCTCTGTCATTTAAAGATTCTTTTTTTCTTTTTTTATTAAATCGTCTTCTTCCCTCCTCTGTCATTTAAAGATTATTTCATTCTTTTTTATTAAATCGTCTTCTTCCCTCCTCTGTCATTTAAAGATTCTTTTTTTCTTTTTTATTAAATCGTCTTCTTCCCTCCTCTGTCATTTAAAGATTATTTCATTCTTTTTTATTAAATCGTCTTCTTCCCTCCTCTGTCATTTAAAGATTCTTTTTTTCTTTTTTATTAAATCGTCTTCTTCCCTCCTCTGTCATTTAAAGATTATTTCTTTCTTTTTTATTAAATCGTCTTCTTCCCTCCTCTGTCATTTAAAGATTCTTTCTTTCTTTTTTATTAAATCGTCTTCTTCCCTCCTCTGTCATTTAAAGATTCTTTTTTTCTTTTTTATTAAATCGTCTTCTTCCCTCCTCTGTCATTTAAAGATTCTTTTTTTCTTTTTTATTAAATCGTCTTCTTCCCTCCTCTGTCATTTAAAGATTCTTTTTTTCTTTTTGATTAAATCGTCTTCTTCCCTCCTCTGTCATTTAAAGATTATTTCTTTCTTTTTTATTAAATCGTCTTCTTCCCTCCTCTGTCATTTAAAGATTCTTTTTTTCTTTTTTATTAAATCGTCTTCTTCCCTCCTCTGTCATTTAAAGATTCTTTTTTTCTTTTTTATTAAATCGTCTTCTTCCCTCCTCTGTCATTTAAAGATTCTTTTTTTCTTTTTTATTAAATCGTCTTCTTCCCTCCTCTGTCATTTAAAGATTCTTTTTTTCTTTTTTATTAAATCGTCTTCTTCCCTCCTCTGTCATTTAAAGATTCTTTTTTTCTTTTTGATTAAATCGTCTTCTTCCCTCCTCTGTCATTTAAAGATTATTTCTTTCTTTTTTATTAAATCGTCTTCTTCCCTCCTCTGTCATTTAAAGATTCTTTTTTTCTTTTTTATTAAATCGTCTTCTTCCCTCCTCTGTCATTTAAAGATTCTTTTTTTCTTTTTTATTAAATCGTCTTCTTCCCTCCTCTGTCATTTAAAGATTCTTTTTTTCTTTTTTATTAAATCGTCTTCTTCCCTCCTCTGTCATTTAAAGATTCTTTCTTTCTTTTTTATTAAATCGTCTTCTTCCCTCCTCTGTCATTTAAAGATTCTTTTTTTCTTTTTTATTAAATCGTCTTCTTCCCTCCTCTGTCATTTAAAGATTATTTCTTTCTTTTTTATTAAATCGTCTTCTTCCCTCCTCTGTCATTTAAAGATTCTTTTTTTCTTTTTTATTAAACCGTCTTCTTCCCTCCTCTGTCATTTAAAGATTCTTTCTTTCTTTTTTATTAAATCGTCTTCTTCCCTCCTCTGTCATTTAAAGATTATTTCTTTCTTTTTTATTAAATCGTCTTCTTCCCTCCTCTGTCATTTAAAGATTCTTTCTTTCTTTTTTATTAAATCGTCTTCTTCCCTCCTCTGTCATTTAAAGATTCTTTTTTTCTTTTTTATTAAATCGTCTTCTTCCCTCCTCTGTCATTTAAAGATTCTTTTTTTCTTTTATATTAAATCGTCTTCTTCCCTCCTCTGTCATTTAAAGATTCTTTCTTTCTTTTTTATTAAATCGTCTTCTTCCCTCCTCTGTCATTTAAAGATTATTTCTTTCTTTTTTATTAAATCGTCTTCTTCCCTCCTCTGTCATTTAAAGATTCTTTCTTTCTTTTTTATTAAATCGTCTTCTTCCCTCCTCTGTCATTTAAAGATTATTTCTTTCTTTTTTATTAAATCGTCTTCTTCCCTCCTCTGTCATTTAAAGATTCTTTTTTTCTTTTTTATTAAATCGTCTTCTTCCCTCCTCTGTCATTTAAAGATTCTTTCTTTCTTTTTTATTAAATCGTCTTCTTCCCTCCTCTGTCATTTAAAGATTATTTCTTTCTTTTTTATTAAATCGTCTTCTTCCCTCCTCTGTCATTTAAAGATTATTTCTTTCTTTTTTATTAAATCGTCTTCTTCCCTCCTCTGTCATTTAAAGATTCTTACTTTCTTTTTTATTAAATCGTCTTCTTCCCTCCTCTGTCATTTAAAGATTATTTCTTTCTTTTTTATTAAATCGTCTTCTTCCCTCCTCTGTCATTTAAAGATTCTTTTTTTCTTTTTTATTAAATCGTCTTCTTCCCTCCTCTGTCATTTAAAGATTCTTTCTTTCTTTTTTATTAAATCGTCTTCTTCCCTCCTCTGTCATTTAAAGATTCTTTTTTTCTTTTTTATTAAATCGTCTTCTTCCCTCCTCTGTCATTTAAAGATTCTTTCTTTCTTTTTTATTAAATCGTCTTCTTCCCTCCTCTGTCATTTAAAGATTCTTTTTTTCTTTTTTATTAAATCGTCTTCTTCCCTCCTCTGTCATTTAAAGATTCTTTCTTTCTTTTTTATTAAATCGTCTTCTTCCCTCCTCTGTCATTTAAAGATTCTTTCTTTCTTTTTTATTAAATCGTCTTCTTCCCTCCTCTGTCATTTAAAGATTCTTTCTTTCTTTTTTATTAAATCGTCTTCTTCCCTCCTCTGTCATTTAAAGATTCTTTCTTTCTTTTTTATTAAATCGTCTTCTTCCCTCCTCTGTCATTTAAAGATTATTTTTTTCTTTTTTATTAAATCGTCTTCTTCCCTCCTCTGTCATTTAAAGATTCTTTCTTTCTTTTTTATTAAATCGTCTTCTTCCCTCCTCTGTCATTTAAAGATTATTTCTTTCTTTTTTATTAAATCGTTCTCTTCCCTCCTCTGTCATTTAAAGATTCTTTCTTTCTTTTTTATTAAATCGTCTTCTTCCCTCCTCTGTCATTTAAAGATTCTTTCTTTCTTTTTTATTAAATCGTCTTCTTCCCTCCTCTGTCATTTAAAGATTCTTTCTTTCTTTTTTATTAAATCGTCTTCTTCCCTCCTCTGTCATTTAAAGATTCTTTTTTTCTTTTTTATTAAATCGTCTTCTTCCCTCCTCTGTCATTTAAAGATTATTTCTTTCTTTTTTATTAAATCGTCTTCTTCCCTCCTCTGTCATTTAAAGATTCTTTCTTTCTTTTTTATTAAATCGTCTTCTTCCCACTTCTGTCATTTAAGGATTATTTTTTTCTTTTTTATTAAATCGTCTTCTTCCCTCCTCTGTCATTTAAAGATTATTTCTTTCTTTTTAATTAAATCGTCTTCTTCCCTCCTCTGTCATTTAAAGATTATTTCTTTCTTTTTTATTAAATCGTCTTCTTCCCTCCTCTGTCATTTAAAGATTCTTTCTTTCTTTTTTATTAAATCGTCTTCTTCCCTCCTCTGTCATTTAAAGATTCTTTCTTTCTTTTTTATTAACTCGTCTTCTTCCCTCCTCTGTCATTTAAAGATTCTTTCTTTCTTTTTTATTAACTCGTCTTCTTCCCTCCTCTGTCATTTAAAGATTCTTTTTTTCTTTTTTATTAACTCGTCTTCTTCCCTCCTCTGTCATTTAAAGATTCTTTTTTTCTTTTTTATTAAATCGTCTTCTTCCCTCCTCTGTCATTTAAAGATTATTTCTTTCTTTTTTATTAAATCGTCTTCTTCCCTCCTCTGTCATTTAAAGATTCTTTTTTTCTTTTTTATTAAATCGTCTTCTTCCCTCCTCTGTCATTTAAAGATTCTTTTTTTCTTTTTTATTAAATCGTCTTCTTCCCTCCTCTGTCATTTAAAGATTCTTTTTTTCTTTTTTATTAAATCGTCTTCTTCCCTCCTCTGTCATTTAAAGATTCTTTTTTTCTTTTTTATTAAATCGTCTTCTTCCCTCCTCTGTCATTTAAAGATTCTTTTTTTCTTTTTTATTAAATCGTCTTCTTCCCTCCTCTGTCATTTAAAGATTCTTTTTTTCTTTTTTATTAAATCGTCTTCTTCCCTCCTCTGTCATTTAAAGATTCTTTCTTTCTTTTTTATTAAATCGTCTTCTTCCCTCCTCTGTCATTTAAAGATTCTTTTTTTCTTTTTTATTAAATCGTCTTCTTCCCTCCTCTGTCATTTAAAGATTCTTTTTTTCTTTTTTATTAAATCGTCTTCTTCCCTCCTCTGTCATTTAAAGATTCTTTCTTTCTTTTTTATTAAATCGTCTTCTTCCCTCCTCTGTCATTTAAGGATTATTTTTTTCTTTTTTATTAAATCGTCTTCTTCCCTCCTCTGTCATTTAAAGATTATTTCTTTCTTTTTAATTAAATCGTCTTCTTCCCTCCTCTGTCATTTAAAGATTATTTCTTTCTTTTTTATTAAATCGTCTTCTTCCCTCCTCTGTCATTTAAAGATTCTTTCTTTCTTTTTTATTAAATCGTCTTCTTCCCTCCTCTGTCATTTAAAGATTCTTTCTTTCTTTTTTATTAACTCGTCTTCTTCCCTCCTCTGTCATTTAAAGATTCTTTTTTTCTTTTTTATTAAATCGTCTTCTTCCCTCCTCTGTCATTTAAAGATTATTTCTTTCTTTTTTATTAAATCGTCTTCTTCCCTCCTCTGTCATTTAAAGATTCTTTCTTTCTTTTTTATTAAATCGTCTTCTTCCCTCCTCTGTCATTTAACGATTATTTTTTTCTTTTTTATTAAATCGTCTTCTTCCCTCCTCTGTCATTTAAAGATTATTTCTTTCTTTTTAATTAAATCGTCTTCTTCCCTCCTCTGTCATTTAAAGATTATTTCTTTCTTTTTTATTAAATCGTCTTCTTCCCTCCTCTGTCATTTAAAGATTCTTTTTTTCTTTTTTATTAAATCGTCTTCTTCCCTCCTCTGTCATTTAAAGATTATTTTTTTCTTTTTTATTAAATCGTCTTCTTCCCTCCTCTGTCATTTAAAGATTCTTTCTTTCTTTTTTATTAAATCGTCTTCTTCCCTCCTCTGTCATTTAAGGATTATTTTTTTCTTTTTTATTAAATCGTCTTCTTCCCTCCTCTGTCATTTAAAGATTATTTCTTTCTTTTTAATTAAATCGTCTTCTTCCCTCCTCTGTCATTTAAAGATTATTTCTTTCTTTTTTATTAAATCGTCTTCTTCCCTCCTCTGTCATTTAAAGATTCTTTCTTTCTTTTTTATTAAATCGTCTTCTTCCCTCCTCTGTCATTTAAAGATTCTTTCTTTCTTTTTTATTAACTCGTCTTCTTCCCTCCTCTGTCATTTAAAGATTATTTCTTTCTTTTTTATTAAATCGTCTTCTTCCCTCCTCTGTCATTTAAAGTTTATTTCATTCTTTTTTATTAAATCGTCTTCTTCCCTCCTCTGTCATTTAAAGATTATTTTTTTCTTTTTTATTAAATCGTCTTCTTCCCTCCTCTGTCATTTAAAGATTCTTTCTTTCTTTTTTATTAAATCGTCTTCTTCCCTCCTCTGTCATTTAAAGATTATTTCTTTCTTTTTTATTAAATCGTCTTCTTCCCTCCTCTGTCATTTAAAGATTATTTCATTCTTTTTTATTAAATCGTCTTCTTCCCTCCTCTGTCATTTAAAGATTATTTCTTTCTTTTTAATTAAATCGTCTTCTTCCCTCCTCTGTCATTTAAAGATTATTTCATTCTTTTTTAGTAAATCGTCTTCTTCCCTCCTCTGTCATTTAAAGATTCTTTTTTTCTTTTTTATTAAACTGTCTTCTTCCCTCCTCTGTCATTTAAAGATTCTTTCTTTCTTTTTTATTAAATCGTCTTCTTCCCTCCTCTGTCATTTAAAGATTCTTTCTTTCTTTTTTATTAAATCGTCTTCTTCCCTCCTCTGTCATTTAAAGATTATTTCTTTCTTTTTTATTAAATCGTCTTCTTCCCTCCTCTGTCATTTAAAGATTCTTTTTTTCTTTTTTATTAAATCGTCTTCTTCCCTCCTCTGTCATTTAAAGATTCTTTCTTTCTTTTTTATTAAATCGTCTTCTTCCCTCCTCTGTCATTTAAAGATTCTTTCTTTCTTTTTTATTAAATCGTCTTCTTCCCTCCTCTGTCATTTAAAGATTCTTTCTTTCTTTTTTATTAAATCGTCTTCTTCCCTCCTCTGTCATTTAAAGATTCTTTCTTTCTTTTTTATTAAATCGTCTTCTTCCCTCCTCTGTCATTTAAAGATTCTTTCTTTCTTTTTTATTAAATCGTCTTCTTCCCTCCTCTGTCATTTAAAGATTCTTTCTTTCTTTTTTATTAAATCGTCTTCTTCCCTCCTCTGTCATTTAAAGATTCTTTTTTTCTTTTTTATTAAATCGTCTTCTTCCCTCCTCTGTCATTTAAAGATTATTTCTTTCTTTTTTATTAAATCGTCTTCTTCCCTCCTCTGTCATTTAAAGATTCTTTCTTTCTTTTTTATTAAATCGTCTTCTTCCCTCCTCTGTCATTTAAAGATTATTTTTTTCTTTTTTATTAAATCGTCTTCTTCCCTCCTCTGTCATTTAAAGATTATTTCATTCTTTTTTATTAAATCGTCTTCTTCCCTCCTCTGTCATTTAAAGATTATTTCATTCTTTTTTATTAAATCGTCTTCTTCCCTCCTCTGTCATTTAAAGATTCTTTTTTTCTTTTTTATTAAATCGTCTTCTTCCCTCCTCTGTCATTTAAAGATTCTTTCTTTCTTTTTTATTAAATCGTCTTCTTCCCTCCTCTGTCATTTAAAGATTATTTCTTTCTTTTTTATTAAATCGTCTTCTTCCCTCCTCTGTCATTTAAAGATTCTTTCTTTCTTTTTTATTAAATCGTCTTCTTCCCTCCTCTGTCATTTAAAGATTCTTTCTTTCTTTTTTATTAAATCGTCTTCTTCCCTCCTCTGTCATTTAAAGATTCTTTCTTTCTTTTTTATTAAATCGTCTTCTTCCCTCCTCTGTCATTTAAAGATTCTTTCTTTCTTTTTTATTAAATCGTCTTCTTCCCTCCTCTGTCATTTAAAGATTCTTTCTTTCTTTTTTATTAAATCGTCTTCTTCCCTCCTCTGTCATTTAAAGATTCTTTTTTTCTTTTTTATTAAATCGTCTTCTTCCCTCCTCTATCATTTAAAGATTCTTTCTTTCTTTTTTATTAAATCGTCTTCTTCCCTCCTCTGTCATTTAAAGTTTCTTTCTTTCTTTTTTATTAAATCGTCTTCTTCCCTCCTCTGTCATTTAAAGATTCTTTCTTTCTTTTTTATTAAATCGTCTTCTTCCCTCCTCTGTCATTTAAAGATTCTTTCTTTCTTTTTTATTAAATCGTCTTCTTCCCTCCTCTGTCATTTAAAGATTCTTTTTTTCTTTTTTATTAAATCGTCTTCTTCCCTCCTCTGTCATTTAAAGATTATTTCATTCTTTTTTATTAAATCGTCTTCTTCCCTCCTCTGTCATTTAAAGATTATTTCATTCTTTTTTATTAAATCGTCTTCTTCCCTCCTTTGTCATTTAAAGATTCTTTTTTTCTTTTTTATTAAATCGTCTTCTTCCCTCCTCTGTCATTTAAAGATTCTTTTTTTCTTTTTTATTAAATCGTCTTCTTCCCTCCTCTGTCATTTAAAGATTCTTTCTTTCTTTTTTATTAAATCGTCTTCTTCCCTCCTCTGTCATTTAAAGATTCTTTTTTTCTTTTTTATTAAATCGTCTTCCCTCCTCTGTCATTTAAAGATTATTTTTTTCTTTTTTATTAAATCGTCTTCTTCCCTCCTCTGTCATTTAAAGATTCTTTCTTTCTTTTTTATTAAATCGTCTTCTTCCCTCCTCTGTCATTTAAAAATTCTTTCCTTCTTTTTTATTAAATCGTCTTCTTCCCTCCTCTGTCATTTAAAGATTATTTCATTCTTTTTTATTAAATCGTCTTCTTCCCTCCTCTGTCATTTAAAGATTATTTCATTCTTTTTTATTAAATCGTCTTCTTCCCTCCTCTGTCATTTAAAGATTCTTTTTTTCTTTTTTATTAAATCGTCTTCTTCCCTCCTCTGTCATTTAAAGATTATTTCATTCTTTTTTATTAAATCGTCTTCTTCCCTCCTCTGTCATTTAAAGATTCTTTTTTTACTTTTTTATTAAATCGTCTTCTTCCCTCCTCTGTCATTTAAAGATTCTTTCTTTCTTTTTTATTAAATCGTCTTCTTCCCTCCTCTGTCATTTAAAGATTCTTTTTTTCTTTTTTATTAAATCGTCTTCTTCCCTCCTCTGTCATTTAAAGATTCTTTCTTTCTTTTTTATTAAATCGTCTTCTTCCCTCCTCTGTCATTTAAAGATTCTTTTTTTCTTTTTTATTAAATCGTCTTCTTCCCTCCTCTGTCATTTAAAGATTATTTCATTCTTTTTTATTAAATCGTCTTCTTCCCTCCTCTGTCATTTAAAGATTCTTTTTTTCTTTTTTATTAAATCGTCTTCTTCCCTCCTCTGTCATTTAAAGATTCTTTCTTTCTTTTTTATTAAATCGTCTTCTTCCCTCCTCTGTCATTTAAAGATTCTTTCCTTCTTTTTTATTAAATCGTCTTCTTCCCTCCTCTGTCATTTAAAGATTATTTCATTCTTTTTTATTAAATCGTCTTCTTCCCTCCTCTGTCATTTAAAGATTATTTCATTCTTTTTTATTAAATCGTCTTCTTCCCTCCTCTGTCATTTAAAGATTCTTTTTTTCTTTTTTATTAAATCGTCTTCTTCCCTCCTCTGTCATTTAAAGATTATTTCATTCTTTTTTATTAAATCGTCTTCTTCCCTCCTCTGTCATTTAAAGATTCTTTTTTTCTTTTTTATTAAACCGTCTTCTTCCCTCCTCTGTCATTTAAAGAGTCTTTCTTTCTTTTTTATTAAATCGTCTTCTTCCCTCCTCTGTCATTTAAAGATTCTTTTTTTCTTTTTTATTAAATCGTCTTCTTCCCTCCTCTGTCATTTAAAGATTATTTCATTCTTTTTTATTAAATCGTCTTCTTCCCTCCTCTGTCATTTAAAGATTCTTTTTTTCTTTTTTATTAAATCGTCTTCTTCCCTCCTCTGTCATTTAAAGATTATTTCTTTCTTTTTTATTAAATCGTCTTCTTCCCTGCTCTGTCATTTAAAGATTCTTTCTTTCTTTTTTATTAAATCGTCTTCTTCCCTCCTCTGTCATTTAAAGATTCTTTTTTTCTTTTTTATTAAATCGTCTTTTTCCCTCCTCTGTCATTTAAAGATTATTTCTTTCTTTTTTATTAAATCGTCTTCTTCCCTCCTCTGTCATTTAAAGATTCTTTTTTTCTTTTTTATTAAATCGTCTTCTTCCCTCCTCTGTCATTTAAAGATTCTTTCTTTCTTTTTTATTAAATCGTCTTCTTCCCTCCTCTGTCATTTAAAGATTATTTCATTCTTTTTTATTAAATCGTCTTCTTCCCTCCTCTGTCATTTAAAGATTATTTCATTCTTTTTTATTAAATCGTCTTCTTCCCTCCTCTGTCATTTAAAGATTCTTTTTTTCTTTTTTATTAAATCGTCTTCTTCCCTCCTCTGTCATTTAAAGATTATTTCATTCTTTTTTATTAAATCGTCTTCTTCCCTCCTCTGTCATTTAAAGATTATTTCTTTCTTTTTTATTAAATCGTCTTCTTCCCTCCTCTGTCATTTAAAGATTCTTTTTTTCTTTTTTATTAAATCGTCTTCTTCCCTCCTCTGTCATTTAAAGATTATTTCATTCTTTTTTATTAAATCGTCTTCTTCCCTCCTCTGTCATTTAAAGATTCTTTTTTTCTTTTTTATTAAATCGTCTTCTTCCCTCCTCTGTCATTTAAAGATTCTTTCTTTCTTTTTTATTAAATCGGCTTCTTCCCTCCTCTGTCATTTAAAGATTCTTTCTTTCTTTTTTATTAAATCGTCTTCTTCCCTCCTCTGTCATTTAAAGATTCTTTTTTTCTTTTTTATTAAATCGTCTTCTTCCCTCCTCTGTCATTTAAAGATTATTTCTTTCTTTTTTATTAAATCGTCTTCTTCCCTCCTCTGTCATTTAAAGATTCTTTCTTTCTTTTTTATTAAATCGTCTTCTTCCCTCCTCTGTCATTTAAAGATTCTTTCTTTCTTTTTTATTAAATCGTCTTCTTCCCTCCTCTGTCATTTAAAGATTCTTTTTTTCTTTTTTATTAAATCGTCTTCTTCCCTCCTCTGTCATTTAAAGATTCTTTCTTTCTTTTTTATTAAATCGTCTTCTTCCCTCCTCTGTCATTTAAAGATTATTTCTTTCTTTTTTATTAAATCGTCTTCTTCCCTCCTCTGTCATTTAAAGATTCTTTCTTTCTTTTTTATTAAATCGTCTTCTTCCCTCCTCTGTCATTTAAAGATTCTTTTTTTCTTTTTTATTAAATCGTCTTCTTCCCTCCTCTGTCATTTAAAGATTCTTTCTTTCTTTTTTATTAAATCGTCTTCTTCCCTCCTCTGTTATTTAAAGATTATTTCTTTCTTTTTTATTAAATCGTCTTCTTCCCTCCTCTGTCATTTAAAGATTCTTTCTTTCTTTTTTATTAAATCGTCTTCTTCCCTCCTCTGTCATTTAAAGATTCTTTCTTTCTTTTTTATTAAATCGTCTTCTTCCCTCCTCTGTTATTTAAAGATTATTTCTTTCTTTTTTATTAAATCGTCTTCTTCCCTCCTCTGTCATTTAAAGATTCTTTCTTTCTTTTTTATTAAATCGTCTTCTTCCCTCCTCTGTCATTTAAAGATTCTTTTTTTCTTTTTTATTAAATCGTCTTCTTCCCTCCTCTGTTATTTAAAGATTATTTCTTTCTTTTTTATTAAATCGTCTTCTTCCCTCCTCTGTCATTTAAAGATTCTTTCTTTCTTTTTTATTAAATCGTCTTCTTCCCTCCTCTGTCATTTAAAGATTCTTTTTTTCTTTTTTATTAAATCGTCTTCTTCCCTCCTCTGTCATTTAAAGATTCTTTTTTTCTTTTTTATTAAATCGTCTTCTTCCCTCCTCTGTCATTTAAAGATTCTTTCTTTCTTTTTTATTAAATCGTCTTCTTCCCTCCTCTGTCATTTAAAGATTCTTTCTTTCTTTTTTATTAAATCGTCTTCTTCCCTCCTCTGTCATTTAAAGATTATTTCTTTCTTTTTTATTAAATCGTCTTCTTCCCTCCTCTGTCATTTAAAGATTCTTTCTTTCTTTTTTATGAAATCGTCTTCTTCCCTCCTCTGTCATTTAAAGATTCTTTCTTTCTTTTTTATTAAATCGTCTTCTTCCCTCCTCTGTCATTTAAAGATTCTTTCTTTCTTTTTTATTAAATCGTCTTCTTCCCTCCTCTGTCATTTAAAGATTCTTTTTTTCTTTTTTATTAAATCGTCTTCTTCCCTCCTCTGTCATTTAAAGATTATTTCTTTCTTTTTTATTAAATCGTCTTCTTCCCTCCTCTGTCATTTAAGGATTCTTTCTTTCTTTTTTATTAAATCGTCTTCTTCCCTCCTCTGTCATTTAAGGATTCTTTTTTTCTTTTTTATTAAATCGTCTTCTTCCCTCCTCTGTCATTTAAGGATTCTTTTTTTCTTTTTTATTAAATCGTCTTCTTCCCTCCTCTGTCATTTAAAGATTATTTCTTTCTTTTTTATTAAATCGTCTTCTTCCCTCCTCTGTCATTTAAGGATTCTTTTTTTCTTTTTTATTAAATCGTCTTCTTCCCTCCTCTGTCATTTAAAGATTATTTCTTTCTTTTTTATTAAATCGTCTTCTTCCCTCCTCTGTCATTTAAGGATTCTTTCTTTCTTTTTTATTAAATCGTCTTCTTCCCTCCTCTGTCATTTAAAGATTATTTCTTTCTTTTTTATTAAATCGTCTTCTTCCCTCCTCTGTCATTTAAAGATTATTTCTTTCTTTTTTATTAAATCGTCTTCTTCCCTCCTCTGTCATTTAAAGATTCTTTCTTTCATTTTTATTAAATCGTCTTCTTCCCTGCTCTGTCATTTCAAGATTCTTTCTTTCTTTTTTATTAAATCGTCTTCTTCCCTGCTCTGTCATTTCAAGATTCTTTTTTTCTTTTTTATTAAATCGTCTTCTTCCCTGCTCTGTCATTTCAAGATTCTTTTTTTCTTTTTTATTAAATCGTCTTCTTCCCTCCTCTGTCATTTCAAGATTCTTTTTTTCTTTTTTATTAAATCGTCTTCTTCCCTCCTCTGTCATTTAAAGATTATTTCTTTCTTTTTTATTAAATCGTCTTCTTCCCTCCTCTGTCATTTAAAGATTCTTTTTTTCTTTTTTATTAAATCGTCTTCTTCCCTCCTCTGTCATTTAAAGATTATTTCTTTCTTTTTTATTAAATCGTCTTCTTCCCTCCTCTGTCATTTAAGGATTCTTTCTTTCTTTTTTATTAAATCGTCTTCTTCCCTCCTCTGTCATTTAAGGATTCTTTTTTTCTTTTTTATTAAATCGTCTTCTTCCCTCCTCTGTCATTTAAGGATTCTTTTTTTCTTTTTTATTAAATCGTCTTCTTCCCTCCTCTGTCATTTAAAGATTATTTCTTTCTTTTTTATTAAATCGTCTTCTTCCCTCCTCTGTCATTTAAGGATTCTTTTTTTCTTTTTTATTAAATCGTCTTCTTCCCTCCTCTGTCATTTAAAGATTATTTCTTTCTTTTTTATTAAATCGTCTTCTTCCCTCCTCTGTCATTTAAGGATTCTTTCTTTCTTTTTTATTAAATCGTCTTCTTCCCTCCTCTGTCATTTAAAGATTATTTCTTTCTTTTTTATTAAATCGTCTTCTTCCCTCCTCTGTCATTTAAAGATTATTTCTTTCTTTTTTATTAAATCGTCTTCTTCCCTCCTCTGTCATTTAAAGATTCTTTCTTTCATTTTTATTAAATCGTCTTCTTCCCTGCTCTGTCATTTCAAGATTCTTTCTTTCTTTTTTATTAAATCGTCTTCTTCCCTGCTCTGTCATTTCAAGATTCTTTCTTTCTTTTTTATTAAATCGTCTTCTTCCCTGCTCTGTCATTTCAAGATTCTTTCTTTCTTTTTTATTAAATCGTCTTCTTCCCTGCTCTGTCATTTCAAGATTCTTTCTTTCTTTTTTATTAAATCGTCTTCTTCCCTGCTCTGTCATTTCAAGATTATTTCTTTCATTTTTATTAAATCGTCTTCTTCCCTGCTCTGTCATTTAAAGATTCTTTTTTTCTTTTTTATTAAATCGTCTTCTTCCCTGCTCTGTCATTTCAAGATTCTTTTTTTCTTTTTTATTAAATCGTCTTCTTCCCTCCTCTGTCATTTAAAGATTCTTTCTTTCTTTTTTATTAAATCGTCTTCTTCCCTCCTCTGTCATTTAAAGATTCTTTCTTTCTTTTATATTAAATCGTCTTCTTCCCTCCTCTGTCATTTAAAGATTATTTCTTTCTTTTTTATTAAATCGTCTTCTTCCCTCCTCTGTCATTTAAAGATTCTTTCTTTCTTTTTTATTTAAATCATCTTCTTCCCTCCTCTGTCATTTAAAGATTCTTTCTTTCTTTTTTATTAAATCGTCTTCTTCCCTCCTCTGTCATTTAAAGATTCTTTCTTTCTTTTTTATTAAATCGTCTTCTTCCCTCCTCTGTCATTTAAAGATTCTTTTTTTCTTTTTTATTAAATCGTCTTCTTCCCTCCTCTGTCATTTAAAGATTCTTTTTTTCGTTTTTATTAAATCGTCTTCTTCCCTCCTCTGTCATTTAAAGATTATTTCTTTCTTTTTTATTAAATCGTCTTCTTCCCTCCTCTGTCATTTAAGGATTCTTTCTTTCTTTTTTATTAAATCGTCTTCTTCCCTCCTCTGTCATTTAAGGATTCTTTTTTTCTTTTTTATTAAATCGTCTTCTTCCCTCCTCTGTCATTTAAGGATTCTTTTTTTCTTTTTTATTAAATCGTCTTCTTCCCTCCTCTGTCATTTAAAGATTATTTCTTTCTTTTTTATTAAATCGTCTTCTTCCCTCCTCTGTCATTTAAGGATTCTTTTTTTCTTTTTTATTAAATCGTCTTCTTCCCTCCTCTGTCATTTAAAGATTATTTCTTTCTTTTTTATTAAATCGTCTTCTTCCCTCCTCTGTCATTTAAGGATTCTTTCTTTCTTTTTTATTAAATCGTCTTCTTCCCTCCTCTGTCATTTAAAGATTATTTCTTTCTTTTTTATTAAATCGTCTTCTTCCCTGCTCTGTCATTTAAAGATTCTTTTTTTCTTTTTTATTAAATCGTCTTCTTCCCTGCTCTGTCATTTCAAGATTCTTTTTTTCTTTTTTATTAAATCGTCTTCTTCCCTCCTCTGTCATTTAAAGATTCTTTTTTTCTTTTTTATTAAATCGTCTTCTTCCCTCCTCTGTCATTTAAAGATTCTTTCTTTCTTTTTTATTAAATCGTCTTCTTCCCTCCTCTGTCATTTAAAGATTATTTCTTTTTTTTTTATTAAATCGTCTTCTTCCCTCCTCTGTCATTTAAAGATTCTTTCTTTCTTTTTTATTTAAATCATCTTCTTCCCTCCTCTGTCATTTAAAGATTCTTTCTTTCTTTTTTATTAAATCGTCTTCTTCCCTCCTCTGTCATTTAAAGATTCTTTCTTTCTTTTTTATTTAATCGTCTTCTTCCCTCCTCTGTCATTTAAAGATTCTTTTTTTCTTTTTTATTAAATCGTCTTCTTCCCTCCTCTGTCATTTAAAGATTCTTTTTTTCGTTTTTATTAAATCGTCTTCTTCCCTCCTCTGTCATTTAAAGATTATTTCTTTCTTTTTTATTAAATCGTCTTCTTCCCTCCTCTGTCATTTAAGGATTCTTTCTTTCTTTTTTATTAAATCGTCTTCTTCCCTCCTCTGTCATTAAGGGATTCTTTTTTTCTTTTTTATTAAATCGTCTTCTTCCCTCCTCTGTCATTTAAGGATTCTTTTTTTCTTTTTTATTAAATCGTCTTCTTCCCTCCTCTGTCATTTAAAGATTATTTCTTTCTTTTTTATTAAATCGTCTTCTTCCCTCCTCTGTCATTTAAGGATTCTTTTTTTCTTTTTTATTAAATCGTCTTCTTCCCTCCTCTGTCATTTAAAGATTATTTCTTTCTTTTTTATTAAATCGTCTTCTTCCCTCCTCTGTCATTTAAGGATTCTTTCTTTCTTTTTTATTAAATCGTCTTCTTCCCTCCTCTGTCATTTAAAGATTATTTCTTTCTTTTTTATTAAATCGTCTTCTTCCCTGCTCTGTCATTTAAAGATTCTTTTTTTCTTTTTTATTAAATCGTCTTCTTCCCTGCTCTGTCATTTCAAGATTCTTTTTTTTCTTTTTTATTAAATCGTCTTCTTCCCTCCTCTGTCATTTAAAGATTCTTTTTTTCTTTTTTATTAAATCGTCTTCTTCCCTCCTCTGTCATTTAAAGATTATTTCTTTCTTTTTTATTAAATCGTCTTCTTCCCTCCTCTGTCATTTAAGGATTCTTTCTTTCTTTTTTATTAAATCGTCTTCTTCCCTCCTCTGTCATTTAAAGATTCTTTCTTTCTTTTTTATTTAAATCATCTTCTTCCCTCCTCTGTCATTTAAAGATTATTTCTTTCTTTTTTATTAAATCGTCTTCTTCCCTCCTCTGTCATTTAAGGATTCTTTCTTTCTTTTTTATTAAATCGTCTTCTTCCCTCCTCTGTCATTTAAAGATTATTTCTTTCTTTTTTATTAAATCGTCTTCTTCCCTCCTCTGTCATTTAAGGATTCTTTCTTTCTTTTTTATTAAATCGTCTTCTTCCCTCCTCTGTCATTTAAATATTCTTTCTTTCTTTTTTATTAAATCATCTTCTTCCCTCCTCTGTCATTTAAAGATTCTTTTTTTCTTTTTTATTAAATCGTCTTCTTCCCTCCTCTGTCATTTAAAGATTATTTCTTTCTTGTTTATTAAATCGTCTTCTTCCCTCCTCTGTCATTTAAGGATTCTTTCTTTCTTTTTTATTAAATCGTCTTCTTCCCTCCTCTGTCATTTAAAGATTCTTTCTTTTTTTTTATTAAATCGTCTTTTTCCCTCCTCTGTCATTTAAAGATTCTTTCTTTCTTTTTTATTTAAATCATCTTCTTCCCTCCTCTGTCATTTAAAGATTCTTTCTTTCTTTTTTATTAAATCGTCTTCTTCCCTCCTCTGTCATTTAAAGATTCTTTCTTTCTTTTTTATTAAATCGTCTTCTTCCCTCCTCTGTCATTTAAAGATTCTTTTTTTCTTTTTTATTAAATCGTCTTCTTCCCTCCTCTGTCATTTAAAGATTCTTTCTTTCTTTTTTATTAAATCGTCTTCTTCCCTCCTCTGTCATTTAAAGATTCTTTCTTTCTTTTTTATTAAATCGTCTTCTTCCCTCCTCTGTCATTTAAAGATTCTTTTTTTCTTTTTTATTAAATCATCTTCTTCCCTCCTCTGTCATTTAAAGATTCTTTCTTTCTTTTTTATTAAATCGTCTTCTTCCCTCCTCTGTCATTTAAAGATTCTTTTTTTCTTTTTTATTAAATCGTCTTCTTCCCTCCTCTGTCATTTAAAGATTATTTCTTTCTTTTTTATTAAATCGTCTTCTTCCCTCCTCTGTCATTTAAAGATTCTTTCTTTCTTTTTTATTAAATCGTCTTCTTCCCTCCTCTGTCATTTAAAGATTCTTTTTTTCTTTTTTATTAAATCGTCTTCTTCCCTCCTCTGTCATTTAAAGATTATTTCATTCTTTTTTATTAAATCGTCTTCTTCCCTCCTCTGTCATTTAAAGATTCTTTTTTTCTTTTTTATTAAATCGTCTTCTTCCCTCCTCTGTCATTTAAAGATTATTTCATTCTTTTTTATTAAATCGTCTTCTTCCCTCCTATGTCATTTAAAGATTCTTTCTTTCTTTTTTATTAAATCGTCTTCTTCCCTCCTCTGTCATTTAAAGATTCTTTCTTTCTTTTTTATTAAATCGTCTTCTTCCCTCCTCTGTCATTTAAAGATTCTTTTTTTCTTTTTTATTAAATCGTCTTCTTCCCTCCTCTGTCATTTAAAGATTCTTTTTTTCTTTTTTATTAAATCGTCTTCTTCCCTCCTCTGTTATTTAAAGATTCTTTCTTTCTTTTTTATTAAATCGTCTTCTTCCCTCCTCTGTCATTTAAGGATTCTTTTTTTCTTTTTTATTAAATCGTCTTTTTCCCTCCTCTGTCATTTAAAGATTCTTTCTTTCTTTTTTATTAAATCGTCTTCTTCCCTCCTCTGTCATTTAAAGATTCTTTCTTTCTTTTTTATTAAATCGTCTTCTTCCCTCCTCTGTCATTTAAAGATTCTTTTTTTCTTTTTTATTAAATCATCTTCTTCCCTCCTCTGTTATTTAAAGATTCTTTCTTTCTTTTTTATTAAATCGTCTTCTTCCCTCCTCTGTCATTTAAAGATTCTTTTTTTCTTTTTTATTAAATCATCTTCTTCCCTCCTCTGTTATTTAAAGATTCTTTCTTTCTTTTTTATTAAATCGTCTTCTTCCCTCCTCTGTCATTTAAAGATTCTTTTTTTCTTTTTTATTAAATCGTCTTCTTCCCTCCTCTGTCATTTAAAGATTCTTTCTTTCTTTTTTATTAAATCGTCTTCTTCCCTCCTCTGTCATTTAAAGATTCTTTCTTTCTTTTTTATTAAATCGTCTTCTTCCCTCCTCTGTCATTTAAAGATTCTTTCTTTCTTTTTTATTAAATCGTCTTCTTCCCTCCTCTGTCATTTAAAGATTCTTTCTTTCTTTTTTATTAAATCGTCTTCTTCCCTCCTCTGTCATTTAAAGATTCTTTCTTTCTTTTTTATTAAATCATCTTCTTCCCTCCTCTGTTATTTAAAGATTCTTTCTTTCTTTTTTATTAAATCATCTTCTTCCCTCCTCTGTCATTTAAAGATTCTTTTTTTCTTTTTTATTAAATCATCTTCTTCCCTCCTCTGTCATTTAAAGATTCTTTTTTTCTTTTTTATTAAATCGTCTTCTTCCCTCCTCTGTCATTTAAAGATTCTTTTTTTCTTTTTTATTAAATCGTCTTCTTCCCTCCTCTGTCATTTAAAGATTATTTCTTTCTTTTTTATTAAATCGTCTTCTTCCCTCCTCTGTCATTTAAAGATTCTTTTTTTCTTTTTTATTAAATCGTCTTCTTCCCTCCTCTGTCATTTAAAGATTCTTTTTTTCTTTTTTATTAAATCATCTTCTTCCCTCCTCTGTCATTTAAAGATTCTTTTTTTCTTTTTTATTAAATCATCTTCTTCCCTCCTCTGTCATTTAAAGATTCTTTTTTTCTTTTTTATTAAATCATCTTCTTCCCTCCTCTGTCATTTAAAGATTCTTTTTTTCTTTTTTATTAAATCGTCTTCTTCCCTCCTCTGTTATTTAAAGATTCTTTCTTTCTTTTTTATTAAATCGTCTTCTTCCCTCCTCTGTCATTTAAAGATTATTTTTTTCTTTTTTATTAAATCGTCTTCTTCCCTCCTCTGTTATTTAAAGATTCTTTCTTTCTTTTTTATTAAATCGTCTTCTTCCCTCCTCTGTCATTTAAAGATTCTTTCTTTCTTTTTTATTAAATCGTCTTCTTCCCTCCTCTGTCATTTAAAGATTATTTTTTTCTTTTTTATTAAATCATCTTCTTCCCTCCTCTGTTATTTAAAGATTCTTTTTTTCTTTTTTATTAAATCGTCTTCTTCCCTCCTCTGTTATTTAAAGATTCTTTCTTTCTTTTTTATTAAATCGTCTTCTTCCCTCCTCTGTCATTTAAAGATTATTTTTTTCTTTTTTATTAAATCGTCTTCTTCCCTCCTCTGTTATTTAAAGATTCTTTCTTTCTTTTTTATTAAATCGTCTTCTTCCCTCCTCTGTCATTTAAAGATTCTTTCTTTCTTTTTTATTAAATCGTCTTCTTCCCTCCTCTGTCATTTAAAGATTCTTTCTTTCTTTTTTATTAAATCGTCTTCTTCCCTCCTCTGTCATTTAAAGATTCTTTTTTTCTTTTTTATTAAATCATCTTCTTCCCTCCTCTGTCATTTAAAGATTCTTTCTTTCTTTTTTATTAAATCGTCTTCTTCCCTCCTCTGTCATTTAAAGATTCTTTTTTTCTTTTTTATTAAATCGTCTTCTTCCCTCCTCTGTCATTTAAAGATTCTTTCTTTCTTTTTTATTAAATCGTCTTCTTCCCTCCTCTGTCATTTAAAGATTCTTTCTTTCTTTTTTATTAAATCGTCTTCTTCCCTCCTCTGTCATTTAAAGATTCTTTCTTTCTTTTTTATTAAATCGTCTTCTTCCCTCCTCTGTCATTTAAAGATTCTTTTTTTCTTTTTTATTAAATCGTCTTCTTCCCTCCTCTGTCATTTAAAGATTCTTTCTTTCTTTTTTATTAAATCGTCTTCTTCCCTCCTCTGTCATTTAAAGATTATTTCTTTCTTTTTTATTAAATCGTCTTCTTCCCTCCTCTGTCATTTAAAGAGTCTTTCTTTCTTTTTTATTAAATCGTCTTCTTCCCTCCTCTGTCATTTAAAGAGTCTTTCTTTCTTTTTTATTAAATCGTCTTCTTCCCTCCTCTGTCATTTAAAGAGTCTTTCTTTCTTTTTTATTAAATCGTCTTCTTCCCTCCTCTGTCATTTAAAGATTCTTTCTTTCTTTTTTATTAAATCGTCTTCTTCCCTCCTCTGTCATGTAAAGATTCTTTCTTTCTTTTTTATTAAATCATCTTCTTCCCTCCTCTGTCATTTAAAGATTCTTTCTTTCTTTTTTATTAAATCGTCTTCTTCCCTCCTCTGTCATTTAAAGATTCTTTCTTTCTTTTTTATTAAATCGTCTTCTTCCCTCCTCTGTCATTTAAAGAGTCTTTCTTTCTTTTTTATTAAATCGTCTTCTTCCCTCCTCTGTCATTTAAAGATTCTTTCTTTCTTTTTTATTAAATCATCTTCTTCCCTCCTCTGTCATTTAAAGATTCTTTCTTTCTTTTTTATTAAATCGTCTTCTTCCCTCCTCTGTCATTTAAAGATTCTTTCTTTCTTTTTTATTAAATCGTCTTCTTCCCTCCTCTGTCATTTAAAGATTCTTTCTTTCTTTTTTATTAAATCGTCTTTTTCCCTCCTCTGTCATTTAAAGATTCTTTTTTTCTTTTTTATTAAATCATCTTCTTCCCTCCTCTGTCATTTAAAGATTCTTTCTTTCTTTTTTATTAAATCGTCTTCTTCCCTCCTCTGTCATTTAAAGATTCTTTCTTTCTTTTTTATTAAATCGTCTTCTTCCCTCCTCTGTCATTTAAAGATTCTTTCTTTCTTTTTTATTAAATCATCTTCTTCCCTCCTCTGTCATTTAAAGATTCTTTCTTTCTTTTTTATTAAATCGTCTTCTTCCCTCCTCTGTCATTTAAAGATTATTTCTTTCTTTTTTATTAAATCGTCTTCTTCCCTCCTCTGTCATTTAAAGAGTCTTTCTTTCTTTTTTATTAAATCGTCTTCTTCCCTCCTCTGTCATTTAAAGAGTCTTTCTTTCTTTTTTATTAAATCATCTTCTTCCCTCCTCTGTCATTTAAAGATTCTTTCTTTCTTTTTTATTAAATCATCTTCTTCCCTCCTCTGTCATTTAAAGATTCTTTCTTTCTTTTTTATTAAATCGTCTTCTTCCCTCCTCTGTCATTTAAAGATTATTTCTTTCTTTTTTATTAAATCGTCTTCTTCCCTCCTCTGTCATTTAAAGAGTCTTTCTTTCTTTTTTATTAAATCGTCTTCTTCCCTCCTCTGTCATTTAAAGAGTCTTTCTTTCTTTTTTATTAAATCATCTTCTTCCCTCCTCTGTCATTTAAAGATTCTTTCTTTCTTTTTTATTAAATCGTCTTCTTCCCTCCTCTGTCATTTAAAGAGTCTTTCTTTCTTTTTTATTAAATCGTCTTCTTCCCTCCTCTGTCATTTAAAGAGTCTTTCTTTCTTTTTTATTAAATCATCTTCTTCCCTCCTCTGTCATTTAAAGATTCTTTCTTTCTTTTTTATTAAATCGTCTTCTTCCCTCCTCTGTCATTTAAAGATTCTTTCTTTCTTTTTTATTAAATCGTCTCCTTCCCTCCTCTGTCATTTAAAGATTATTTCTTTCTTTTTTATTAAATCGTCTTCTTCCCTCCTCTGTCATTTAAAGAGTCTTTCTTTCTTTTTTATTAAATCGTCTTCTTCCCTCCTCTGTCATTTAAAGAGTCTTTCTTTCTTTTTTATTAAATCGTCTTCTTCCCTCCTCTGTCATTTAAAGATTATTTCTTTCTTTTTTATTAAATCGTCTTCTTCCCTCCTCTGTCATTTAAAGATTATTTCTTTCTTTTTTATTAAATCGTCTTCTTCCCTCCTCTGTCATTTAAAGATTCTTTCTTTCTTTTTTATTAAATCGTCTTCTTCCCTCCTCTGTCATTTAAAGATTATTTCTTTCTTTTTTATTAAATCGTCTTCTTCCCTCCTCTGTCATTTAAAGATTCTTTCTTTCTTTTTTATTAAATCGTCTTCTTCCCTCCTCTGTCATTTAAAGATTATTTCTTTCTTTTTTATTAAATCGGCTTCTCCCCTCCTCTGTCATTTAAAGATTCTTTCTTTCTTTTTTCCTCTGAAGCTCTTCTTTCTCTTTTTCATTATTTTATATTCTTTTTTCTTTTCTCTTTTCTTTCGAACTGCTTCTTTCTCTTTCGTAACCATATCTCTCTTTAATTCTCTTTTTCCTTGTTTCTTTCTTTCTCTTCTACTGAAATTAGTTGTCTCTATTATCTTTTGGGTTTAATCATTATCGCATACACTGGGTCTTGCACTTAAATATAACAGGTGAACCAAATGACATTATTTCTTAGATACCAAAACAGGCTTTTGGAATCTCAGTTATTGTACTTGTCGGCCTTCATTAGTACTTTAAAATTCATTTTTAACTAAACTCAACTAGAAAAACAATTTCTTTCCCCAGCTCTCTTGCTCCCCAAAAAATGTCATTATCAGATTTATATTTTTCTTTCATTGAAACATTATTTTTCTGATGGCGACAATTTCGTGGACATCTGTTTTTCTTGACCAAGTGTCAGCATGACCCTCCCCCTAACCATACCTCATCCTCCCTCATCAATCTCAGCGAGGTCCCTGGCGTCGCTCGGATCCTCATTACAAATCAATTTACCCTGCACTAGCTAAACACAAAAAAGTGAAATGGCATCTTGCAGAAAATTGGCAGCGACCGGCCATTGATATCACCCATTATCAACACAAACTGTGGACCTGGGAGGATTGCAATATGGCAAAAAATCAGAAATAGGTGAAGAGAACTGTTGAGGAAGTGTTTATGAAAAGAGGACTAGTGTAGGAAGTGTTCATGAATAATGGTATGTCTTTCTGTTCAGATATTTTTAGAGAGCTATGTGGAGTATAAGGCAATATTTTAGAGCTGCATGCCAGCCAAGAGGCAATGGAATCATAGAGAAACACCATCGCTCTATAAAAGCTGTGACATCAAGAAGCTAAATTCCGACCCAAGAAGCTGTATTTTCATATCATATGGCACCGAAGGCTGGCCAAGATGAAACCTCAGTGCTGCATTGATCTGCTTTTACATATGAATGATGACATTCATTAGCCGTCACAGCATGAGTGGTAATCACGGTTAATGAAGATGTGTGGGTAAAACCATCCAATTCTCATTGTACAAGCGACTGGGGAAGAGGTGCTATAACTGAAAGGCTCTCTAAGAACAAAATGGCAGCTGACAGAATGCCACGTCACATCTTAGACATACAGAGAGTTTTCTTGCCAACAGAGGAGGAGGTTGATGAAGTTCTGCAAGAAAAACCGATACGCCAGTCGCACCATGAACAAAAACGCCCAGCATAGATGATTAAAATGTGAATAAAAATTAGGACAAACCTGTTTGTTTGTGGAGTGCTGTGTAGTCAAAAAGAAAAATTATAATGCCCACCTTACTCTTTATATGTTTGTAATGTTGTCACATGACATGCAAATAAGATGCTTCCAGTTGAGTATAAAAAAGATAGATATTCCAGAGACAAGATTATTATTGACTAGCATGGGTGCCTGGCGTTGCCCGGTTGTTTGGAGGTGTGTGTTGAGTAAAAGAAAAAAAGTGGTAGTAGGAAGGTAGTCTACAAACCCGCGAAGGAGGAAAAGAACGTGAAAAAAAACGTGACGTCTTTGCTGTTACGACTACCACCAAGCCAGAAGTAACATAGATGTTTTTAGTCAATTTTTCGATATTTGTCGTCTGAAGGGTCGAACTTCAAAACGATACTGACCTTGGTAAAATCTGTCGCCTCTATCGAAAGTTTTAAGCAGACATGCAAACATACATACATTTATATATTGGTAACTAAAAATTTCCGACCAAAACCAATGAAAAAGCTTGCCCTATCTCTGAATACCCTTTATGTAAAATTTCAAATGTTTAGACCAGAAATTGTCTGAGTAATTTGGAAGAGACCGCAGAGGTCAATTTTTTTTAACTATGACCCTTTTTTTGACCGCTTAACATTTATTATTTTGTGCTCAAATTAAGTTATAGAGTTAGATCCATGGCCAAGGAACCTATATCTAAAATTTCAAGTGTGTAGACCCATAATTGTCGGAGGAGTTTGGTAGAGTTCTCAAAGGTCAAATCGTTGAACTTTGACCCCTTAATCGCCAAATTTCTGGCCAAAAGCCAATCACGTAGATTTTCCCAAATCTCAGTACCCTGTATATCAAATTTCGAGTCTGTAGACTAAAAATTGACAGTGTTATTGCGTAGGGAAATGTACACATGGAAAAAAAAGTGTTAGTAGGAAGGCAGGTTCGAACCTATACTGCGAAGGAGGAAAAGAATGGGAAAAAAACTGATGTCTATGCTGTTACGACCACCGCCAAAACGGAAGTGACATTTTTAAAAATTAAGGCTAGACAATCGAATGGAGAGGATGACTTTAAAAAATATCGGCGAAAAAAGCGACCCCTCCCCCGACCCTGTAGAAAAGTTCCCAGTTGAAGGTGAAGATATTAATGTTTTTAGCCAAGTTTTCGATATTTGTTGTCAGAAAGGTCGGACTTTAAACGATACTGATTTTGGTAAAATCCGTCGTCTCTGTCGAAAAACATGCAAACATACATACATACATACATAGATTTATACATTGGTAACTAAAAATTTTCGACCAAACCGATTAAAAAGCTTGCCCTATCTCTGAATACCCTTTATGTCAAATTTCAAATGTTTAGACCAGAAATTGTCTGGGTAATTTGGTAGAGACCGCAAAGGTAATTTTTTTTTTTTTAACTTTGACCTTATGATTCCTTAACATTTATTGTTTTGGTCTCAAATCAAGTTATTAAGTTACATCCATGTCCAAGGTATCTATTTCTAAAATTTCAAGTGTTTAGACCCAGAATTGTCGGAGGAGTTTAGTAGAGTTCTCAAAGGTCAAATCGTTGAATTTTGACCCCTTAACAGCCAAATTTCTGGCCGAAAACCGATCCAAAAGATTTTCCCAAATCTTAGTATCCTGTATATCAAATTTCGAGTCTGTAGACTTAAAATTGACAAAGTTATTGCGTAGGGAAATGTACACACACACACACACACACACACACACACACACACACACAAACACACAGATACATAGACACGTTCACTTTTATAGATATACTAGCATTTAGCCCGGCGTTGCCCAGGTGTTTGGATGTGTCTGTTGAAAAAAAACAAAAAAAAAACAGCGAAATTTCTGGATGAGAACCGATCACATAGATTTTCCCAAATCTCAGTACCATGTATATCAAATTTCGAGTCTGTAGACTAAAAATTAACAGAGTTATTATGTAGGGAAATGTACACAGACAGACAGACAGACACACAGACACGTTCACTTTTATAGATAGATAGATAGATAGATAGATAGATAGATAGATAGATAGACTTGGATGTCAGATGAGCAAATTTTGATAAGAGAACGTAGAGATTTGGCAGCAGTGTGTTAGTTTACATTTTTTTACCCACAGTATTGGGTTGAATCACTAATAATGCTGGAGTCCCTCAGGGGTCCATCCTGTGCCTGGTCAATGATCTTTCAAATCACATCCTATGATCATTCGTAGACATTTACTTTGACAACACTACTATCTATGGCAATACATCATAGGTCATAGATGACCAAATTCTCTCTGATCTTAATCACATCATACAATGGGGAAAGAGGTGGCTGGTTACTTTTAATGTATCTAAAACCAAGCTTCTATTTTTACCTCATTAATGCTCTGATCTCTATCTGGCATCAATTGAAATGAATGGCTCTTGTCTGGGACAGCTTCCATATTTTGACAAGCTTCTGGGCTTGACCTTTACTCCTGATCTGAAATGGAACACGTACATCAACTCCGTTGCCAAGGTCAATGGAAGATGGTGGGATCTTTCTACCGTTCCAGCAGATATCTCACTGCTGCTGTAATTTTTTTACCTGTATAAAAGCCAGGTACGTCGAAGAATGGAGTACTGTTGCCACATCTGGGCAGGAGCTGCTAGAAATACCTTATCCTGCCTTGACAGAGTTCAGAATAGACTTTGTAACCTAGTGGCGGATGCCCTTTTCTCTTCCCTGCAACCGCTTTCCCACAGAAGAGACGTCTGTCTCTGCTTTATCGTTATTTTCATGGCAAGTGCTCGTCTGAGCTCCAATCTATGGTCCTCCCCTCACCAAACTTTCACAAAAAACGCTCGTCTTCTGAAAGCGGCAACAAAGATGAAAGAAATTCCTTTGGTTTGTGTCACCGAGGGAAAGCAAGACACAAGGTTGTCTTGCTCTGAAAAACCTACAATGTCTGGCGGGCAGGAAATGACAGAACTAAGCATGATAAGTGAGTTGTGAAATGAACCATCTAGATAAAGTTTCATGCATATGTGAACTTTCTTACCCTCAAGGCAGGTGGTACAAGGCCTCAAGTTTAGAGCAATATTTCGCAGAAGCAACAAGGATAAATAAAAAGATATTTTATCTCGAACGGAATTCAGTGCAGCTCGAATTGGAAGTATATATCTTCCTACGAGAGCACTTTGCAATACAAGGTCGTCGTGTTTTTTGTAAGCCGTGGATTGGACTAAACTAAATCAGGTGTAAGGCCTTAAGTCTTGCAAGTGGTGGATATCCTTCTTTAAAGAAGAAAAGATTAAAAAGAAAAAAGAGAGAATTAATAAAATAAAAAAAAGTAAAATATAAGAAAGAGAAAAAGAGAGTATCATGGATGGCGTATGTGAACATTCCTGGTATGGATTTAATCTTAATTAAATGATCGGTGACATGATTTTTCTCCTCTTGAATATCTGGTTTTCTTGTTCTTTTGCTTAACGATTGTCACCTGGAAATATAATAACTTTGGAATTGGTGCATTCATGTGTATTTGGGCAATATAAACTTTGCTTTTCATATTCATTCTCTGACTCGATGAGTCATTCAGGGGGAGTTGGAGGTTTCGATGATCCCCTCCTTTAGAAGGCGCTTAACTTCTGAGTCAATGAACTTGCTATCACTTGAGCTATAACGTCTAGACTTGGTGGCAACCGGTTTGCAGTTCTTATTTATATTAGCAAAAAGTTCAGGCGAGTCCACAAATCTCAATAGAAGTTGAACTCCAACCCTACTTGAAGGTAACGCTTTCATGTTTACTTTGAAACTCCAGTCCGAGAATCACATCACAACAAAGGTTATGTTGCAATATTTTGGTTCTATAATGGGGTATATATTTAATTGCCGCCCACATCAGCATTATTTGGCACAAGGCCTGGAAAGTGGGATACCCGCAGGCTCCCCTAAAGGAGGGGCACTCCTGCAATTTTAAAAATTGCCAGAGTAACCCCGTCGGCATTCCCCGGTCGGGGCGCCTCAGGCAGCAAGCAATAAACTTGCCCCACCGGAAAGCCCGGTGGCAAGGCCTGGGAGGGTGGACCTCCTAGATATTACCCAGGCGGTGTACCTCAGTCCAACAGGTGCTGGGCCGGTTCCCGGCCCCTCACCTGTTGGGCTGAGTGTCAAGTGACAAATCCTTGACTGGTACTACCCTGTCTCCCTGCAGCCGAAGCCGCTAGGAGACACATCCCATCATAAGAGGTTTATAATGGGGTATGATCCCACACAGTCGGACGATTCTATTTATAAACGATGCTGCTAAGAACTGACGAATCAAATAAATTCACGTTCTGCTACCAACCAATCAGAAACCAGAATTGCTTCATAAATATTCAACCTTGAGCAATTTCACATGTTCTTTTCCCGGGTTTCGACACGGTAAGAATATTTTGTTCTGTTGAACTGTCTACTACAAACAAGTCACCTCCCAGGACTTGTGTGTAACAGCGAACCACCTGAAACTGTTCTGAAACTCAAAATGGCTTACACTCTAGAGGTTATTTAAAACTGACAGTTTCTGGTTGGGATACATACGTTTGTTAAAAAGTATGTTAGGAAAACAAGCACCTACCACTTTGGATGAGAGGTCAGACGATGCCATCGAAACTCTCAAGTCTGAAACTGTTATTTTTAAATCCAGATCCTCAGCTACTTTGGTATGAATAAAGTTGTCAGAGCTACCACTGTCCATTAGTGCTCTTAATGGCCGACGCAAAATGTGGATTTCTACGGTGGATCTCTGTAGGGACGATGGAACTGCCAAACTCGAACTTATAGAGGCTAAGGTTGGATAATGGATCGACGCAGCAGTTGATTGAGTAGTATTATTTGATTTGCAGCATTTTGCAAAATGCCCGATCCGTTTACATCGATGACAAACACTCGATTTCACTGGACATCGTGATTTTGAATGTTTATAATTTCCAGAGTTCCAACATTTAATTTCTGATTTAGCAGCATTTAGGTTTATTTGATTAAAATCCAAGTCCGATGTCTCTTCCTTCCCGAGGGCTGCAGCGATTGGTTCCCGGTATCGTGCTGGTGAATACGATTCCATATTCCTCGTTGCATTGTCCAGCGCTCAGGCCTGGTCAAACATAGTGTTCAGGTCGAGTGTTTTATTTTCCAACAAACGCTGGCAAATGGTATGAGACTGAATTCCAGCAATAAAGGCATCCCGAATCGATTCATTAGCGTATATCGCCGCGCTGACGTCCCTAAAATTGCAGTCCTTGCTAAGGACTTGTAATGTCTGAAGATACTCGTCCAGACTTTCTCCTGGTTACTGACGCATCGTGGCAAGTAGATGCCATGCATATATCTCGTTTTTTGGTTTGATAAAGATTTCATCCAGTTTGAGACAGGCTTCTTCATAATTCATATCGCATATTCAAAAATATCTGGTGAAATAAAATTTATCAGGACTGACAACTTGTTGAGATTTTCTTGGGTAGTGCCACTAAAAAATATTTGAACGTAGCAAGCCAGTGCTTAAACTCTCGCTCGGCATTAGATGAATTAGGGTTTACATCCAATCGAGAAGGCCTCAGGACACGATCCATTTTTAAAATCTTTTACTTTTTTGTTTTTACCCTTTTGTGCTAATAAAATTGTTGCAAGTAAAACATATACTGTATACCCTTTAAATAAGGTTTTTATTAGCACAAAAGAATGATACGTCGGGTCCGATGTCAACACATGGCGGACACTACTGAAATAGTATACAGGGAGAGTGCTATTAGGAAATTTCGTATCCATACGAAACACAATACAACATGCATGCAATTAGCTTTTTTCTGTGCAATGTAGAAAATACATCTTTCTAAGCCGACGGTGAATTTAATCTTAGACATAAACCACATTTAACTTTTCCCATTATTTTTGCGGATGTTTTAAATTTCATATAAGTTACATAAAACAAGATTGTTTTGTCAATGATTTACATTAAATACCACTCCGTCGGGCTTAAAACCAAAATATTATTTTCAGTCGATTTTAATATTTAATACAAATAATATATTATATTGATCAGTCAAAATCAAGGGAAGGTGGAGGAGTTATTAAAACAATATATAAAGTCAAAATCAAGAGAACGTGGAGGAGTTCTTAAAAAATATATAAAGTCAAAATCAAGGGAAGGTGGAGGAGTTATTAAAAAAATATATGAAGTCAATATCAAGGGAAGGTGGAGGAGTTATTAAAAAAATATATGAAGCCAAAATCAAGGGAAGATGGAGGGGTTATTAAAAAAATATATGAAGTCAAAATAAAGGGAAGGTGGAGGAGTTATTAAAAAATATATACAGTCAAAATCAAGGGAAGGTGGAGGAGTTATTAAAAAATATATGAAGTCAATATCAAGGGAAGGTGGAGGAGTTATTAAAAAATATATGAAGTCAGAATCAAGGGAAGGTGGAGGAGTTATTAAAAAAATATATAAAGTCACAATCAAGGGAAGGTGGAGGAGTTATTAAAAAAATATATAAAGTCAAAATCAAGGGAAGGTGGAGGAGTAATTAAAAAAATATATAAAGTCACAATCAAGGGAAGGTGGAGGAGTTATTAAAAAATATATAAAGTCAAAATAAAGGGAAAGTGGAGGAGTTATTAAAAAAATATATACAGTCAAAATCAAGGGAAGGTGGAGGAGTTATTAAAAATATATAAAGGATAAAATCAAGGGAAGGTGGAGGAGTTATTAAAAAAATATATAAAGTCAAAATCAAGGGAAGGTGGAGGAGTTATTAAAAAATATATATAAAGTCAAAATCAAGGGAAGGTGGAGGAGTTATTAAAAAAATATATAAAGTCAAAATCAAGGGAAGGTGGAGGAGTTATTAAAAAATATATAAAATCACAATCAAGGGAAGGTGGAGGAGTTATTAAAAAATATATAAAGTCAAAATCAAGGGAAGGTGGAGGAGTTATTAAAAAAATATAAAGTCACAATCAAGGGAAGGTGGAGGAGTTATTAAAATATATAAAGTCAAAATCAAGGGAAGGTGGAGGAGTTATTAAAAAAATATATAAAGTAAAAATCAAGGGAAGGTGGAGGAGTTATTAAAAAATATATAAAGTCAAAATCAAGGGAAGGTGGAGGAGTTATTAAAAAAATATAAAAAGGCAAAATCAAGGGAAGGTGGAGGAGTTATTAAAAAAATATAAAAAGTCACAATCAAGGGAAGGTGGAGGAGTTATTAAAAAAATATATAAAGTCACAATCAAGAGAAGGTGGAGGAGTTATTAAAAAAATATATAAAGTAACAATCAAGGGAAGGTGGAGGAGTTATTAAAAAATATATAAAGTCAAAATCAAGGGAAGGTGGAGGAGTTATTAAAAAAATATATAAAGTCCAAATCAAGGGAAGGTGGAGGAGTTATTAAAAAATATATAAAGTCACAATCAAGGGAAGGTGGAGGAGTTATAAAAAAGTATATAAAGTCAAAATCAAGGGAAGGTGGAGGGGTTATTAAAAAAATATATAAAGTCAAAATCAAGGGAAGGTGGAGGAGTTATTAAAAATATATAAAGTCAAAATCAAGGGAAGGTGGAGGGGTTATTAAAAAAATATATAAAGTCAAAATCAAGGGAAGGTTGAGGAGTTATAAAAAATATATGAAGTCAAAATCAAGGGAAGGTGGAGGAGTTATTAAAAAAATATATAAAGTCAAAATCAAGGGAAGGTGGAGGAGTTATTACAAAAACATATGAAGTCAGAATCAAGGGAAGGTGGAGGAGTTATTAAAAAATATAAAGTCAAAATAAAGGAAAGGTGAAGGAGTTATAAAAAATATATAAAGTCAAACTCAAGGGAAGGTGGAGGAGTTATTAAAAAATATATAAAGTCAAAATGAAGTGAAGGTGGAGGAGTTATTAAAAAATATATAAAGTCAAAATGAAGGGAAGGTGGAGGAGTTATTAAAAAATATATAAAGTCAAAATCAAGGGAAGGTGGAGGAGTTATTAAAAAATATATATAAAGTCAAAATCAAGGGAAGGTGGAGCGGTTATTAAAAAATATATAAAGTCAAAATCAAGGGAAGGTGGAGGAGTTATTAAAAAAAATATATAAAGTCAAAATCAAGGGAAGGTGGAGAAGTTATTAAAAAATAGATAAAGTCACAATCAAGGGAAGGTGGAGGAGTTATAAAAAAATATAAAGTCAAAATCAAGGGAAGGTGGAGGAGTTATTAAAAATATATATAATGTCAAAATCAAGAGAAGATGGAGGAGTTATTAAAAAATATATAAAGTCAAAATCAAGGGAAGGTGGAGGAGTTATTACAAATATATTAAGTACAAAATCAAGGGAAGGTGGAGGAGTTATTAAAAAAATATATAAAGTCAAAATCAAGGGAAGGTGAAGGAGATCTTAAACAAATATTAAAAGTCAAAATCAAGGGAAGGTGGAGGAGATATTAAGAAATATATGAAGTCAGAATCAAGGGAAGGTGGAGGAGATATTAAGAAATATATGAAGTCAGAATCAAGGGAAGGTGGAGGAGTTATTAAAAAAATGTATAAAGTCAAAATCAAGGGAAGGTGGAGGAGATATTAAGAAATATATGAAGTCAGAATCAAGGGAAGGTGGAGGAGTTAATAAAAAAATGTATAAAGTCAAAATCAAGGGAAGGTGGAGGAGTTATTAAAAAAAAATATAAAGGCACAATCAAGGGAAGGTGGAGGAGTTATTAAAAAAAAATATAAAGGCACAATCAAGGGAAGGTGGAGGAGTTATTAAAAAAAATATAAAGGCACAATCAAGGGAAGGTGGAGGAGTTATTAAAAAAAATATAAAGGCACAATCAAGGGAAGGTGGAGGAGTTATTAAAAAAAATATAAAGTCAAAATCAAGGGAAGGTGGAGGAGATATTAAAAAAATGTATAAAGTCAAAATCAAGGGAAGGTGGAGGAGATATTAAGAAATATATGAAGTCAGAATCAAGGGAAGGTGGAGGAGTTATTAAAAAAAATATAAAGGCACAATCAAGGGAAGGTGGAGGAGTTATTAAAAAAATATATAAAGTTACAATCAAGGGAAGGTGGAGGAGTTATTAAAAAAATATAAAAAGTCAAAATCAAGGGAAGGTGGAGGAGTTATTAAAAAAATATATAAAGTCACAATCAAGGGAAGGTGGAGGAGTTATTAAAAAAATATATAAAGTAAAAATCAAGGGAAGGTGGAGGACTTATTAAAAAAATATATAAAGTCAAAATCAAGGGAAGGTGGAGGAGTTATTAAAAAAATATATAAAGTCAAAATCAAGGGAAAGGTGAGGAGTTATTAAAAAAATATATAAAGTCAAAATCAAGGGAAGGTGGAGGAGTTATTATAAAATATAAAAAGTCACAATCAAGGGAAGGTGGAGGAGTTATAAAAAAATATATAAAGTCAAAATCAAGGGAAGGTGGAGGAGTTATTAAAAAAAGATAAAGTCACAATCAAGGGAAGGTGGAGGAGTGATTAAAATATATAAAGTCAAAATCAAGGGAAGGTGGAGGAGTTATAAAAAAATATATAAAGTCAAAATCAAGGGAAGGTGGAGGGGTTATTAAAAAATATATGAAGTCAGAATCAACGGAAGTTGGAGGAGGTCTAAAAAAAATACATAAAGTCAAAATCAAGGGAAGGTGGAGGAGTTCTTAAAAAATATAAAGTCAAAATCAAGGGAAGGTGGAGGAGTTATTAAAAAATATATATAATGTCACAATCAAGAGAAGATGGAGGAGGTATTAAAAAAATATATAAAGTCAAAATCAAGGGAAGGTGGAGGGGTTATTAAAATATATAAAGTCAAAATCAAGGGAAGGTGGAGGAGTTATTAAAAAATATATAAAGTCAAAATGAAGTGAAGGTGGAGGAGTTATTAAAAAATATATAAAGTCAAAATCAAGGGAAGGTGAAGGAGATCTTAAACAAATATTAAAAGTCAAAATCAAGGGAAGGTGGAGGAGTTATTAAAACAATATATAAAGTCAAAATCAAGGGAAGGTGGAGGAGTTATTAAAAAAATATATGAAGTCAAAATCAAGGTAAGATGGAGGAGTTATTAAAAAAATATATGAAGTCAAAATCAAGGGAAGGTGGAGGAGTTATTAAAAAATATATAAAGTCAAAATCAAGGGAAGGTGAAGGAGTTCTTAAAAAAAATATAAAGTAAAAATCAAGGGAACATGGAGGAGTTATTAAAAATATATGAAGTCTGAATCAAGGGAAGGTGGAGGAGTTCTTAAAAAAAATATAAAGTAAAAATCAAGGGAACATGGAGGAGTTATTAAAAATATATGAAGTCTGAATCAAGGGAAGGTGGAGGAGTTATTAAAAAATACATAAAGTCAACATCAAGGGAAGGTAGAGGAGTCATTAAAAATATAAAAGGTCAAAATCAAGGGAAGGTGGAGGAGTTATTAAAAACATATAAAGTAAAAATCAAGGGAAGGTGGAGGAGTTATTAAAAAAAATATAAAGTCAAAATCAAGGGAAAGTGGAGAAGTTATTAAACAATATAAAAAGTCAAAATCAAGGGAAGGTGGAGGAGTTATTAAAAAAATATATACAGTCAAAATCAAGGGAAGGTGGAGGAGTTATTAAAAAAATATATACAGTCAAAATCAAGGGAAGGTGGAGGAGTTATTAAAAAAATATATAAAGTCCAAATCAAGGGAAGGTGGAGGAGTTATTACAAAATATAAAGTCAAAATCAAGGGAAGGTGCAGGAGTTATTAAAAAAATATATATAAAGTCAAAATCAAGGGAAGGTGGAGGAGTTATTAAAAAATATAAGAGTCAAAATCAAGGGAAGGTGGAGGAGTTATTAAAAATATATATAAGTCAAAATCAAGGGAAGGTGGAGGAGTTATTAAAAAATATATAAAGTAAATATCAAGGGAACGTGGAGGAGTTATTACACAAATATATCAAGTCAAAATCAAGGGAAGGTGGAGGAGTTATTAAAAACATATCAAGTGAAAATCAAGGGAAGGTGGAGGAGTTATTAAAAAAATATATAAAGTAAAAATCAAGAGAAGGTAGAGGGGTTATTAAAAAATATATAAAGTCACAATCAAGGGAAGGTGGAGGAGTTATTAAAAAAATGTATGAAGTCAGAATCAAGGGAAGGTGGAGGAGTTATTAAAAAAATATATAAAGTCAAAATGAAGTGAAGGTGGAGGAGTTATTAAAAAATATATAAAGTCAAAATCAAGGGAAAGTGGAGGAGTTACTAAAAAAATATATACAGTAAAAATCAAGGGAAGTTGGAGGAGTTACTAAAAAAATATATAAAGTCCAAATCCAGGGAAGGTGGAGGAGTTATTTAAAAATATATAAAGTAAAAATCAAGGGAAGGTGGAGGAGTTATTAAAAAAAATATAAAGTCAACATCAAGGGAAGGTGGAGGAGTTATCAAAAAATATATAAAGTCAACATCAAGGGAAGGTGGAGCAGTTGTTAAAAAAATATATTAAGTCAGAATCAACGAGAGCTGGAGGAGGTCTTAAAAAAATATATAAAGTACAAAATCAAGGGAAGGTGGAGGAGTTATTAAAAAAATACAAAAGGTCAAAATCCAGGGAAGGTGGAGAGGTTATTAAAAAAATATATTAAGTCAGAATCAAGGGAAGGTGGAGGAGATCTTAAAAAATATATAAAGTGAAAATCAAGGGAAGGTGGAGGAGTTCTTAAAAAATATTTAAAGTCAAAATCAAGGGAAGGTGGAGGATTTACTAAAAAAATATAAAGTCAAAATAAAGAGAAGGTGGAGGAGTTATTAAAAAAGTATATAAAGTCAAAATAAATGGCAGGTGGAGGAGTTATAAAAACATATATAAAGTCAAAATCAAAGGAAGGTGGACGAGTGATTAAAAAATAGATACTGTCAACACCAAGGGAAGGTGGAGGAACTCTTTAAAAATGGATACTGTCAAAATCAACGGAAGGGTGAGGAATTCTTAAAAAATAGATACTGTCAAAATCAAGGGAAGGTGGAGGAATTCTTAAAAAATAGATACTGTCAAAATCAAGGGAAGGTGGAGGAATTCTTAAAAAATAGATACTGTCAAAATAAGGGAAGGTGGAAGAATTATTAAAAATAGATACTGTCAAAATCAAGTGAAGCTGGAGGAATTCTCAAAAAATAGATATGAATTTAAAATCAAGGGAAGGTGGAGGAATTCTTAAAAAATAGATACTGTCAAAATGAACGGAAGGTTGAGGAATTCTTAAAAAATAGATACTGTCAAAATCAAGGGAAGGTGGAAGAATTCTTAAAAAATAGATATAAATTAAAAATCAAGGGAAGGTGGAGGAATTCTTAAAAAATAAATATTGTCAAAATAAAGGGAAGGTAGAGGAATGCTTAAAAAATAGATACTGTCAAAATTAAGGGAAGGTGGAGGAATTTTTAACAAATAGGTACTCTCAAAATCAAGGGAAGGTGGAGGAATTCTTAAAAAATAGATACTGTACAACATCAAGGGAAGGTGGAGGAATTCTTTAAAAATAGATACTGTCAAAATAAAGGGAAGGTGGAGGAATTCTTACAAAATAGATGCTGTGAAAATCAAGGGAAGGTGGAGGAATTCCTTAACAATATATACTGTCAAAATCAAGCCAAGGTGGAGGAATTCTTAAAAAATAGATACTGTAAAAACCAAGGGAAGGGTTGAGGAATTCATAAAAAAACGATACTGTCAAAATCAAGGGAAGGTGGAGGAATGCTTAAAAAATAGATGCTGTCAAAATCAAGGGAAGGTGGAGGAATTCTTAAAGAATAGATACTCAAGGGAAGATAGAGGAGGTATTAAAAAATATATAAAGTCAAAATCAACGGAAGGTTGGGGAATTCTGAAAAAATAGATACTCTCAACATCAAGGGAAGATGGAGGAATTCTTAAAAAATAGATACTGCCAAAATCAAAGGAAGGTTGAGGAATTCTTAAAAAATAGATACTGTCAAAATCAAGGGAAGGTGGAGGAATTCTTAAAAAATAGATACTGTCAAAATCAAGGGAAGGTGGAGGAATTCTTAAAAAATAGATACTGTCAAAATCAAGGGAAGGTGGAGGAATTCTTAAAAAATAGATACGTTCAAAGTCAAGGGAAGGTTGAAGAATTCTTAAAAAAACAGTTACGGTCACAATCAAGGGAAGGTGGAGGAATTCTAAAAAAATAGATATGTCAAAATCAAGGGAAGGTGGAGGAATTCTTAAAAAATGGATACTTTCAACATCAAGGCAAGGTGGAGGAATTCTTAAAACATAGATACTGCCAAAATCAAGGGAAGGTTGAGGAATTCTTAAAAAATTGATACAGTCAAAATCAAGGGAAGGTTGAGGAATTCTTAAAAAATAGATGCTGTCAACATCAAGGGAAGGTGGAGGAATTCTTTAACAATATATACTGTCAAAATCAAGCCAAGGTGGAGGAATTCTTAAAACATAGATACTGTCAACATCAAGGGAAGGTGGAGGAATTCTTGAAAAATAGATACTGTTAAAATAAACGGTAGTTGGGGGAATTCTTAAAAAATAGATACTGTCAAAATCAACGGAAGGTGGAGGAATTCTTAAAAAATAGATACTGTCAAAATCAAGGAAAGGTGGAGGGATTCTTAAAAAAAATGGTACTGTCAAAATCAAGGGAATGGTTGAGGAATTCATAAAAAAACGATACTGTCAAAATCAAGGGAAGGTGGAGGAATTCTTAAAGAATAGATACTCAAGGGAAGATGGAGGAGGTATTAAAAAATATATAAAGTCAAAGTCAACGGAAGGTTGGGGAATTCTGAAAAAATAAGTTCTCTCAACATCAAGGGAAGGTGGAGAAATTCTTAAAAAATACATACTGCCTAAATCAAGGGAAGGTGGAGGAGTTCTTAAAAAATAAATACTTTCAAAATCAAGCGAAGGTGGAAGAATTCTTAAAAAAACGATACTGTCAACATCAAGGGAAGGTGGAGGAATTCTAAAAAAATAGATACTGTCAAAATCAAGGGAAGGTTGAGGAATTCTTAAAAAAGAGATTCTGTCAACATCAAGGGAAGGTGGAGGAATTCTTTAAAAATAGATACTGTTAAAACAACCGGTAGTTGGAGGAATTCTAAAAAAATAGATACTGTCAAAATCAACGGAAGGTGGAGGAATTCTTAAAAAAAAGATACTGTAAAAATCAAGGGAATGGTTGAGGAATTCATAAAAAAACGATACTGTCAAAATCAAGGCAAGGTGGAGGAATTCTTAAAGAATAGATACTCAAGGGAAGATGGAGGAGGTATTAAAAATATATAAAGTTACCATCAAGGGAAGGTGGAGGAATTCTTTAAAAATAGATACTGCCTAAATCAAAGGCAGGTGGAGGAATTCTTAAAAAATAGATACTGTCAAAATCAAGGGAAGGTGGAGGAATTCTTAAAAAATAGATACTGTCAAAATAATGGGAAGGTGGAGGAATTCTTTAAAAATAGATACTCTCAACATCAAGGCAAGGTGGAGGAATTCTTAAAACAAAGATACTGCAAAAATCAAGGGAAGGTTGAGGAATTCTTAAAAAATAGATACTGTCAAAATCAAGGGAAGGTGGAGGAATTCTTAAAACAGATACTGTCAAAATAAAGGGAAGGTGGAGGAATTCTTAAAGAATAGATACTGGCAAAATCAAGGGAAGGTGGAGGAGTTCTAAAAAAATAGATACTGTAAAGATCAACGGAATGTTGAGGAACTCTTACAAAATAGATACTGTCAACATCAAGGGAAGGTGGAGGAATTCTTCAAAATAGATATAAATTCCAAATCAAGAGAAGGTGGAGGAATTCTAAGCATTAGATACTGTCAAAATCAAGGGTAGGTGTAGGTATTCTTAAAAAATAAATACTGTCAAAATCAAGGGAAGGTGGAGGAATTGTTTAAAAAAAACATACTGTCAAAATCAAGGGAAGTGGAGGAATTATTAAAAAATAGATAGTGTCAAAATCAACGGAAGGTGGGGGGGTTCTTAAACAATATATACTATCAAAATCAAGGGAAAGTGGAGGAATTATTAAAAAATAGATACTGTCAAAATCAAGGGAAGGTGGAGGAATTCTTTAAAAATAGATACTGTCAAAATCAAGGGAAAGTGTAGGAATTATTAAAAAATAGATACTGTCAAAATCCAGGGAAGGTGGAGGAATTCTTGAAAAATACATACTGTCAAAATCAAGGGAAGGTGGAGGAATTCTTAAAAAATAGATACTGTCAAAATCAACGGAAGGTGGAGGAATTCTAAAAAATTAGATACTGTCAAAATCAAGGCAGAGTGGAGGAAGTCTTAAAACATAGATACTGTCAATATCAAGGGAAGGTGGAGGAATTCTGAAAAAATAGATACTGTCAAAATTAAGGGAAGGTGGAGGAATTCTTAAAAAATAGATACTCTCAAAATCCAGGGACGGTGGGAGAATTCTTAAAAAAAAAGAGACTGTCAAAATCAACGGAAGGTGGGGAAATTGTTACAAAATAGATACTGTAAAATTAAAGGAAAGTTGGAGGAATTCTTAAAAAAAAGATACTGTAAAAATCAAGGGAAGGTGGAGGAATTCTAAAAAAAATATATACTGTCAAAATCAAGGGAAGGTGGAGCAATTCTTAAAGAATAGATACTCAAGGGAAGATGGAGGAGGTATTAAAAAATATATAAAGTCAAAATAAACGGAAGGTTTGGGAATTCTGAAAAAATAGATACTCTCAACATCAAGGGAAGGTGGAGGAATTCTTAAAAAATAGATACTGCCAAAATCAAAGGAAGGTGGAGGAACTCTTACAAAATAGATACTGTCAACATCAAGGGAAGGTGGAGGAATTCTTAATAAATAGATATAAATTCCAAATCAAGAGAAGTTGGAGGAATTCTAAACAATAGATACTGTCAAAATCAAGGGTAGTGTAGGAATTCTAAAAAAATAGATACTGTCAAAATCAAGGGAAGTGGAGTAATTATTAAAAAATAGATACTGTCAAAATCAAGGGAAGTGGAAAAATTCTTAAACAATATATACCGTCAAAATCAAGGGAAGGTGGAGGAATTCTTAAAAAATAGATATAAAGTCACAATCAAGGGAAGGTGGAGGAATTCTTAAGAAAAAGATACTGTCAAAATCAAGGGAATGTGGAGGAAGTCTTAAAAAATAGATACTGTCAAAATCAACAGAAGCTGGAGGAATTCTAAAAAAAAAGATACTGTCAAAATCAAGGCAAGGTGGAAGAAATAATTAAAAAATAGATACTGTCAAAATCAAGGCAAGGTGGAGGAAGTCTTAAAACATAGATACTGTCAATATCAAGGGAAGGTGGAGGAATTCTTAAAAAATAGATACTGTCAAAATTAAGGGAAGGTGGAGGAATTCTTAAAAAATAGATACTCTCAAAATCCAGGGACGGTGGGAGAATTCTTAAAAAAAAAGAGACTGTCAAAATCAACGGAAGGTGGGGAAATTGTTAAAAAATAGATACTGTAAAATTAAAGGGAAGTTGGAGCAATTCTTAAAAAATAGATACTGTAAAAATCTAGGGAAGGTGGAGGAATTCTAAAAAAAATATATACTGTCAAAATCAAGGGAAGGTGGAGCAATTCTTAAAGAATAGATACTCAAGGGAAGATTGAGGAGGTATTAAAAAATATATAAAGTCAAAATTAACGGAAGGTTGGGGAATTCTGAAAAAATAGATACTCTCAACATCAAGGGAAGGTGGAGGAATTCTTAAAAAATAGATACTGTCAAAATCAAGGGAAGGTGGAGGAATTCTTAAAAAATAGATACTCTCAAAATCCAGGGACGGTGGGAGAATTCTTAAAAAAAAAGAGACTGTCAAAATGAACGGAAGGTGGGGAAATTGTTAAAAAATAGATACTGTAAAATTAAAGGGAAGTTGGAGGAATTCTTAAAAAATAGATACTGTAAAAATCAAGTGAAGGTGGAGGAATTCTAAAAAAATATATACTGTAAAAATCAAGGGAAGGTGGAGCAATTCTTAAAGAATAGATACTCAAGGGAAGATGGAGGAGGTATTAAAAAATATATAAAGTCAAAATTAACGGAAGGTTGGGGAATTCTGAAAAAATAGATACTCTCAACATCAAGGGAAGGTGGAGGAATTCTTAAAAAATAGATACTGCCAAAATCAAAGGAAGGTGGAGGAATTCTTAAAAAATAGATACTGTCAAAATCAACGGAAGGTGGAGGAACTCTTACAAAATAGATACTGTCAACATCAAGGGAAGGTGGAGGAATTCTTAATAAATAGATATAAATTCCAAATCAAGAGAAGTTGGAGGAATTCTAAACAATAGATACTGTCAAAATCAAGAGTAGTGTAGGAATTCTAAAAAAATAGATACTGTCAAAATCAAGGGAAGTGGAGTAGTTATTAAAAAATAGATACTGTCAAAATCAAGGGAAGTGGAAAAATTCTTAAACAATATATACCGTCAAAATCAAGGGAAGGTGGAGGAATTCTTAAAAAATAGATATAAAGTCACAATCAAGGGAAGGTGGAGGAATTCTTAAGAAAAAGATACTGTCAAAATCAAGGGAATGTGGAGGAATTCTTAAAAAATAGATACTGTCAAAATCAACAGAAGCTGGAGGAATTCTAAAAAAATAGATACTGTACAACATCAAGGGAAGGTGGAGGAATTATTAAAAAATAGATACTGTCAAAATTAAGGGAAGGTGGAGGAATTCTTAAAAAATAGATACTGTCAAAATTAAGGGAAGGTGGAGGCATTCTTAAAAAATAGATACTGTCAAAATTAAGGGAAGGTGGAGGAATTCTTAAAAAATAGATACTGTCAAAATCCAGGGAAGGTGTAGGAATTCGTCAAAAATAGATACTGTCAAAATCAAGGGTAGGTGTAGGAATTCGTCAAAAATAGATACTGTCAAAATCAAGGGAAGGTGGAGGAATTCTTAAAAAATAGATACTGTCAAAATCAACAGAAGCTGGAGGAATTATTAAAAAATAGATACTGTCAAAATCAAGGCAAGGTGGAGGAATTATTAAAAAATAGATACTGTCAAAATCAAGGGATGGTGGAGGAATTCTTAAAAACTAGATACTCTCAAAATCAAGGGACGGTGGAAGAATTCTTAAAAAAAAAGATACTGTACAAAATCAACGGAAGGTGGGGAAATTGTTAAAAAAAAAATACTGTAAAATTAAAGGGAAGTTGGAGGAATTCTTAAAAAATAGATACTGTAAAAATCAAGGGAAGGTGGAGGAATTCTAAAAAAAATATATACTGTCAAAATCAAGGGAAGGTGGAGGAATTCTTAAAGAATAGATACTCAAGGGAAGATGGAGGAGGTATTAAAAAATATATAAAGTCAAAACTAACGGAAGGTTTGGGAATTCTGAAAAAATAGATACTCTCAACATCAAGGGAAGGTGGAGGAATTCTTAAAAAATAGATACTGTCAAAATCAAGGGAAGGTGGAGGAATTCTTAAAAAATAGATACTGTCAAAATAAAGGGAAGGTTGAGGAATTCTTAAAGAATAGATACTGGCAAAATCAAGGGAAGGTGGAGGAATTCTAAAAAAATGATACTCTCAAAATCAACGGAAGGTGGAGGAACTCTTACAAAATAGATACTGTCAACATCAAGTAAAGGTGGAGGAATTCTTAAAAAATAGATATAAATTCCAAATCATGAGAAGTTGGAGGAATTCTAAACAATAGATACTGTCAAAATCAAGGGTAGGTGTAGGAATTCTTAAAAAATAGATAATGTCAAAATCAAGGGAAGGTGGAGGAATTGTTTAAAAAAACATACTGTCAAAATCAAGGGAAGTGGAGGAATTATTAAAAAATAGATACTGTCTAAATCAAGGGAAGTGGAGGAATTCTTAAACAATATATACTGTCAAAATCAACAGAAGGTGGAGAAATTCTTTAAAAATAGATACTGTCAAAATCCAGGGAAGCTGGAGGAACTCTTAAAACGTAGATACTGTAAAAATCAATGGAAGATGGAGGAAGTCTTAAAACATAGATACTGTCAAAATAAAGGGAAGGTTGAGAAATTCTTAAAGAATAGATACTGGCAAAATCAAGGGAAGGTGGAGGAATTCTAAAAAAATAGATACTGTCAAAATCAATGGAAGGTGGAGGAACTCTTACAAAATAGATACTGTCAACATCAAGTAAAGGTGGAGGAATTCTTAAAAAATAGATATAAATTCCAAATCATGAGAAGTTGGAGGAATTCTAAACAATAGATACTGTCAAAATCAAGGGTAGGTGTAGGAATTCTTAAAAAATAGATAATGTCAAAATCAAGGGAAGGTGGAGGAATTGTTTAAAAAAACATACTGTCAAAATCAAGGGAAGTGGAGGAATTATTAAAAAATAGATACTGTCTAAATCAAGGGAAGTGGAGGAATTCTTTAACAATATATACTTTCAAAATCAAGGGAAGGTGGAGGAATTCTTTAACAATATATACTTTCAAAATTAAGGGAAGGTGGAGGAATTCTTAAAAAATAGATACGGTCAAAATTAAGGGAAGGCGGAGGAATTCTTAAAAAATCGATACTGCGAAAATGAAGGGAAGGTGGAGGAATTGTTAAAAAATAGATACGATCAACATCAACAGAAGGTACAGGAATTCTTAAAAAATAGATACTGTCAAAATCCAGGGAAGGTGGAGGAACTCTTAAAACATAGATACTGTCAAAATCAAGGGAATGTGGAGGAATTCTTAAAGAATTGATACTGGCAAAATCAAGGGAAGGTGGAGGAGTTCTAAAACAATAGATACTGGCAAAATCAAGGGAAGGTGGAGGAGTTCTAAAAAAATAGATACTGTCAAAATCAACGGAAGGTTGAGGAACTCTTAAAAAATAGATACTGTCAACATCTAGGGAAGGTGGAGGAATTCTAAACAATAAATACTGTCAAAATCAAGGGTAGGTGTAGGAATTCGTCAAAAATAGATACTGTCAAAATCAAGGGAAGGTGGAGGAATTGTTTAAAAATAGATACTGTCAAAATCAAGGGAAGTGGAGGAATTATTAAAAAATAGATACTGTCAAAATCAAGGGAAGGTGGAGGAATTCTTTAACAATATATACTGTCAAAATCAAGGGAATGTGGGGGAATTCTAAAAAATAGATATTGTCAACATCAAGGGAAGGTCGAGGAATTCTTAAAAAATAGATACCGTCAAAATCAAGGGAAGGTGGAGGAATTCTTAAAAAATAGATACTGTCAAAATCAAGGGGAGGTTGAGGAATTCTTAACAAATAGATATTGTTAAAATAAGGGAAGGTTGAAGACTTAAAAAACACACATACTGTCAGAATCAAGGGGAGGGTGAGGAAGTCTTAAAAAAAAGATAATGTCCAAATTAAGGGAAGTTAGAGGAATTCTTAAAAAAAAAATACTCTCAAAATCAAGGGAAGGTGGAAGAATTCTTAAACAAATAGATACTGTCAAAATCAAGGGAAGGTGGAGGAATTGTTAAAAAATAGTAACTGTCAAATTCAAGGGAAGGTGGAGGAATTCTTATAAAATAGATACTGTCAAAATCAAGGGAAGTGGAGGAATTATTAAAAAATAGATACTGTCAAAATCAAGGGAAGGTGGAGGAATTCTTTAACAATATATACTGTCAAAATCAAGGGAATGTGGGGGAATTCTAAAAAATAGATATTGTCAACATCAAGGGAAGGTGGAGGAATTCTTAACAAATAGATACCGTCAAAATCAAGGGAAGGTGGAGGAATTCTTAAAAAATAGATACTGTCAAAATCAAGGGGAGGTTGAGGAATTCTTAACAAATAGATATTGTCAAAATAAGGGAAGGTTGAAGACTTAAAAAACACACATACTGTCAGAATCAAGGGGAGGGTGAGGAAGTCTTAAAAAAAAGATAATGTCCAAATTAAGGGAAGTTAGAGGAATTCTTAAAAAAAAAAATACTCTCAAAATCAAGGGAAGGTGGAAGAATTCTTAAACAAATAGATACTGTCAAAATCAAGGGAAGGTGGAGGAATTGTTAAAAAATAGTTACTGTCAAATTCAAGGGAAGGTGGAGGAATTCTTATAAAATAGATACTGTCAAAATCAAGGGAATGTGGAGGAATTCTTAAAAAATAGATACTGTCAAAATCAAGGGAAGTTGGAGGAATTCTTAAAAAAACGATACGGTAAACATCAAGGGAAGGTGGAGGAATTCTTAAAAACAGATACTGTCAAAATCAAGGGAATGGGGGAGGAATTCTTAAAAAGTTGATACGGTCAAAATCAAGGAAATGTATAGTAATTATTAAAAAATACATCCTCGCCAATTCAAGGGAAGGCGAAGGAATTCTTAAAAAATCGATACTGCGAAAATTAAGTGAAGGTGGAGGAATTCTTGAAAAATAGATACTGTCAAAATCAACGGAAGGTGGAGGATTCTTTAAAAATAGATACTGTCAAAATCCAGGGAAGGTGGAGGAACTCTTAAAACATAGATACTGTCAAAGTCAATGGAAGATGGAGGAAGTCTTAAAACATAGATACTGTCAAAATCAAGTAAAGGTTGAGGAATTCTTAAAAAATAGATATAAATTCCAAATCATGAGAAGTTGGAGGAATTCTAAACAATAGATACTGTCAAAATCAAGGGTAGGTGTAGGAATTCTTAAAAAATAGATAATGTCAAAATCAAGGGAAGGTGGAGGAATTGTTTAAAAAAACATACTGTCAAAATCAAGGGAAGTGGAGGAATTATTAAAAAATAGATACTGTCTAAATCAAGGGAAGTGGAGGAATTCTTAAACAATATATACTGTCAAAATCAACAGAAGGTGGAGGAATTCTTAACAAAACGATACTGTCAAAATAAAGGGAAGGTGGAGGAATTCTTAAAAAATAGATACTGTCAAAATCTAGGGAATGGGGGAGGAATTCTTAAAAAATAGATACTGTCAAAATCAAGGGAATGTAGAGGACTTCTTAAAACATAGACACTGTCAAAATCAAGGAAAGGTTGAGGAATTATTAAAAAAAGATACTCGAAAAACAAAGGGAAGGTGGAGATATTATTAAAAAATAGATACTGTCAAAATCCAGGGAAGTTGGAGGTATTCTTAAAAAATAGATACTGTCAAAATCAAGGAGAGGAGGAGGAATTCTTAAAAAATAGATACTGTCAAAATCAAGGGAAGGTGGAGGAATTCTTAAAATATAGATACTGTCAAAATCAAGGGAAGGTGGAGTAAGTCTTAAAAAATAGATAATGTCAAAACCAAGGGAATGTGGAAGAATTCTTAAAAAAACAGAGACTGTAACAATCAAGAGAATGTGGAGGAATTCTTTAAAAATAGATACTGTCAAAATCAAGGGAAGTTGGAGGAATTCTTAAAAAAAACGATACTGTAAACATCAAGGGAAGGTGGAGGAATCCTTAAAAAACAGATACTCTTTAAATCAACGGAAGGTCATGGAATTCTTAAAAAATGGGTACTGTCCAAATCAAGAGAAGGTGGAGGAATTCTTTAAAAATAGATACTGTCAAAATCCAGGGAAGGTGGAGGAACTCTTAAAACATAGATACTGTCAAAATCAATGGAAGATGGAGGAAGTCTTAAAGCATAGATACTGTCAAAATCAAGGGAATGTGGAGGAATTCTTAAAAAATAGATAGTGTCAAAATCAAGGGAAGTTGGAGGAATTCTTAAAAAAAACGATACTGTAAACATCAAGAGAAGGTGGAGGAATTCTTAAAAAATCGATACTGTCAAAATACAGGGAAGGTGGAGGAACTCTTAAAACATAGATACTGTCAAAATCAAGGGAAGGTGGAGGAATTCTTAAATATAGATACTATCAACATCAACGGAAGGTACAACAATTCTTTAAAAATAGATACTGTCAAAATCAAGGGAAGGTTGAGGAACTCTTAAAACATAGATACTGTCAAAATCAATGCAAGGTGGAGGAAGTCTTAAAACATACATACTGTCAACATCAAGGGAAGGTGGAGGAATTCTTAAAAAATAGATACTGTCAAAATCAAGGAAAGGTGGAAGAATTCTTAAAGAATTGATACTGTCAAAATCAAGGGAAGGTGGAGGAGTTCTAAAAAAATAGATACTGGAAAAATCAACGAAAGGTGGAGGAACTCTTAAAAAATAGATACTGTCAACATCAAGGGAAGGTGGAGGAATTCTTTATAAATAGATATAAATTTAAAATCAAGAGAAGGTGGAGGAATTCTAAACTATAAATACTGTCAAAATCAAGGGTAGGTGTAGGAATTCTTCAAAAATAGATACTGTCAAAATCAAGGGAAGGTGGAGGAATTGTGTAAAAGTAGATACTGTCAAAATCAAGTGATGTGGAGAAATTATTAAAAAATAGATACTGTCAAAATCAAGGGAAGTGGAGGAATTCTTAAACAATAGATATAAATTCAAAATCCATGGAAGGTGGAGGAATTCATAAAAAATAGATGCTGTCAAAATCAAGGGAAGGTGGAGGAATTCTTAAAAAATAGATACTGTCAAAATCCAGGGAAGGTTGAGGAATTCTTAAAGAATAGATACTGTCAAAATCAACGGAAGGTGGAGGAATTCTTAACAAAACGATACTGTCAAAATAAAGGGAAGGTGGAGGAATTCTTAAAAAATAGATACTGTAAAAATCTAGGGAATGGGGGAGGAATTCTTAAAAAATAGATACTGTCAAAATCAAGGGAATGTAGAGGACTTCTTAAAACATAGACACTGTCAAAATCAAGGGAAGGTTGAGGAATTATTAAAAAAAGATACTCGAAAAACAAAGGGAAGGTGGAGATATTATTAAAAAATAGATACTGTCAAAATCCAGGGAAGGTGGAGGTATTCTTAAAAAATAGATACTGTCAAAATCAAGGGGAGGAGGAGGAATTCTTAAAAAATAGATACTGTCAAAATCAAGGGAAGGTGGAGGAATTCTTAAAATATAGATACTGTCAAAATCAAGGGAAGGTGGAGTAAGTCTTAAAAAATAGATAATGTCAAAACCAAGGGAATGTGGAAGAATTCTTAAAAAAACAGAGACTGTAACAATCAAGAGAATGTGGAGGAATTCTTTAAAAATAGATACTGTCAAAATCAAGGGAAGTTGGAGGAATTCTTAAAAAAAACGATACTGTAAACATCAAGGGAAGGTGGAGGAATCCTTAAAAAACAGATACTCTTTAAATCAACGGAAGGTCATGGAATTCTTAAAAAATGGGTACTGTCCAAATCAAGAGAAGGTGGAGGAATTCTTTAAAAATAGATACTGTCAAAATCCAGGGAAGGTGGAGGAACTCTTAAAACATAGATACTGTCAAAATCAATGGAAGATGGAGGAAGTCTTAAAGCATAGATACTGTCAAAATCAAGGGAATGTGGAGGAATTCTTAAAAAATAGATAGTGTCAAAATCAAGGGAAGTTGGAGGAATTCTTAAAAAAAACGATACTGTAAACATCAAGAGAAGGTGGAGGAATTCTTAAAAAATAGATACTGTCAAAATACAGGAAAGGTGGAGGAACTCTTAAAACATAGATACTGTTAAAATCAAGGGAAGGTGGAGGAATTCTTAAAAAATAGATACTATCAACATCAACGGAAGGTACAACAATTCTTTAAAAATAGATACTGTCAAAATCCAGGGAAGGTTGAGGAACTCTTAAAACATAGATACTGTCAAAATTAATGCAAGGTGGAGGAAGTCTTAAAACATACATACTGTCAACATCAAGGGAAAGTGGAGGAATTCTTAAAAAATAGATACTGTCAAAATCAAGGAAAGGTGGAAGAATTCTTAAAGAATTGATACTGTCAAAATCAAGGGAAGGTGGAGGAGTTCTAAAAAAATAGATACTGTAAAAATCCACGAAAGGTGGAGGAACTCTTAAAAAATAGATACTGTCAACATCAAGGGAAGGTGGAGGAATTCTTTATAAATAGATATAAATTTAAAATCAAGAGAAGGTGGAGGAATTCTAAACTATAGATACTGTCAAAATCATGGGTAGGTGTAGGAATTCTTCAAAAATAGATACTGTCAAAATCAAGGGAAGGTGGAGGAATTGTGTAAAAGTAGATACTGTCAAAATCAAGTGATGTGGAGAAATTATTAAAAAATAGATACTGTCAAAATCAAGGGAAGTGGAGGAATTCTGAAACAATATATACTGTCAAAATCAACGGAAGGTGGAGGAATTCTTAACAAAACGATACTGTCAAAATAAAGGGAAGGTGGAGGAATTCTTAACAAAACGATACTGTCAAAATAAAGGGAAGGTGGAGGAATTCTTAAAAAATAGATACTGTCAAAATCTAGGGAATGGGGGAGGAATTCTTAAAAAATAGATACTGTCAAAATCAAGGGAATGTAGAGGACTTCTTAAAACATAGACACTGTCAAAATCAAGGGAAGGTTGAGGAATTATTAAAAAAAGATACTCGAAAAACAAAGGGAAGGTGGAGGAATCATTAAAAAATAGATACTGTCAAAATCCAGGGAAGGTGGAGGTATTCTTAAAAAATAGATACTGTCAAAATCAAGGGGAGGAGGAGGAATTCTTAAAAAATAGATACTGTCAAAATCAAGGGAAGGTGGAGGAATTCTTAAAATATAGATACTGTCAAAATCAAGGGAAGGTGGAGTAAGTCTTAAAAAATAGTTAATGTCAAAACCAAGGGAATGTGGAAGAATTCTTAAAAAAAAAGAGACTGTAACAATCAAGAGAATGTGGAGGAATTCTTTAAAAATAGATACTGTCAAACTCAAGGGAAGTTGGAGGAATTCTTAAAAAAAACGATACTGTAAACATCAAGAGAAGGTGGAGGAATCCTTAAAAAACAGATACTCTTTAAATCAACGGAAGGTCATGGAATTCTTAAAAAATGGGTACTGTCCAAATCAAGAGAAGGTTGAGGAATTCTGAAAAAAAAGATAATCTCAAAATCAATGAAAGGTTGAGGAATTCTTAAAAAATAGATACTGTCAAAATGAAGGGAAGCGGGAAGAATTAAAAAAAAAACAGATACTGTCAAAATCAAGGGAAGGTGGAGAAATTCTTAAGAAATAGATACTGTCAAAATCAACGGAAGGTGGAGGAATTTTTAACAAATAGATACTGTCAAAATCAAGGGAATGTCGGGGAATTCTTAAAAAATAGATACTGTCAAAATCAAGGGAAGGTGGAGGAATTCTTAAAAAATAGATACTGTCATAATAAAGGGAAGGTGGAGGAATTCTTTAAAATTAGATACTGTTTAAATAAAGGGTAGTTGGAGGAATACTTACAAAATAGATAATAGTCAATATCAACGGAAGGTGGAGGAATTCTAAAAAAATAGATACTGTCAAAATACAGGGAAGGTGGAGGAATTCTTAAAAAGTTGATACTGTCAAAATCAAGGAAATGTTAAGGAATTCTTAAAACATAGATCCTCTTCAATTAAAGGGAAGTCGGAGGAATTCTTAAAAAATACATACTGCGAAAATCAAGGGAAGGTGGAGGAATTCTTAACAAATAGATACTATCAACATCAACGGAAGGTACAGGAATTCTTTAAAAATAGATACTGTCAAAATCCAGGGAAGGTGGAGGAACTCTTAAAATATAGATACTGTCAAAATCAATGGAAGGTGGAGGAAGTCTTAAAACATAGACACTGTCAACATCAAGGGAAGGTGGAGGAATTCTTAAAAAATTGATACTGTCAAAATCAAGGGAATGTGGAAGAATTCTTAAATAGATACTGTCAAAATCAAGGGAAGGTGGAGGAGTTCTAAAAAAATAGATACTGTAAAAATCAACGGAAGGTGGAGGAACTCTTAAAAAATAGATACTGTCAAAATCAAGGGAAGGTTTAGGTATTCTTTAAAAATAGATACTGTCAAAATCAACGGGAGGTTGAGAAATACTTAAAAAATAGATACTGTCAAAACCAAGGGAATGTGGAAGAATTCTTAAAAATACAGATACTGTAACAATCAAGAGAAGGTGGAGGAATTCTTTAAAAATAGATACTGTCAAAATCAAGGGGAGTTGGAGGAATTCTTAAAAAAACGATGCTGTAAACATCAAGGGAAGGTGGAGGAATCCTTAAAAAACAGATACTCTTTAAATCAACGGAAGGTCGTGGAATTCTTAAAAAATGGATACTGTCCAAATCAAGAGAAGGTTGAGGAATTCTGAAAAAAAGATAATCTCAAAATCAAAGAAATGTTGAGGAATTCTTAAAAAATAGATACTGTCAAAATCAAGAGAAGGTGGAGGAATTATTAAAAAATAGATACTGTCAAAATAAAGGAAAGGTGGAGGAATTCTTAAAAAATAGATGCTGTCAAAATCAATGGAAGGTGGAGGAATTCTTTAACAATAGATACTGTCAAAATCAAGCCAAGATGGAGGAATTCTTAAAAAATAGATACTGTCAACATCAAGGGAAGGTGGAGGAATACTTAAAAAATAGATACTGTCAAAATCAACGGAAGGTGGAGGAATTCTTAAAAATAGATACTGTCAAAATCAAGGGAAGGTGGAGGGATCCTTAGAAAATAGATACTGTCAATGTCAAGGGAATTGTTGAGGAATTCTTAAAACATAGATACTGTCAAAATCAAGGGAAGTTGAAGGAATTCTTCAAAAATAGATACTCTCAAAATCAAGGGAAGGTGGAGGAATTCTTACAGAATAGATACTACAGGGAAGATGGAGGAGGTATTAAAAAATATGTAAAGTCAAAATCAACGGAAGGTTGGGGAATTCTGAAAAAAAAGATACTCTCAACATCAAGGGAAGGTGGAGGAATTCTTAAAAAATAGATACTGCCAAAATCAAGGGAAGGTGGAGGAATTCTTCAAAAATACATACTGTCAAAATCAAGGGAAGGTGGAGGAATTCTTCAAAAATACATACTGTCAAAATCAACGGAAGGTGGAGGAATTTTTAACAAATAGATACTGTCAAAATCAAGGGAAAAAAAAGATACTCTGAAAATCAATGGAAGATGGAGGAATTCTTAAAAAATAGATACTGGAAAAATGAAGGGAAGGTTGAGGAATTCTTAAAAAAAAGATACTGTCAAAATCTAGGGAAGTAGGAGGAATTTTTAAAAAATAGATACTCTGAAAATAAAGGGAAGGTGGGGGAATTATTAAAAAATAGATACTGTCAAAATCAAGGGAAGGTTTAGGTATTCTTTAAAAATAGATACTGTCAAAATCAAGGGAATGTGGAGGAATTATTAAAATATAGATACTGTCAAAATCAAGGGAATGTGGAATTATTCTTAAAAAAAACAGATACTGTAAAAATCAAGAGAAGGTGGAGGAATTCTTTAAAAATAGATACTGTCAAAATCAAGGGATGGTCGAGGAATTCTTAAAAAATGGATATTGTCCAAATCAAGGGAAGGTTGAGGAATTCTTAAAAAAAAGATACTGTCAAAATCAAGGAAAGGTGGAGGAATTCTTAAAAAGTAGATACTGTCAAAATCAAGGGAAGGGGGAAGAATTTAAAAAAAAACAGATACTGTAAAAATCAAGTGAAGGTGGAGAAATTCTTCAGAAATAGATACTGTCAAAATCAACGGAAGGTGGAGGAATTCTGAAAAAAAGATACTGTCAAAATCAAGGGAACGTGGAGGAATTCTTAAAAAATAGATACTGTCAAAATCATGTAAAGGTGGGGGAATTATTAAAAAATAGATACTGTACAAAATCAACGGAAGGTGGAGGAATTTTTTACAAATAGATACTGTCAAAATCAAGGGAAGGTGGAGGAATTCTTAAAAAATAGATACTGTCAAAATAAAGGGAAGGTGGAGGAATTCATCAAAAATAGATGCTGTCAAAATCAATTGAAGGTGGAGGAATTCTTTAACAATAGATACTGTCAAAATCAAGCCAAGGTGGAGGAATCCTTAAAAATAGATACTGTCAACATCAAGTGAAGGTGGAGGAATTCTTTAAAAATAGATACTGTTAAAATAAAGTGTAGTTGGAGGAATACTTAAAACACAGATACTGTAAAAATCAACGGAAGGTGGAGGAATTCTTAACAAATAGATACTGTCAAAATCAAGGGAAGGTGGTGGGATTCTTAAAAAATAGATACTGTCCAAGTAAAGGGAATGGTTGAGGAATTCTTAAAAAATAGATACTGTCAAAATCAAGGGAAGGTGGAGGAATTCTTAAAAAACAGATACTGTCAAAATCAAGGGAAGGTGGAGGAATTCTTAAAGAATCGATACTGGCAAAATCAAGGGAAGGTCGAGGAATTCTAAAAAAAGAGATACTGTCAAAATCAACGGAAGGTGGAGGAACTCTTACAAAATAGATACTGTCAAAATCAAGGGAAGGTGGGGGAATTCTTAAAAAATAGATATAAATGCCAAATCAAGAGAAGGTGGAGGAATTCTAAACAATAGATTCTGTCAAAATCAAGTGTAGGGGAAGGAATTCTTCAAAAATACATACTGTCAAAATCAAGGGAAGATGGAGGAATTGTTTTAAAATAGATACTGTCAAAATCAAGGGAAGCGGAGGAATTATTAAAAAATAGATACTGTAAAAATCAAGGGAAGTGGAGGAATTGTGAACCAATATATACTGTCAAAATCAAGGGAAGGTTGAGGAATTCTTAAAAAATAGATATAAATTCAAAATCAAGAGAAGGTGGAGGAATTCTTAAAAAATAGATACTGTCAAAATCAGGGGAAAGTGGAGGAATGCTTAAAAAATAGGTACTGTCAAAATCAAGGAGATGTGGAGGAATTCTTAAAAAATAGATACTGTCAAATTCAAGGGTAGGTGGAGGAATTATTAAAAAATAGATACTGTCAAAATCAAGGGAAGGTGGGGGAATTCTTAAAAAATAGATATTGTCAACATGAAGGGATGGTGGAGGAATTCTTACAAAATAGATACTGTCAAAATCAAGGGAAGGTGGAGGAATTCTTAAAAAATAGATACTGTCAAAATCAAGGGGAGGTGAAGGAATTCTTAACAAATAGATACTGTCAAAATAAAGGGAAGGTCGAGGAATTCCAAAAAAAGCGATACTGTCAAAATCAATGGAAGGTGGAGGAACTCTTAAAAAATAGATACTGTCAAAATAAAGGGAAGGTCGAGGAATTCTAAAAAAAGAGATACTGTCAAAATCAAGGGAAGGTGGAGGAATTCTTAAAAAATAGATACTGTCAAAATCAAGGGGAGGTGGAGGAATTCTTTAAAAATAGATACTGTCAAAATAAAGGGAAGGTTGAAGAATTAAAAAACACACATTCTGTCAAAATCAAGGGGAGGGTGAGGAAGTCTTAAAAAATAGATAATGTCAAAATTAAGGGAAGGTAGGGGAATTCTTAAAAAATAGATACTCTAAAAATCAAGGAAAGGGGGAGGAGCTGTCAAAAAATAGATACTGTCAAATTAAAGGGAAGGTGGAGGAATTCCACAAAATAGATACTGTCAAAATCAAGGGAAGGTTGAGGAATTCTTAAAAAATAGATACTGTCAAAATCCAGGGAAGATGGAGGATTTCTAACCATATAGATACTGTCAAAATCAACGGAAGGTGGAGGAATTCTTAAAAAATAGATGCTGTAAAAATCAAGGGAAGGTGGAGGAATTCTTTAAAAAGAGATAATGTAAAAATCAACGGAATTTGGAGGAAGTCTTAAAAAATAGATACTGTCAAAATCAAGGGAAGGTTGAAGAATGCTTAAAAAATAGATACTGTCAAAATCCAGGGAAGGTGGAGGAATTCTTACTATTTAGATACTGTCCACATCAAGGGAAGTTTGAGGAATTCTTAAAAAATAGATACCGGCAAAATCAAGGGAAGGTGGAGGAATTCTAAAAAAATAGATACTCTAAAAATAAAGGGAATGTGGAGGAATTCTTAAAAAATAGATACTCTCAAAATCAAGGGAAGGTGGAGAAATTCTTTAAAAATAGATACTGTCAAAATCAAGGGAAGGCGGAGGAATTCTTAAAAAACAGATACTCTTAAAATCAACGGAAGGTGGAGGAATTCTTGAAAAATAGATACTGTCAAAATCAAGGGAAGGTTGATGAATTCTTAAAAAAACGATACTGTCAAAATCCAGGGAAGGTTGAGGAATTCTTACAATATAGATACTGTCAAAATCAAGGGAAGGTGGAGGAATTCTTAAAAAATAGATACTCTCAAAATCAAGGGAAGGTGGAGGAATTCTTTTTAAAGAGATAATGTCAAAATCAACGGAATGTGGAGGAATTCTTAAAAAATAGATACTGTCAACATTAAGGGAAGGTTGAGGAATTCTTATAAAATAGATACTGTCAAAATCAAGGGAAGGTGGAGGACGTCGTAAAAAATAGATACTGTCAAATCAAGGGAAAGTGGAGGAATTCTTAAAAAATAGATACTGTCAAAATCAAGGGAAGGTGGAGGAATTCTTTAAAAATAGATACTGTATAAATTAAGGGAAGGTGGAGGAATTCTTGAAAAACAGATACTCTGAAAATCAACGGAAGATGGACGAATTCTTAAAAAATAGATACTGTCAAAATCAAGGGGAGGTGGAGGAATTCTTAACAAATAGATACTGTCAAAATCAAGGGAAGGTTGAGGAATTAAAAAAAACACATACTGTCAAAATCAAGGGAAGGCTGAGGAAGTCTAAAAAATAGATAGTGTCAAAATTAAGGGAAGGGGGAGGAATTATTAAAAAATAGATACTCTCAAAATACAGGAAAGGGGGAGGAATTGTCAACAAATAGATACTGTCAAATTCAAGGGAAGGTGGAGGAATTCTTAAAAAACGATACTTTCAACATCAAGGGAAGGTGGAGGAAGTCTTAAAAAATAGATACTGTCAAAATCCAGGGAAGATGGAGGATTTCTTACCATATAGATACTGTCAAAATCAAGGGAAGGTGGAGGAATTCTTTAAAAAGAGATAATGTAAAAATCAACGGAATGTGGAGGAATTCTTAAAAAATAGATACTGTCAAAATCAAGGGAAGGTTGAAGAATGCTTAAAAAATAGATACTGTAAAAATCTAGGGAAGGTGGAGGAATTCTTACTATTTAGATACTGTCCACATCAAGGGAAGTTTGAGGAATTCTTAAAAAATAGATACTGTCAAAATCAAGGGAAGGTGGAGGAATTCCTAAAAAATAGATACTCTAAAAATAAAGGGAATGTGGAGGAATTCTTTAAAAATAGATAATGTCAAAATCAAGGGAAGGTGGAGGTATTCTTAAAAAATAGATACTGTCAAAATCAAGGGGAGGTGGAGGAATTCTTAAAAAATAGATACTGTAAATATCAAGGGAAGGTGGAGAAATTCTTAAAATATAGATACTGTCAAAATCAAGGGAAGGTGGAGAAATTCCACAAAATAGATACTGTCAAAATCAAGGGAAGGTTGAGGAATTCTTGAAAAATAGATACTGTCAAAATCAAGGGAAGGTGGATGAATTCTTAAAAAATAGATACTGTCAAAATCCAGGGAAGATGGAGGATTTCTAACCATATAGATACTGTCAAAATCAACGGAAGGTGGAGGAATTCTTAAAAAACAGATGCTGTAAAAATCAAGGGAAGGTGGAGGAATTCTTTAAAAAGAGATAATGTAAAAATCAAGGGAAGGTGGAGGTATTCTTAAAAAATAGATACTGTCAAAATCAAGGGGAGGTGGAGGAATTCTTAAAAAATAGATACTGTAAATATCAAGGGAAGGTGGAGAAATTCTTAAAATATAGATACTGTCAAATTAAAGGGAAGGTGGAGGAATTCCACAAAATAGATACTGTCAAAATCAAGGGAAGGTTGAGAAATTCTTAAAAAATAGATACTGTCAAAATCAAGGGAAGGTGGATGAATTCTTAAAAAATAGATACTGTCAAAATCCAGGGAAGATGGAGGATTTCTAACCATATAGATACTGTCAAAATCAACGGAAGGTGGAGGAATTCTTAAAAAATAGATGCTGTAAAAATCAAGGGAAGGTGGAGGAATTCTTTAAAAAGAGATAATGTAAAAATCAACGGAATGTGGAGGAATTCTTAAAAAATAGATACTGTCAAAATCAATGGAAGGTTGAAGAATGCTTAAAAAATAGATACTGTCAAAATCCAGGGAAGGTGGAGGAATTCTTACTATTTAGATACTGTCCACATCAAGGGAAGTTTGAGGAATTCTTAAAAAATAGATACCGGCAAAATCAAGGGAAGTTGGAGGAATTCTAAAAAAATAGATACTCTAAAAATAAAGGGAATGTGGAGGAATTCTTAAAAAATAGATACTCTCAAAATCAAGGGAAGGTGGAGAAATTCTTTAAAAATAGATACTGTCAAAATCAAGGGAAGGCGGAGGAATTCTTAAAAAACAGATACTCTTAAAATCAACGGAAGGTGGAGGAATTCTTGAAAAATAGATAATGTCAAAATCAAGGGAAGGTTGATGAATTCTTAAAAAAACGATACTGTCAAAATCCAGGGAAGGTTGAGGAATTCTTACAATATAGATACTGTCAAAATCAAGGGAAGGTGGAGGAATTCTTAAAAAATAGATACTCTCAAAATCAAGGGAAGGTGGAGGAATTCTTTTTAAAGAGATAATGTCAAAATCAACGGAATGTGGAGGAATTCTTAAAAAATAGATACTGTCAACATTAAGGGAAGGTTGAGGAATTCTTATAAAATAGATACTGTCAAAATCAAGGGAAGGTGGAGGACGTCGTAAAAAATAGATACTGTCAAAATCAAGGGAAAGTGGAGGAATTCTTAAAAAATAGATACTGTCAAAATCAAGGGAAGGTGGAGGAATTCTTTAAAAATAGATACTGTCAAAATTAAGGGAAGGTGGAGGAATTCTTGAAAAACAGATACTCTGAAAATCAACGGAAGATGGAGGAATTCTTAAAAAATAGATACTGTCAAAATCAAGGGGAGGTGGAGGAATTCTTAACAAATAGATACTGTCAAAATCAAGGGAAGGTTGAAGAATTAAAAAAAACACATACTGTCAAAATCAAGGGAAGGCTGAGGAAGTCTAAAAAATAGATAGTGTCAAAATTAAGGGAAGGGGGAGGAATTATTAAAAAATAGATACTCTCAAAATCAAGGAAAGGGGGAGGAATTGTCAACAAATAGATACTGTCAAATTCAAGGGAAGGTGGAGGAATTTCACTAAATAGATACTGTCAAAATCAAGGGACGGTTGAGGAATTCCTAAAAAACGATACTTTCAACATCAAGGGAAGGTGGAGGAAGTCTTAAAAAATAGATACTGTCAAAATCCACGGAAGATGGAGGATTTCTTACCATATAGATACTGTCAAAATCAAGGGAAGGTGGAGGAATTCTTTAAAAAGAGATAATGTAAAAATCAACGGAATGTGGAGGAATTCTTAAAAAATAGATACTGTCAAAATCAAGGGAAGGTTGAAGAATGCTTAAAAAATAGATACTGTAAAAATCTAGGGAAGGTGGAGGAATTCTTACTATTTAGATACTGTCCACATCAAGGGAAGTTTGAGGAAATCTTAAAACATAGATACTGTCAAAATCAGGGGAAGGTGGAGGAGTTCCTAAAAAATAGATACTCTAAAAATAAAGGGAATGTGGAGGAATTCTTTAAAAATAGATAATGTCAAAATCAAGGGAAGGTGGAGGTATTCTTAAAAAATAGATACTGTCAAAATCAAGGGGAGGTTGAGGAATTCTTAAAAAATAGATACTGTAAATATCAAGGGAAGGTGGAGAAATTCTTAAAATATAGATACTGTCAAAATCAAGGGAAGGTGGAGAAATTCTTTAAAAATAGATACTGTCAAAATCAAGGGAAGGCGGAGGAATTCTTAAAAAACAGATACTCTTAAAATCAACGGAAGGAGGAGGAATTCTTGAAAAATAGATACTGTCAAAATCAAGGGAAGGTTGATGAATTCTTAAAAAAAAGATACTGTCAAAATCCAGGGAAGGTTGAGGAATTCTTACAATATAGATACTGTCACAATCAAGGGAAGGTGGAGGAATTCTTAAAAAATAGATACTGTCAAAATCAAGGGAAGGTGGAGGAATTCTTTTAAAAGAGATAATGTCAAAATCAACGGAATGTGGAGGAATTCTTAAAAAATAGATACTGTCAACATTAAGGGAAGGTTGAGGAATTCTTATAAAATAGATACTGTCAAAATCAAGGGAAGGTGGAGGAACTCTTGCAATATAGATACTGTCAAAATCAAAGGAAGGTGGAGGACGTCGTAAAAAATAGATACTGTCAAAATCAAGGGAAAGTGGAGGAATTCTTAAAAAATAGATACTGTCAAAATCAAGGGAAGGTGGAGGAATTCTTTAAAAATAGATACTGTCAAAATTAAGGGAAGGTGGAGGAATTCTTGAAAAACAGATACACTGAAAATCAACGGAAGATGGAGGAATTCTTAAAAAATAGATACTGTCAAAATCAAGGGGAGGTGGAGGAATTCTTAACAAATAGATACTGTCAAAATCAAGGGAAGGTTGAAGAATTAAAAAAAAACACATACTGTCAAAATCAAGGGAAGGCTGAGGAAGTCTAAAAAATAGATAGTGTCAAAATTAAGGGAAAGGGGAGGAATTATTAAAAAATAGATACTCTCAAAATCAAGGAAAGGGGGAGGAATTGTCAACAAATAGATACTGTCAAATTCAAGGGAAGGTGGAGGAATTCCACAAAATAGATACTGTCAAAATCAAGGGAAGGTTGAGGAATTCTTAAAAAACGATACTTTCAACATCAAGGGAAGGTGGAGGAAGTCTTAAAATAAGATACTGTCAAAATCCACGGAAGATGGAGGATTTCTTACCATATAGATACTGTCAAAATCAAGGGAAGGTGGAGGAATTCTTTAAAAAGAGATAATGTAAAAATCAACGGAATGTGGAGGAATTCTGAAAAAATAGATACTGTCAAAATCAAGGGAAGGTTGAAGAATGCTTATAAAATAGATACTGTAAAAATCTAGGGAAGGTGGAGGAATTCTTACTATTTACATACTGTCCACATCAAGGGAAGTTTGAAGAATTCTTAAAAAATAGATACTGTCAAAATCAAGGGAAGGTGGAGGAATTCTTAAAAAATAGATACTCTAAAAATAAAGGGAATGTGGAGGAATTCTTTGAAAATAGATAATGTCAAAATCAAGGGAAGGTGGAGGTATTCTTAAAAAATAGATACTGTCAAAATCAAGGGGAGGTGGAGGAATTCTTAAAAAATAGATACTGTAAATATCAAGGGAAGGTGGAGAAATTCTTAAAATATAGATACTCTAAAAATCAAGGGAAGGTGGAGAAATTCTTAAAAAATAGATACTCTCAAAATCAAGGGAAGGTGGAGAAATTCTTTAAAAATAGATACTGTCAAAATCAAGGGAAGGCGGAGGAATTCTTAAAAAACAGATACTCTTAAAATCAACGGAAGGTGGAGGAATTCTTGAAAAATAGATACTGTCAAAATCAAGGGAAGGTTGATGAATTCTTAAAAAAACGATACTGTCAAAATCCAGGGAAGGTTGAGGAATTCTTACAATATAAATACTGTCAAAATCAAGGGAAGGTGGAGGAATTCTTAAAAAATAGATACTCTCAAAATCAAGGGAAGGTGGAGGAATTCTTTTAAAAGAGATTATGTCAAAATCAACGGAATGTGGAGGAATTCTTAAAACATAGATACTGTCAACATTAAGGGAAGGTTGAGGAATTCTTATAAAATAGATACTGTCAAAATCAAGGGAAGGTGGAGGAATTCTTGCAATATAGATACTGTCAAAATCAAAGGAAGGTGGAGGACGTCGTAAAAAATAGATACTGTCAAAATCAAGATAAAGTGGAGGAATTCTTAAAAAATAGATACTGTCAAAATCAAGGGAAGGTGGAGGAATTCTTTTAAAATAGATACTGTCAAAATTAAGGGAAGGTGGAGGAATTCTTGAAAAACAGATACTCTGAAAATCAACGGAAGATGGAGGAATTCTTAAAAAATAGATACTGTCAAAATCAAGGGAAGGTGGAGGAATTCTTTAAAAATAGATACTTTCAAAATCAAGGGAAGGTGGAGGAATTCTTAAAAAAACGATACTGTCAAAATCAAGGGAAGGTGGAGGAATTATTAAAAAAAAGATACTGTCTAAATCCAGGGAAGGTGGAGGAATTCTTTTAAAATAGACACTCTCAAAATCAAGGGAAGGTGGAGGACTTCTTAAAAATAGATACTGTTCAAATCAAGGGAAGGTGAAGGAGTCTTAAAAAATAGATACTGTCAAAATTAAGGGAAGGGGGAGGAATTCTTAAAAAATAGATACTCTCAAAATCAAGGGACGGTTGAAGAATTCTTAAAAAAATAGATACTGTCAAAATCAAGGGAAGGTGGAGGAATTCTTAAAAAATAGATACTGTAAATATCAAGGGAAGGGGGAGGAATTCTTAAAAAATAGATACTGTCAAAATCAAGGGGAGGTGGAGGAATTCTTAAAAAATAGATACTGTCAACATCAAGGGAATGTTGAAGAATTAAAAAAAACAGATACTGTCAAAATTAAGGGAAGGTTGATGAATGCTTAAAAAAATAGATAGTGTACAAATCAAGGGAAGGTTGAGGAATTCTTAAAGAATAGATACTGTCAAAATCAAGGGAATGTGGAGGAATTCTAAAAATATAGATACTGTCAAAATCAAGGGAAGATGGAGGAATCCTTAAAAAATAGATACTGTCAAAATCAAGGGAAGGTTGAGGAATTCTTAAAAAATAGATACTTTCAAAATCAAGGGAAGGTGGAGGAATTCTTAAAAAATAGTTACTGTCCAAATCAAGAGAAGGTTGAGGAATTCTTGAAATATAGATACCGTCAAAATCAACGGAAGGTGGAGGAATTTTAAAAAAATAGATACTGTCAAAATACAGGAAAGGTGGAGGAATTCTTAACAAATAGATACTGTCAAAATCAAGGGGAGGTGGAGGAATTCTTAAAAAATAGATACTGTAAATATCAAGGGAAGGTGGAGAAATTCTTAAAAATATAGATACTGTCAAAATCAAGTGAAGGTTGAGAAATTCTTAAAAAATAGATACTCTCAAAATCAAGGGAAGGTGGAGAAATTCTTTAAAACTAGATACTGTCAAAACCAAGGGAAGGGTGAGGAATTCTTAAAATATAGATACTGTCAAAATTAAGGGGAGGTGGAGGAATTCTTAACAAATAGATACTGTCAAAATCAAGGGAAGGTTGAAGAATTAAAAAACACACATACTGTCAAAATCAAGGGGAGGGTGAGGAATTCTTAAAAAATAATGTCAAAATTAAGGGAAGGGGGAGGAATTCTTAAAAAATAGATACTCTCAAAATCAAGGAAAGGGGGAGGAATTGTCAAAAATAGATACTGTCAAATTCCAGGGAAGGTGGAGGTGACAAGGGAAGGTTGAAGAATGCTTAAAAAAAAGATACTGTCAAAATCCAGGGAATGTGGAGGAATTCTTACTATTTAGATACTGTCCACATCAAGGGAAGTTTGAGGAATTCTAAAAAAATAGATACTGTCAAAATAAAGGGAAGGTGGAGGAATTCTTAAAAAATAGATACTCTAAAAATAAAGGGAATGTGGAGGAATTCTTTAAAAATAGATACTGTCAAAATCAAGGGAAGGTGGAGGTATTCTTAAAAAATAGATACTGTCAAAATCAAGGGGAGGTGGAGGAATTCTTAAAAAATAGATACTGTAAATATCAAGGGAAGGTGGAGAAATTCTTAAAATATAGATACTGTCAAAATCAAGGGAAGGTGGAGAAATTCTTAAAAAATAGATACTCTCAAAATAAAGGGAAGGTGGAGAAATTCTTTAAATATAGATACTGTCAAAATCAAGGAAAGGCGGAGGAATTCTTAAAAAACAGATACTCTTAAAATCAACGGAAGGTGGAGGAATTCTTGAAAAATAGATACTGTCAAAATCAAGGGAAGGTTGATGAATTCTTAAAAAAACGATACTGTCAAAATCCAGGGAAGGTTGAGGAATTCTTACAATATAGATACTGTCAAAATCAAGGAAAGGTGGAGGAATTCTTTAAAAATAGATACTCTCAAAATCAAGGGAAGGTGGAGGAATTCTTTTAAAAGAGATAATGTCAAAATCAACGGAATGTGGAGGAATTCTTAATAAATAGATACTGTCAAAATCAAGGTAAGGTTGAGGAATTCTTATAAAATCGATACTGTCAAAATCAAGGGAAGGTGGAGGAATTCTTGCAATATAGATACTGTCACAATCAAAGGAAGGTGGAGGACGTCTTAAAAAATAGATACTGTCAAAATCAAGGGAAGGTTGAGGACTTCTTAAAAAATAGATACTGTTAAAATCAAGGGAAGGTGAAGGAGTCTTAAAAAATAGATACTGTCAAAATTAAGGGAAGGTGGAGGAATTCTTAAAAAATAGATACTCTCAAAATCAAGGGACGGTTGAAGAATTCTTAAAAAAATAGATACTGTCAAAATCAAGGGAAGGTGGAGGAATTCTTAACAAATAGATACTGTAAATATCAAGGGAAGGGGGAGGAATTCTTAAAAAATAGATACTGTCAAAATCAAGGGGAGGTGGAGGAATTCTTAAAAAATAGATACTGTCAACATCAAGGGAATGTTGAAGAATTAAAAAAAACAGATACTGTCAAAATTAAGGGAAGGTTGATGAATGCTTAAAAAAATAGATACTGTACAAATCAAGGGAAGGTTGAGGAATTCTTAAAGAATAGATACTGTCAAAATCAAGGGAATGTGGAGGAATTCTAAAAATATAGATACTGTCAAAATCAAGGGAAGATGGAGGAATCCTTAAAAAATAGATACTGTAAAAATCAAGGGAAGGTTGAGGAATTCTTAAAAAATAGATACTTTCAAAATCAAGGGAAGGTGGAGGAATTCTTAAAAAATAGATACTGTCAAAATCAAGAGAAGGTGGAGGAATTCTTGAAATATAGATACCGTCAAAATCAACGGAAGGTGGAGGAATTTAAAAAAAATAGATACTGTCAAATTACAGGAAAGGTGGAGGAATTCTTAACAAATAGATACTGTCAAAACCAAGGGAAGGTTGAGGTATTCTTAAAATATAGATACTGTCAAAATTAAGGGGAGGTGGAGGAATTCTTAACAAATAGATACTGTCAAAATCAAGGGAAGGTTGAAGAATTAAAAAACACACATACTGTCAAAATCAAGGGGAGGGTGAGGAATTCTTAAAAAATAGATAATGTCAAAACCAAGGGAAGGTGGAGGCATTCTTGCAATATAGATACTGTCAAAATCAAAGGAAGGTGGAGGACGTCTTAAAAAATAGATACTGTCAAAATCAAGGGAATGTGGAGGAATTCTTAAAAAATAGATACTGTCAAAATCAAGGGAAGGTGGAGGAATTCTTTAAAAATAGATACTGTCAAAATTTAGGGAAGGTGGAGGAATTCTTAAAAAATAGATACTCTCAAAATCAAGGGAAGGTGGAGGAATTCTGTTAAAAGAGATAATGTCAAAATCAACGGAATGTGGAGGAATTCTTAAAAAATAGATACTGTCAAAATTAAGGGAAGGTTGAGGAAGTCTTATAAAATAGATACTGTCAAAATCAAGGGAAGGTGGAGGAATTCTTGCAATATAGATACTGTCAAAATCAAAGGAAGGTGGTGGACGTCTTAAAACATAGATACTGTCAAAATCAAGGGAAGGTGGAGGAATTCTTAAAAAATAGATACTGTCAAAATCAAGGGAAGGTGGAGGAATTCTTTAAAAATAGATACTGTCAAAATTAAGGGAAGGTGGAGGAAATCTTGACAAACAGATACTCTTAAAATCAACGGAAGATGGAGGAATTCTTAAAAAATAGATACTGTTTAAATCAAGGGAAGGTGGAGGAATTCTTTAAAAATAGATACTGTCAAAATCAAGGGAAGGTTGAGGAATTCTTAAAAAAACGATACTGTCAAAATCAAGGGAAGGTGGAGGAATTCTTAAAAAAAAGATACTGTCAAAATCCAGGGAAGGTGGAGGAATTATGAAAAAATAGACACTCTCAAAATCAAGGGAAGGTGGAGGACTTCTTAAAAAATAGATACTGTTAAAATCAAGGGAAGGTAAAGGAGTCTTAAAAAATAGATACTGTCAAAATTAAGGGAAGGGGGAGGAATTCTTAAAAAATAGATACTCTCAAAATCAAGGGACGGTTGAAGAATTCTTAAAAAAATAGATACTGTCAAAATCAAGGGAAGGTGGAGGAATTCTTAAAAAATAGATACTGTAAATATCAAGGGAAGGGGGAGGAATTCTTAAAAAATAGATACTGTCAAAATCAAGGGGAGGTGGAGGAATTCTTCAAAAATAGATACTGTGAACATCAAGGGAATGTTGAAGAATTAAAAAAAACAGATACTGTCAAAATTAAGGGAAGGTTGATGAATGCTTAAAAAAATAGATACTGTACAAATCAAGGGAAGGTTGAGGAATTCTTAAAGAATAGATACTGTCAAAATCAAGGGAATATGGAGGAATTCTAAAAATATAGATACTGTCAAAATCAAGGGAAGATGGAGGAATCCTTAAAAAATAGATACTGTCACAATCAAGGGAAGGTTGAGGAATTCTTAAAAAATAGATACTCTCAAAATCAAGAGAAGGTGGAGGAATTCTTGAAATATTGATACCGTCAAAATAAACGGAAGGTGGAGGAATTTTAAAAAAATAGATACTGTCAAAATACAGGGAAGGTGGAGGAATTCTTAACAAATAGATACTTTCAAAATCAAGGGAATGTGGAGGAATTCTAAAAAAGTAGATACTGTCAAAACCAAGGGAAGGTGGAGGAATTCTTAAAATATAGATACTGTCAAAATCAAGGGAAGGGTTAGGAATTCTTAAAATATAGATACTGTCAAAATTAAGGGGAGGTGGAGGAATTCTTAACAAATAGATACTGTCAAAATCAAGGGAAGGTTGAAGAATTAAAAAACACACATACTGTCAAAATCAACGGGAGGGTGAGGAATTCTTAAAAAAAAAATAATGTCAAAATTAAGGGAAGGGGGAGGAATTCTTAAAAAATAGATACTCTCAAAATCAAGGAAAGGGGGAGGAATTGTCAAAAATAGATACTGTCATATTCAAGGGAAGGTGGAGGTGACAAGGGAAGGTTGAAGAATGCTTAAAAAATAGATACTGTCAAAATCCAGGTAAGGTTGAGGAATTCTTACTATTTAGATACTGTCCACATCAAGGGAAGTTTGAGGAATTCTTAAAAAATAGATACTGTCAAAATCAAGGGAAGGTGGAGGAATTCTTAACAAATAGATACTCTAAAAATAAAGGGAATGTGGAGGAATTCTTTAAAAATTGATACTGTCAAAATCAAGGGAAGGTGGAGGTATTCTTAAAAAATAGATACTGTCAAAATCAAGGGGAGGTGGAGGAATTCTTAAAAAATAGATACTGTAAATATCAAGGAAAGGTGGAGAAATTCTTAAAATATAGATACTGTTAAAATCAAGGGAAGGTGGAGGAATTCTTTAAAAATAGATACTGTCAAAATCAAGGGAAGGCGGAGGAATTCTTAAAAAACAGATACTCTGAAAATCAACGGAAGGTGGAGGAATTCTTGAAAAATAGATACTGTCAAAATCAAGGGAAGGTTGATGAATTCTTAAAAAAACGATACTGTCAAAATCCAGGGAAGGTTGAGGAATTCTTACAATATAGATACTGTCAAAATCAAGGGAAGGTGGAGGAATTCTTAAAAAATAGATACTGTCAAAATCAAGGTAAGGTTGGGGAATTCTTATAAAATAGATACTGTCAAAATCAAGGGAAGGTGGAGGAATTCTTGCAATATAGATACTGTCAAAATCAAAGGAAGGTGGAGGACGTCTTAAAAAATAGATACTGTCAAAATCAAGGGAAGGTGGAGGAATTCTTAAAAAATAGATACTGTAAAAATCAAGGGAAGGTGGAGGAATACTTTAAAAATAGATACTGTCAAAATAAAGGGAAGGTGGAGGAATTCTTAAAACACAGATACTCTGAAAATCAAGGGAAGGTGGAGGAATTCTTTAAAAATAGATACTGTCAAAATCAAGGGAAGGTGGAGGAATTCTTAAAAAATAGATACTGTCAAAATCAAGGGAAGGTGGAGGAATTCTTAAAAAAACGATACTGTCAAAATCAAGGGAAGGTGGAGGAATTATTAAAAAATAGATACTGTCAAAATCCAGGGAGGTGGAGGAATTCTTAAAAAATAGACACTCTCAAAATCAAGGGAAGGTGGAGGACTTCTTAAAAAATAGATACTGTTAAAATCAAGGGAAGGTGAAGGAGTCTTAAAAAATAGATACTGTCAAAATTAAGGGAAGGGGGAGGAATTCTTAAAAAATAGATACTCCCAAATCAAGGGACCGTTGAAGAATTCTTAAAAAAATAGATACTGTCAAAATCAAGGGAAGGTGGAGGAATTCTTAAAAAATAGATACTGTAAATATCAAGGGAAGGGGGAGGAATTCTTAAAAAATATATACTGTCAAAATCAAGGGGAGGTGGAGGAATTCTTAAAAAATAGATACTGTCAAAATCAAGGTAAGGTTGAGGAATTCTTATAAAATAGATACTGTCAAAATCAAGGGAAGGTGGAGGAATTCTTAACAAATAGATACTGTCAAAATCAAGGGAAGGTGGAGGAATTCTTAAAAAAACGATACTGTAAAAATCAAGGGAAGGTGGAGGAATTATTAAAAAAAAGATACTGTCAAAATCCAGGGAGGTGGAGGAATTATTAAAAAATAGACACTCTCAAAATCAAGGGAAGGTGGAGGACTTCTTAAAAAATAGATACTCTCAAAATCAAGGGAAGGTGAAGGAGTCTTAAAAAATAGATACTGTCAAAAATAAGGGAAGGGGGAGGAATTCTTAAAAAACAGATACTCTCAAAATCAAGGGACGGTTGAAGAATTCTTAAAAAAATAGATACTGTCAAAATCAAGGGAAGGTGGAGGAATTCTTAAAAAATAGATACTGTAAATATCAAGGGAAGGGGGAGGAATTCTTAAAAAATAGATACTGTCAAAATCAAGGGGAGGTGGAGGAATTCTTAAAAAATAGATACTGTCAACATCAAGGGAATGTTGAAGAATTAAAAAAAACAGATACTGTCAAAATTAAGGGAAGGTTGATGAATGCTTAAAAAAATAGATACTGTACAAATCAAGGGAAGGTTGAGGAATTCTTAAAGAATAGATACTGTCAAAATCAAGGGAATGTGGAGGAATTCTAAAAATATAGATACTATCACATTCAAGGGAAGATGGAGGAATCCTTAAAAAATAGATACTGTCAAAATCAAGGGAAGGTTGAGGAATTCTTAAAAAATAGATACTTTAAAAATCAAGGGAAGGTGGAGGAATTCTTAAAAAATAGATACTGTCAAAATCAAGAGAAGGTGGAGGAATTCTTGAAATATAGATACCGTCAAAATCAACGGAAGGTGGAGGAATTTAAAAAAAATAGATACTGTCAAATTACAGGAAAGGTGGAGGAATTCTTAACAAATAGATACTGTCAAAACCAAGGGAAGGTTGAGGTATTCTTAAAATATAGATACTGTCAAAATTAAGGGGAGGTGGAGGAATTCTTAACAAATAGATACTGTCAAAATCAAGGGAAGGTTGAAGAATTAAAAAACACACATACTGTCAAAATCAAGGGGAGGGTGAGGAATTCTTAAAAAATAGATAATGTCAAAACCAAGGGAAGGTGGAGGCATTCTTGCAATATAGATACTGTCAAAATCAAAGGAAGGTGGAGGACGTCTTAAAAAATAGATACTGTCAAAATCAAGGGAATGTGGAGGAATTCTTAAAAAATAGATACTGTCAAAATCAAGGGAAGGTGGAGGAATTCTTTAAAAATAGATACTGTCAAAATTTAGGGAAGGTGGAGGAATTCTTAAAAAATAGATACTCTCAAAATCAAGGGAAGGTGGAGGAATTCTGTTAAAAGAGATAATGTCAAAATCAACGGAATGTGGAGGAATTCTTAAAAAATAGATACTGTCAAAATTAAGGGAAGGTTGAGGAAGTCTTATAAAATAGATACTGTCAAAATCAAGGGAAGGTGGAGGAATTCTTGCAATATAGATACTGTCAAAATCAAAGGAAGGTGGTGGACGTCTTAAAACATAGATACTGTCAAAATCAAGGGAAGGTGGAGGAATTCTTAAAAAATAGATACTGTCAAAATCAAGGGAAGGTGGAGGAATTCTTTAAAAATAGATACTGTCAAAATTAAGGGAAGGTGGAGGAAATCTTGAAAAACAGATACTCTTAAAATCAACGGAAGATGGAGGAATTCTTAAAAAATAGATACTGTTTAAATCAAGGGAAGGTGGAGGAATTCTTCAAAAATAGATACTGTCAAAATCAAGGGAAGGTGGAGGAATTCTTAAAAAAACGATACTGTCAAAATCAAGGGAAGGTGGAGGAATTCTTAAAAAAAAGATACTGTCAAAATCCAGGGAAGGTGGAGGAATTATGAAAAAATAGACACTCTCAAAATCAAGGGAAGGTGGAGGACTTCTTAAAAAATAGATACTGTTAAAATCAAGGGAAGGTAAAGGAGTATTAAAAAATAGATACTGTCAAAATTAAGGGAAGGGGGAGGAATTCTTAAAAAATAGATACTCTCAAAATCAAGGGACGGTTGAAGAATTCTTAAAAAAATAGATACTGTCAAAATCAAGGGAAGGTGGAGGAATTCTTAAAAAATAGATACTGTAAATATCAAGGGAAGGGGGAGGAATTCTTAAAAAATAGATACTGTCAAAATCAAGGGGAGGTGGAGGAATTCTTCAAAAATAGATACTGTGAACATCAAGGGAATGTTGAAGAATTAAAAAAAACAGATACTGTCAAAATTAAGGGAAGGTTGATGAATGCTTAAAAAAATAGATACTGTACAAATCAAGGGAAGGTTGAGGAATTCTTAAAGAATAGATACTGTCAAAATCAAGGGAATATGGAGGAATTCTAAAAATATAGATACTGTCAAAATCAAGGGAAGATGGAGGAATCCTTAAAAAATAGATACTGTCACAATCAAGGGAAGGTTGAGGAATTCTTAAAAAATAGATACTCTCAAAATCAAGAGAAGGTGGAGGAATTCTTGAAATATTGATACCGTCAAAATAAACGGAAGGTGGAGGAATTTTAAAAAAATAGATACTGTCAAAATACAGGGAAGGTGGAGGAATTCTTAACAAATAGATACTTTCAAAATCAAGGGAATGTGGAGGAATTCTTAAAAAGTAGATACTGTCAAAACCAAGGGAAGGTGGAGGAATTCTTAAAATATAGATACTGTCAAAATCAAGGGAAGGGTTAGGAATTCTTAAAATATAGATACTGTCAAAATTAAGGGGAGGTGGAGGAATTCTTAACAAATAGATACTGTCAAAATCAAGGGAAGGTTGAAGAATTAAAAAACACACATACTGTCAAAATCAACGGGAGGGTGAGGAATTCTTAAAAAATAGATAATGTCAAAATTAAGGGAAGGGGGAGGAATTCTTAAAAAATAGATACTCTCAAAATCAAGGAAAGGGGGAGGAATTGTCAAAAATAGATACTGTCATATTCAAGGGAAGGTGGAGGTGACAAGGGAAGGTTGAAGAATGCTTAAAAAATAGATACTGTCAAAATCCAGGGAAGGTTGAGGAATTCTTACTATTTAGATACTGTCCACATCAAGGGAAGTTTGAGAAATTCTTAAAAAATAGATACTGTCAAAATCAAGGGAAGGTGGAGGAATTCTTAACAAATAGATACTCTAAAAATAAAGGGAATGTGGAGGAATTCTTTAAAAATTGATACTGTCAAAATCAAGGGAAGGTGGAGGTATTCTTAAAAAATAGATACTGTCAAAATCAAGGGGAGGTGGAGGAATTCTTAAAAAATAGATACTGTAAATATCAAGGAAAGGTGGAGAAATTCTTAAAATATAGATACTGTTAAAATCAAGGGAAGGTGGAGGAATTCTTTAAAAATAGATACTGTCAAAATCAAGGGAAGGCGGAGGAATTCTTAAAAAACAGATACTCTGAAAATCAACGGAAGGTGGAGGAATTCTTGAAAAATAGATACTGTCAAAATCAAGGGAAGGTTGATGAATTCTTAAAAAAACGATACTGTCAAAATCCAGGGAAGGTTGAGGAATTCTTACAATATAGATACTGTCAAAATCAAGGGAAGGTGGAGGAATTCTTAAAAAATAGATACTGTCAAAATCAAGGTAAGGTTGGGGAATTCTTATAAAATAGATACTGTCAAAATCAAGGGAAGGTGGAGGAATTCTTGCAATATAGATACTGTCAAAATCAAAGGAAGGTGGAGGACGTCTTAAAAAATAGATACTGTCAAAATCAAGGGAAGGTGGAGGAATTCTTAAAAAATAGATACTGTAAAAATCAAGGGAAGGTGGAGGAATACTTTAAAAATAGATACTGTCAAAATAAAGGGAAGGTTAAGGAATTCTTAAAACACAGATACTCTGAAAATCAACGGAAGGTGGAGGAATTCTTTAAAAATAGATACTGTCAAAATCAAGGGAAGGTGGAGGAATTCTTAAAAAATAGATACTGTCAAAATCAAGGGAAGGTGGAGGAATTCTTAAAAAAACGATACTGTCAAAATCAAGGGAAGGTGGAGGAATTATTAAAAAATAGATACTGTCAAAATCCAGGGAGGTGGAGGAATTCTTAAAAAATAGACACTCTCAAAATCAAGGGAAGGTGGAGGACTTCTTAAAAAATAGATACTGTTAAAATCAAGGGAAGGTGAAGGAGTCTTAAAAAATAGATACTGTCAAAATTAAGGGAAGGGGGAGGAATTCTTAAAAAATAGATACTCCCAAATCAAGGGACCGTTGAAGAATTCTTAAAAAAATAGATACTGTCAAAATCAAGGGAAGGTGGAGGAATTCTTAAAAAATAGATACTGTAAATATCAAGGGAAGGGGGAGGAATTCTTAAAAAATATATACTGTCAAAATCAAGGGGAGGTGGAGGAATTCTTAAAAAATAGATACTGTCAAAATCAAGGTAAGGTTGAGGAATTCTTATAAAATAGATACTGTCAAAATCAAGGGAAGGTGGAGGAATTCTTAACAAATAGATACTGTCAAAATCAAGGGAAGGTGGAGGAATTCTTAAAAAAACGATACTGTAAAAATCAAGGGAAGGTGGAGGAATTATTAAAAAAAAGATACTGTCAAAATCCAGGGAGGTGGAGGAATTATTAAAAAATAGACACTCTCAAAATCAAGGGAAGGTGGAGGACTTCTTAAAAAATAGATACTCTCAAAATCAAGGGAAGGTGAAGGAGTCTTAAAAAATAGATACTGTCAAAAATAAGGGAAGGGGGAGGAATTCTTAAAAAACAGATACTCTCAAAATCAAGGGACGGTTGAAGAATTCTTAAAAAAATAGATACTGTCAAAATCAAGGGAAGGTGGAGGAATTCTTAAAAAATAGATACTGTAAATATCAAGGGAAGGGGGAGGAATTCTTAAAAAATAGATACTGTCAAAATCAAGGGGAGGTGGAGGAATTCTTAAAAAATAGATACTGTCAACATCAAGGGAATGTTGAAGAATTAAAAAAAACAGATACTGTCAAAATTAAGGGAAGGTTGATGAATGCTTAAAAAAATAGATACTGTACAAATCAAGGGAAGGTTGAGGAATTCTTAAAGAATAGATACTGTCAAAATCAAGGGAATGTGGAGGAATTCTAAAAATATAGATACTATCACATTCAAGGGAAGATGGAGGAATCCTTAAAAAATAGATACTGTCAAAATCAAGGGAAGGTTGAGGAATTCTTAAAAAATAGATACTTTAAAAATCAAGGGAAGGTGGAGGAATTCTTAAAAAATAGATACTGTCAAAATCAAGAGAAGGTGGAGGAATTCTTTAAATATAGATACCGTCAAAATCAACTGAAGGTGGAGGAATTATAAAAAAATAGATACTGTCAAAATAAAGGGAAGGTGGAGGAATTCTTAACAAATAGATACTTTCAAAATCAAGGGAATGTGGAGGAATTCTTAAAAAGTAGATACTGTTAAAATCAAGGGAAGGTTGAGGAATTCTTAAAATATAGATACTGTCAAAATTAAGGGGTGGTGGAGGAATTCTTACAAATAGATACTGTCAAAATCAAGGGAAGGTTGAAGAATTAAAAAACACACATACTGTCAAAATCAACGGGAGGGTGAGGAATTCTTAAAAAATAGATAATGTCAAAATTAAGGGAAGGGGGAGGAATTCTTAAAAAATAGATACTCTCAAAATCAAGGAAAGGGGGAGGAATTGTCAAAAATAGATACTGTCATATTCAAGGGAAGGTGGAGGTGACAAGGGAAGGTTGAAGAATGCTTAAAAAATAGATACTGTCAAAATCCAGGGAAGGTTGAGGAATTCTTACTATTTAGATACTGTCCACATCAAGGGAAGTTTGAGAAATTCTTAAAAAATAGATACTGTCAAAATCAAGGGAAGGTGGAGGAATTCTTAACAAATAGATACTCTAAAAATAAAGGGAATGTGGAGGAATTCTTTAAAAATTGATACTGTCAAAATCAAGGGAAGGTGGAGGTATTCTTAAAAAATAGATACTGTCAAAATCAAGGGGAGGTGGAGGAATTCTTAAAAAATAGATACTGTAAATATCAAGGAAAGGTGGAGAAATTCTTAAAATATAGATACTGTTAAAATCAAGGGAAGGTGGAGGAATTCTTTAAAAATAGATACTGTCAAAATCAAGGGAAGGCGGAGGAATTCTTAAAAAACAGATACTCTGAAAATCAACGGAAGGTGGAGGAATTCTTGAAAAATAGATACTGTCAAAATCAAGGGAAGGTTGATGAATTCTTAAAAAAACGATACTGTCAAAATCCAGGGAAGGTTGAGGAATTCTTACAATATAGATACTGTCAAAATCAAGGGAAGGTGGAGGAATTCTTAAAAAATAGATACTGTCAAAATCAAGGTAAGGTTGGGGAATTCTTATAAAATAGATACTGTCAAAATCAAGGGAAGGTGGAGGAATTCTTGCAATATAGATACTGTCAAAATCAAAGGAAGGTGGAGGACGTCTTAAAAAATAGATACTGTCAAAATCAAGGGAAGGTGGAGGAATTCTTAAAAAATAGATACTGTAAAAATCAAGGGAAGGTGGAGGAATACTTTAAAAATAGATACTGTCAAAATAAAGGGAAGGTGAAGGAATTCTTAAAACACAGATACTCTGAAAATCAACGGAAGGTGGAGGAATTCTTTAAAAATAGATACTGTCAAAATCAAGGGAAGGTGGAGGAATTCTTAAAAAATAGATACTGTCAAAATCAAGGGAAGGTGGAGGAATTCTTAAAAAAACGATACTGTCAAAATCAAGGGAAGGTGGAGGAATTATTAAAAAATAGATACTGTCAAAATCCAGGGAGGTGGAGGAATTCTTAAAAAATAGACACTCTCAAAATCAAGGGAAGGTGGAGGACTTCTTAAAAAATAGATACTGTTAAAATCAAGGGAAGGTGAAGGAGTCTTAAAAAATAGATACTGTCAAAATTAAGGGAAGGGGGAGGAATTCTTAAAAAATAGATACTCCCAAATCAAGGGACCGTTGAAGAATTCTTAAAAAAATAGATACTGTCAAAATCAAGGGAAGGTGGAAGAATTCTTAAAAAATAGATACTGTAAATATCAAGGGAAGGGGGAGGAATTCTTAAAAAATATATACTGTCAAAATCAAGGGGAGGTGGAGGAATTCTTAAAAAATAGATACTGTCAAAATCAAGGTAAGGTTGAGGAATTCTTATAAAATAGATACTGTCAAAATCAAGGGAAGGTGGAGGAATTCTTAACAAATAGATACTGTCAAAATCAAGGGAAGGTGGAGGAATTCTTAAAAAAACGATACTGTAAAAATCAAGGGAAGGTGGAGGAATTATTAAAAAAAAGATACTGTCAAAATCCAGGGAGGTGGAGGAATTATTAAAAAATAGACACTCTCAAAATCAAGGGAAGGTGGAGGACTTCTTAAAAAATAGATACTCTCAAAATCAAGGGAAGGTGAAGGAGTCTTAAAAAATAGATACTGTCAAAAATAAGGGAAGGGGGAGGAATTCTTAAAAAACAGATACTCTCAAAATCAAGGGACGGTTGAAGAATTCTTAAAAAAATAGATACTGTCAAAATCAAGGGAAGGTGGAGGAATTCTTAAAAAATAGATACTGTAAATATCAAGGGAAGGGGGAGGAATTCTTAAAAAATAGATACTGTCAAAATCAAGGGGAGGTGGAGGAATTCTTAAAAAATAGATACTGTCAACATCAAGGGAATGTTGAAGAATTAAAAAAAACAGATACTGTCAAAATTAAGGGAAGGTTGATGAATGCTTAAAAAAATAGATACTGTACAAATCAAGGGAAGGTTGAGGAATTCTTAAAGAATAGATACTGTCAAAATCAAGGGAATGTGGAGGAATTCTAAAAATATAGATACTATCACATTCAAGGGAAGATGGAGGAATCCTTAAAAAATAGATACTGTCAAAATCAAGGGAAGGTTGAGGAATTCTTAAAAAATAGATACTTTAAAAATCAAGGGAAGGTGGAGGAATTCTTAAAAAATAGATACTGTCAAAATCAAGAGAAGGTGGAGGAATTCTTTAAATATAGATACCGTCAAAATCAACTGAAGGTGGAGGAATTATAAAAAAATAGATACTGTCAAAATAAAGGGAAGGTGGAGGAATTCTTAACAAATAGATACTTTCAAAATCAAGGGAATGTGGAGGAATTCTTAAAAAGTAGATACTGTTAAAATCAAGGGAAGGTTGAGGAATTCTTAAAATATAGATACTGTCAAAATTAAGGGGTGGTGGAGGAATTCTTACAAATAGATACTGTCAAAATCAAGGGAAGGTTGAAGAATTAAAAAACACACATACTGTCAAAATCAAGGGGAGGGTGAGGAATTCTTAAAAAATAGATAATGTCAAAATTAAGGGAAGGGGGAGGAATTCTTAAAAAATAGATACGCTCAAAATCAAGGAAAGGGGGAGGAATTGTCAAAAATAGATACTGTCAAATTCAAGGGAAGGTGGAGGTGACAAGGGAAGGTTGAAGAATGCTTAAAAAATAGATACTGTCAAAATCCAGGGAAGGTGGAGGAATTCTTACTATTTAGATACTGTCCACATCAAGGGAAGTTTGAGGAATTCTTAAAAAATAGATACTGTCAAAATCAAGGGAAGGTGGAGGAATTCTTAAAAAATAGATACTGTCAAAATCAAGGGGAGGTGGAGGAATTCTTAAAAAATAGATACTGTCAAAATCAAGGGGAGGTGGAGGAATTCTTAAAAAATAGATACTGTAAATATCAAGGGAAGGTGGAGAAATTCTTAAAATATAGATACTGTCAAAATCAAGGGAAGGTGGAGGAATTATTTAAAAATAGATAATGTCAAAATTAAGGGAAGGTGGAGGAATTCTTAAAAAAAAGATGCTCTGAAAATCAACGGAAGGTGCAGGAATTCTTAAAAAATAGATACTGTCAAAATCAAGGGAAGGTGGAGGAATTCTTTAAAAATAGATACGGTCAAAATCAAGGGAAGGTGGAGGAATTCTTAAAAAAACGATAATGTCAAAATAAAGGGAATGTTGAGGAATTCTTTAAAAATAGATACTGTCAAAATACAGGGAGGTGGAGGAATTATTAAAAAATAGACACTCTCCAAATCAAGGGAAGGTGGAGGACTTCTTAAAAAATAGATACTCTCAAAATCAAGGGAAGGTGAAGGAGTCTTAAAAAATAGATACTGTCAAAATTAAGGGAAGGGGGAGGAATTCTTAAAAAACAGATACTCTCAAAATCAAGGGACGGTTGAAGAATTCTTAAAAAAATAGATACTGTCAAAATCAAGGGAAGGTTGAGGTATTCTTAAAAAATAGATGCTGTCAAAATCAAGGGGAGGTGGAGGAATTCTTAAAAAATAGATACTGTAAATATCAAGGGAAGGTGGAGACATTCTTAAAATATAGAAACTGTCAAAATCAAGGGAAGGTGGAGAAATTCTTAAAAAATAGATACTCTCAAAATCACGGGAATGTGGAGGAATTCTTTAAAAATAGATACTGTCAAAATCAAGGGAAGGCGGAGGAATTGTTAAAAAACAGATACTCTGAAAATCAACGGAAGGTGGGGGAATTCTTGAAAAATAGATACTGTCAAAATCAAGGGAAGGTTGATTAATTCTTAAAAAAACGATACTGTCAAAATCCAGGGAAGGTTGAGGAATTCTTACAATATAGATACTGTCAAAATCAAAGGAAAGTTGGAGGAATTCTTAAAAAATAGATACTCTCAAAATCAAGGGAACGTGGAGGAATTCTTTTAAAAGAGATAATGTCAAAATCAACGGAATGTGGAGGAATTCTTAAAAAATAGATACTGTCAAAATCAAGGTAAGGTTGAGGAATTCTTATAAAATAGATACTGTCAAAATCAAGGGAAGGTTGACGAATTCTTAAAATATAGATACTGTCAAAATTAAGGGGAGGTGGAGGAATTCTTAACAAATAGATACTGTCAAAATCAAGGGAAGGTTGAAGAATTAAAAAACACACATACTGTCAAAATCAAGGGGAGGGTGAGGAATTCTTAAAAAATATATAATGTCAAAATTAAGGGAAGGGGGAGGAATTCTTAAAAAAAAGATACTCTCAAAATCAAGGAAAGGGGGAGGAATTGTCAAAAATAGATACTGTCAAATTCAAGGGAAGGTTGAGGTGACAAGGGAAGGTTGAAGAATGCTTAAAAAATAGATACTGTCAAAATCCAGGGAAGGTGGAGGAATTCTTACTATTTAGATACTGTCCACATCAAGGGAAGTTTGAGGAATTCTTAAAAAATAGATACTCTCAAAATCAAGGGAAGGTGGAGGAATTCTTAAAAAATAGATACTCTAAAAATAAAGGGAATGTGGAGGAATTCTTTAAAAATAGATACTGTCAAAATCAAGGGAAGGTGGAGGAATTCTTAAAAAATAGATACTGTCAAAATCAAGGAGAGGTTGAGGAATTCTTAAAAAATAGATACTGTAAATATCAAGGGAAGGTGGAGAAATTCTTTAAATATAGATACTGTCAAAATCAAGGGAAGGTGGAGAAATTCTTAAAAAATAGATACTGTCACAATCAAGGGAAAGTGGAGGAATTCTTTAAAAATAGATACTTTCAAAATCAAGGGAAGGCGGAGGAATTCTTAAAAAACAGATACTCTGAAAATCAACGGAAGGTGGAGGAATTCTTGAAAAATAGATACTGTCAAAATCAAGGGAAGGTTTATGAATTCTTAAAAAAACGATACTGTCAAAATACAGGGAAGGTTGAGGAATTCTTACAATATAGATACTGTCAAAATCAAGGGAAGGTGGAGGAATTCTTAAAAAATAGATACTCTCAAAATCAAGGGAACGTGGAGGAATTCTTTTAAAAGAGATAATGTCAAAATCAACGGAATGTGGAGGAATTCTTAAAAAATAGATACTGTCAAAATCAAGGTAAGGTTGAGGAATTCTTATAAAATAGATACTGTTAAAATCAAGGGAAGGTGGAGGAATTCTTGCAATATAGATACTGTCAAAATCAAAGGAAGGTGGAGGACGTCTTAAAAAATAGATACTGTCAAAATCAAGGGAAGGTGGAGGAATTCTTAAAAAATAGATACTCTGAAAATCAACAGAAGGTTGAGGAATTCTTAAAAAATAGATACTCTCAAAATCAAGGGAAGGTGGAGGAATTCTTTAAAAATAGATACTGTCAAAATCAAGTGAAGGTGGAGGAATTCTTGAAAAAACGATACTGTCAAAATCAAGGGAAGGTGGAGGAATTATTAAAAAATAGATACTGTCAAAATCCAGCGAAGGTGGAGGAATTCTTAAAAAATAGACACTCTCAAAATCAAGGGAAGCTGGAGGACTTCTTAAAAAATAGATACTGTTAAACTCAAGGGAAGGTGAAGGAGTCTTAAAAATAGATACTGTCAAAATTAAGGGAAGGGGGAGGAATTCTTAAAAAATAGATACTCTCAAAATCAAGGGACGATTGAAGAATTATTAAAAAAATAGATACTCTCAAAATCAAGGGAAGGTGGAGGAATTCTTAAAAAATAGATACTTTCAAAATCAAGGGAAGGTGGAGGAATGCTTAAAAAATAGATACTGTCAAAATCAAGGGGAGGTGGAGGAATTCTTAAAAAATAGATACTGTCAACATCAAGGGAATGTTGAAGAATTAAAAAAAACAGATACTGTCAAAATTAAGGGAAGGTTGATGAATGCTTAAAAAAATAGATACTGTACAAATCAAGGGAAGGTTGAGGAATTCTTAAAGAATAGATAATGTCAAAATCAAGGGAATGTGGAGGAATTCTAAAAATATAGATACTGTCAAAATCAAGGGAAGATGGAGGAATCCTTAAAAAATAGATATTGTCAAAATCAAGGGAAGGTGGAGGAATTCTTATAAAATAGATACTTTCAAAATCAAGGGAAGGGGGATGAATTCTTAAAAAATAGATACTGTCAAAATCCAGGGAAGATGGAGGATTTCTTACCATATAGATACTGTCAAAATCAAGGGAAGGTGGAGGAATTCTTAAAAAATAGATGCTGTAAAAATCAAGGGAAGGTGGAGGAATTCTTTAAAAAGAGATAATGTAAAAATCAAGGGAATGTTGTGGAATTCTTAAAAAATAGATACTGTCAAAATTAAGGGAAGGTTGAAGAATGCTTAAAAACAATAGATACTGTCAAAATCAAGGGAAGGTGGAGGAATTCTTTAAAAATAGATACTGTCAAAATCAAGGGAAGGTGGAGGTATTCTTAAAAAATAGATACTGTCAAAATCAAGGGAAGGTGGAGGAGTTATTAAAAAATAGATACTGTAAATATCAAGGGAAGGTGGAGAAATTCTTAAAATATAGATACTGTCAAAATCAAGGGAAGGTGGAGAAATTCTTAAAAAATAGATACTGTCAAAATCAAGGGAAGGTGGAGGAATTCTTTAAAAATAGATACTATCAAAATCAAGGGAAGGCGGAGGAATTCTTAAAAAACAGATACTCTGAAAATCAACGGAAGGTGGAGGAATTCGTGAAAAATAGATACTGTCAAAATCAAGGGGAGGTTGATGAATTCTTAAAAAAACGATACTGTCAAAATCCAGGGAAGGTTGAGGAATTCTTACAATATAGATACTGTCAAAATCAAGGGAAGGTGGAGGAATTCTTAAAAAATAGATACTCTTAAAATCAAGGGAAGGTTGAGGAATTCTTATGAAATAGATACTGTCAAAATCAAGGGAAGGTGGAGGAATTCATGCAATATAGATACTGTCAAAATCAAAGGAAGGTGGAGGACGTCTTAAAAAATATATACTGTCAAAATCAAGGGAAGGTGGAGGAATTCTTAAAAAATAGATACTGTCAAAATCAAGGGAAGCTGGAGGAATTCTTAAAAAACAGATACTCTGAAAATCAACGGAAGGTGGAGGAATTCTTAAAAAATAGATACTCTCAAAATCAAGGAAAGGGGGAGGAATTTTTTAAAAATAGATACTGTCAAAATCAAGGGAAGGTGGAGGAATTCTTTAAAAAACGATAGTGTCAAAATCAAGGGAAGGTGGAGGAATTATTAAAAAATAGATACTGTCAAAATCCAGGGAAGGTGGAGGAATTATTAAAAAATAGACACTCTCAAAATCAAGGGAAGGTGGAGGACTTCTTAAAAAATAGATACTGTTAAAATCAAGGGAAGGTGAAGGAGTCTTAAAAAATAGATACTGTCAAAATTAAGGGAAGGGGGAGGAAGTCTTAAAAAATAGATACTCTCAAAATCAAGTGACGGTTGAAGAATTCTTAAAACAATAGATACTGTCAAAATCAAGGGAAGGTGGAGGAATTCTTAAAAAATAGATAGTGTCAAAATCAAGGGAAGGTGGAGGAATTCTTAAAAAATAGATACTGTCAAAATCAAGGGGAGGTGGAGGAATTCTTAAAAAATAGATACTGTCAACATCAAGGGAATGTTGAAGAATTAAAAAAAACAGATACTGTCAAAATTAAGGGAAGGTTTATGAATGCTTAAAAAAATAGATACTGTACAAATCAAGGGAAGGTTGAGGAATTCTTAAAGAATAGATACTGTCAAAATCAAGGGAATGTGGAGAAATTCTAAAAATATAGATACTGTCAAAATCAAGGGAAGATGGAGGAATTCTTAAAAAATAGATACTGTCAAAATCAAGGGAAGGTGGAGGAATTCTTAAAAAATAGATACTCTCAAAATGAAGAGACGGTTGAAAAATTCTTGAAATATAGATACCGTCAAAATCAACGGAAGGTGGAGGAATTTTAAAAAAATAGATACTGTCAAAATACAGGGAAGGTGGAGGAATTCTTAACAAATAGTTACTTTCAAAATCAAGGGAATGTGGAGGAATTCTTAAAAAGTAGATACTGTCAAAATCAAGGGAAGGTGGAGGAATTATTAAAAAATAGATACTGTCAAAATCACTGGAAGGTGGAGGAATTCTAAAAAAATAGATACTGTCAAAATCAAGGGATGGTGGAGGAATTCTTAAAAACTAGATACTGTCAAAATTAATGGAAGGTAGAAGAATTCTTAAAAAATAGATACTGTCAAAATCCAGGGAAGGTTGAGGAATTCTTACAATATAGATACTGTCAAAATCAAGGGAAGGTGGAGGAATTCTTAAAATATAGATACTGTCAAAATCAAGGCAAGGTAGAGGAATTCTTAAAAAATAGATATAAATTCAAAATCAAGGGAAGGTTGAGGAATTCTTAAAACATAGATACTGTCAAAATCAAGGGAAGGTGGAGGAATTCTTAAAAGATAGATACTGGCAAAATCAAGGGTAGGTGTAGGAATTATTAAAAAATAGATACTGTCAAAATCAACGGAAGGTTGAGGAATTCTTAAAATATAGATACTGTCAAAATTAAGGGGTGGTGGAGGAATTCTTAACAAATAGATACTGTCAAAATCAAGGGAAGGTTGAAGAATTAAAAAACACACATACTGTCAAAATCAAGGGGAGGGTGAGGAATTCTTAAAAAATAGATAATGTCAAAATTAAGGGAAGGGTGAGGAATTCTTAAAAAATAGATACGCTCAAAATCAAGGAAAGGGGGAGGAATTGTCAAAAATAGATACTGTCAAATTCAAGGGAAGGTGGAGGTGACAAGGGAAGGTTGAAGAATGCTTAAAAAATAGATACTGTCAAAATCCAGGGAAGGTGGAGGAATTCTTACTATTTAGATACTGTCCACATCAAGGGAAGTTTGAGGAATTCTTAAAAAATAGATACTGTCAAAATCAAGGGAAGGTGGAGGTATTCTTAAAAAATAGATACTGTCAAAATCAAGGGGAGGTGGAGGAATTCTTAAAAAATAGATACTGTAAATATCAAGGGAAGGTGGAGAAATTCTTAAAATATAGATACTGTCAAAATCAAGGGAAGGTGGAGGAATTATTTAAAAATAGATAATGTCAAAATTAAGGGAAGGTGGAGGAATTCTTAAAAAAAAGATGCTCTGAAAATCAACGGAAGGTGCAGGAATTCTTAAAAAATAGATACTGTCAAAATCAAGGGAAGGTGGAGGAATTCTTAAAAAAACGATAATGTCAAAATAAAGGGAATGTTGAGGAATTCTTTAAAAATAGATACTGTCAAAATACAGGGAGGTGGAGGAATTATTAAAAAATAGACACTCTCAAAATCAAGGGAAGGTGGAGGACTTCTTAAAAAATAGATACTCTCAAAATCAAGGGAAGGTGAAGGAGTCTTAAAAAATAGATACTGTCAAAATTAAGGGAAGGGGGAGGAATTCTTAAAAAACAGATACTCTCAAAATCAAGGGACGGTTGAAGAATTCTTAAAAAAATAGATACTGTCAAAATCAAGGGAAGGTTGAGGTATTCTTAAAAAATAGATGCTGTCAAAATCAAGGGGAGGTGGAGGAATTCTTAAAAAATAGATACTGTAAATATCAAGGGAAGGTGGAGACATTCTTAAAATATAGAAACTTCAAAATCAAGGGAAGGTGGAGAAATTCTTAAAAAATAGATACTCTCAAAATCACGGGAATGTGGAGGAATTCTTTAAAAATAGATACTGTCAAAATCAAGGGAAGGCGGAGGAATTGTTAAAAAACAGATACTCTGAAAATCAACGGAAGGTGGAGGAATTCTTGAAAAATAGATACTGTCAAAATCAAGGGAAGGTTGATGAATTCTTAAAAAAACGATACTGTCAAAATCCAGGGAAGGTTGAGGAATTCTTACAATATAGATACTGTCAAAATCAAAGGAAAGTTGGAGGAATTCTTAAAAAATAGATACTCTCAAAATCAAGGGAACGTGGAGGAATTCTTTTAAAAGAGATAATGTCAAAATCAACGGAATGTGGAGGAATTCTTAAAAAATAGATACTGTCAAAATCAAGGTAAGGTTGAGGAATTCTTATAAAATAGATACTGTCAAAATCAAGGGAAGGTTGACGAATTCTTAAAATATAGATACTGTCAAAATTAAGGGGAGGTGGAGGAATTCTTAACAAATAGATACTGTCAAAATCAAGGGAAGGTTGAAGAATTAAAAAACACACATACTGTCAAAATCAAGGGGAGGGTGAGGAATTCTTAAAAAATAGATAATGTCAAAATTAAGGGAAGGGGGAGGAATTCTTAAAAAAAAGATACTCTCAAAATCAAGGAAAGGGGGAGGAATTGTCAAAAATAGATACTGTCAAATTCAAGGGAAGGTTGAGGTGACAAGGGAAGGTTGAAGAATGCTTAAAAAATAGATACTGTCAAAATCCAGGGAAGGTGGAGGAATTCTTACTATTTAGATACTGTCCACATCAAGGGAAGTTTGAGGAATTCTTAAAAAATAGATACTCTCAAAATCAAGGGAAGGTGGAGGAATTCTTAAAAAATAGATACTCTAAAAATAAAGGGAATGTGGAGGAATTCTTTAAAAATAGATACTGTCAAAATCAAGGGAAGGTGGAGGAATTCTTAAAAAATAGATACTGTCAAAATCAAGGAGAGGTTGAGGAATTCTTAAAAAATAGATACTGTAAATATCAAGGGAAGGTGGAGAAATTCTTTAAATATAGATACTGTCAAAATCAAGGGAAGGTGGAGAAATTCTTAAAAAATAGATACTCTCACAATCAAGGGAAAGTGGAGGAATTCTTTAAAAATAGATACTTTCAAAATCAAGGGAAGGCGGAGGAATTCTTAAAAAACAGATACTCTGAAAATCAACGGAAGGTGGAGGAATTCTTGAAAAATAGATACTGTCAAAATCAAGGGAAGGTTTATGAATTCTTAAAAAAACGATACTGTCAAAATACAGGGAAGGTTGAGGAATTCTTACAATATAGATACTGTCAAAATCAAGGGAAGGTGGAGGAATTCTTAAAAAATAGATACTCTCAAAATCAAGGGAACGTGGAGGAATTCTTTTAAAAGAGATAATGTCAAAATCAACGGAATGTGGAGGAATTCTTAAAAAATAGATACTGTCAAAATCAAGGTAAGGTTGAGGAATTCTTATAAAATAGATACTGTTAAAATCAAGGGAAGGTGGAGTAATTCTTGCAATATAGATACTGTCAAAATCAAAGGAAGGTGGAGGACGTCTTAAAAAATAGATACTGTCAAAATCAAGGGAAGGTGGAGGAATTCTTAAAAAATAGATACTGTCAAAATCAAGGGAAGGTAGAGGAATTCTTTAAAAATAGATACTGTAAAAATTAAGGGAAGCTGGAGGAATTCTTAAAAAACAGATACTCTGAAAATCAACAGAAGGTTGAGGAATTCTTAAAAAATAGATACTGTCAAAATCAAGGGAAGGTGGAGGAATTCTTTAAAAATAGATACTGTCAAAATCAAGGGAAGGTGGAGGAATTCTTGAAAAAACGATACTGTCAAAATCAAGGGAAGGTGGAGGAATTATTAAAAAATAGATACTGTCAAAATCCAGGGAAGGTGGAGGAATTCTTAAAAAGTAGACACTCTCAAAATCAAGGGAAGGTGGAGTACTTCTTAAAAAATAGATACTGTTAAACTCAAGGGAAGGTGAAGGAGTCTTAAAAATAGATACTGTCAAAATTAAGGGAAGGGGGAGGAATTCTTAAAAAATAGATACTCTCAAAATACAGGGACGATTGAAGAATTCTTAAAAAAAAAGATACTCTCAAAATCCAGGGAAGATGGAGGATTTCTTACCATATAGATACTGTCAAAATCAAGGGAAGGTGGAGGAATTCTTAACAAATAGATGCTGTAAAAATCAAGGGAAGGTGGAGGAATTCTTTAAAAAGAGATATTGTAAAAATCAAGGGAATGTGGAGGAATTCTTAAAAAATATATACTGTCAAAATCAAGGGAAGGTTGAAGAATGCTTACAATATAGATACTGTCAAAATCAAGGGAAGGTGGAGGAATTCTTACTATTTAGATACTGTCCACATCAAGGAAAGTTTGAGGAATTCTTAAAAAATAGATACTCTAAAAATCAAGGGAAGGTGGAGGAATTCTTTAAAAATAGATACTGTAAAAATCAAGGGAAGGTGGAGGTATTCTTAAAAAATAGATACTGTCAAAATCAAGGGAAGGTGGAGGAGTTATCAAAAAATAGATACTGTAAGTATCAAGGGAAGGTGGAGAAATTCTTTAAATATAGATACTGTCAAAATCAAGGGAAGGTGGAGGAATTCTTAAAAAATAGATACTGTCAAAATCAAGGGGAGGTGGAGGAATTCTTAAAAAATAGATACTGTAAATATCAAGGGAAGGTGGAGAAATTCTTAAAATATAGATACTGTCAAAATCAAGGGAAGGTGGAGAAATTCTTAAAAAATAGATACTCTCACAATCAAGGGAAAGTGGAGGAATTCTTTAAAAATAGATACTGTCAAAATCAAGGGAAGGCGGAGGAATTCTTAAAAAACAGATACTCTGAAAATCAACGGAAGGTGGAGGAATTCTTGAAAAATAGATACTGTCAAAATCAAGGGGAGGTGGAGGAATTCTTTAAAAATAGCTACTGTCAAAATAAAGGGAAGGTTGAAGAATTAAAAAACACACATTCTGTCAAAATCAAGGGGAGGGTGAGGAAGTCTTAAAAAATAGATAATGTCAAAATTAAGGGAAGGTAGGGGAATTCTTAAAAAATAGATACTCTAAAAATCAAGGAAAGGGGGAGGAGCTGTCAAAAAATAGATACTGTCAAATTAAAGGGAAGGTGGAGGAATTCCACAAAATAGATACTGTCAAAATCAAGGGAAGGTTGAGGAATTCTTAAAAAATAGATACTGTCAAAATCCAGGGAAGATGGAGGATTTCTAACCATATAGATACTGTCAAAATCAACGGAAGGTGGAGGAATTCTTAAAAAATAGATGCTGTAAAAATCAAGGGAAGGTGGAGGAATTCTTTAAAAAGAGATAATGTAAAAATCAACGGAATGTGGAGGAATTCTTAAAAAATAGATACTGTCAAAATCAAGGGAAGGTTGAAGAATGCTTAAAAAATAGATACTGTCAAAATCCAGGGAAGGTGGAGGAATTCTTACTATTTAGATACTGTCCACATCAAGGGAAGTTTGAGGAATTCTTAAAAAATAGATACCGGCAAAATCAAGGGAAGGTGGAGGAATTCTAAAAAAATAGATACTCTAAAAATAAAGGGAATGTGGAGGAATTCTTAAAAAATAGATACTCTCAAAATCAAGGGAAGGTGGAGAAATTCTTTAAAAATAGATACTGTCAAAATCAAGGGAAGGCAGAGGAATTCTTAAAAAACAGATACTCTTAAAATCAACGGAAGGTGGAGGAATTCTTGAAAAATAGATACTGTCAAAATCAAGGGAAGGTTGATGAATTCTTAAAAAATAGATACTGTCAAAATCCAGGGAAGGTTGAGGAATTCTTACAATATAGATACTGTCAAAATCAAGGGAAGGTGGAGGAATTCTTAAAAAATAGATACTCTCAAAATCAAGGGAACGTGGAGGAATTCTTTTAAAAGAGATAATGTCAAAATCAACGGAATGTGGAGGAATTCTTAAAAAATAGATACTGTCAAAATCAAGGTAAGGTTGAGGAATTCTTATAAAATAGATACTGTTAAAATCAAGGGAAGGTGGAGGAATTCTTGCAATATAGATACTGTCAAAATCAAAGGAAGGTGGAGGACGTCTTAAAAAATAGATACTGTCAAAATCAAGGGAAGGTGGAGGAATTCTTAAAAAATAGATACTCTCAAAATCAACAGAAGGTTGAGGAATTCTTAAAAAATAGATACTCTCAAAATCAAGGGAAGGTGGAGGAATTCTTTAAAAATAGATACTGTCAAAATCAAGGGAAGGTGGAGGAATTCTTGAAAAAACGATACTGTCAAAATCAAGGGAAGGTGGAGGAATTATTAAAAAATAGATACTGTCAAAATCCAGCGAAGGTGGAGGAATTCTTAAAAAATAGACACTCTCAAAATCAAGGGAAGCTGGAGGACTTCTTAAAAAATAGATACTGTTAAACTCAAGGGAAGGTGAAGGAGTCTTAAAAATAGATACTGTCAAAATTAAGGGAAGGGGGAGGAATTCTTAAAAAATAGATACTCTCAAAATCAAGGGACGATTGAAGAATTATTAAAAAAATAGATACTCTCAAAATCAAGGGAAGGTGGAGGAATTCTTAAAAAATAGATACTTTCAAAATCAAGGGAAGGTGGAGGAATGCTTAAAAAATAGATACTGTCAAAATCAAGGGGAGGTGGAGGAATTCTTAAAAAATAGATACTGTCAACATCAAGGGAATGTTGAAGAATTAAAAAAAACAGATACTGTCAAAATTAAGGGAAGGTTGATGAATGCTTAAAAAAATAGATACTGTACAAATCAAGGGAAGGTTGAGGAATTCTTAAAGAATAGATAATGTCAAAATCAAGGGAATGTGGAGGAATTCTAAAAATATAGATACTGTCAAAATCAAGGGAAGGTGGAGGAATTCTTATAAAATAGATACTTTCAAAATCAAGGGAAAAGGGGTTGAATTCTTAAAAAATAGATACTGTCAAAATCCAGGGAAGATGGAGGATTTCTTACCATATAGATACTGTCAAAATCAAGGGAAGGTGGAGGAATTCTTAAAAAATAGATGCTGTAAAAATCAAGGGAAGGTGGAGGAATTCTTTAAAAAGAGATATTGTAAAAATCAAGGGAAGGTGGAGGAATTCTTATAAAATAGATACTTTCAAAATCAAGGGAAGGGGGATGAATTCTTAAAAAATAGATACTGTCAACATCCAGGGAAGATGGAGGATTTCTTACCATATAGATACTGTCAACATCAAGGGAAGGTGGAGGAATTCTTAAAAAATAGATGCTGTAAAAATCAAGGGAAGGTGGAGGAAGTCTTTAAAAAGAGATATTGTAAAAATCATGGGAATGTGGAGGAATTCTTAAAAAATAGATACTGTCAAAATTAAGGGAAGGTTGAAGAATGCTTAAAACAATAGATACTGTCAAAATCAAGGGAAGGTGGTGGAATTCTTTAAAAATAGATACTGTCAAAATCAAGGGAAGGTGGAGGTATTCTTAAAAAATAGATACTGTCAAAATCAAGGGAAGGTGGAGGAGTTATTAAAAAATAGATACTGTAAATATCAAGGGAAGGTGGAGAAATTCTTAAAATATAGATACTGTCAAAATCAAGGGAAGGTGGAGAAATTCTTAAAAAATAGATACTGTCAAAATCAAGGGAAGGTGGAGGAATTCTTTAAAAATAGATACTATCAAAATCAAGGGAAGGCGGAGGAATTCTTAAAAAACAGATACTCTGAAAATCAACGGAAGGTGGAGGAATTCGTGAAAAATAGATACTGTCAAAATCAAGGGGAGGTTGATGAATTCTTAAAAAAACGATACTGTCAAAATCCAGGGAAGGTTGAGGAATTCTTACAATATAGATACTGTCAAAATCAAGGGAAGGTGGAGGAATTCTTAAAAAATAGATACTCTTAAAATCAAGGGAAGGTTGAGGAATTCTTATGAAATAGATACTGTCAAAATCAAGGGAAGGTGGAGGAATTCTTGCAATATAGATACTGTCAAAATCAAAGGAAGGTGGAGGATTTCTAACCATATAGATACTGTCAAAATCAACGGAAGGTGGAGGAATTCTTAAAAAATAGATGCTGTAAAAATCAAGGGAAGGTGGAGGAATTCTTTAAAAAGAGATAATGTAAAAATCAACGGAATGTGGAGGAATTCTTAAAAAATAGATACTGTCAAAATCAAGGGAAGGTTGAAGAATGCTTAAAAAATAGATACTGTCAAAATCCAGGGAAGGTGGAGGAATTCTTACTATTTAGATACTGTCCACATCAAGGGAAGTTTGAGGAATTCTTAAAAAATAGATACCGGCAAAATCAAGGGAAGGTGGAGGAATTCTAAAAAAATAGATACTCTAAAAATAAAGGGAATGTGGAGGAATTCTTAAAAAATAGATACTCTCAAAATCAAGGGAAGGTGGAGAAATTCTTTAAAAATAGATACTGTCAAAATCAAGGGAAGGCAGAGGAATTCTTAAAAAACAGATACTCTTAAAATCAACGGAAGGTGGAGGAATTCTTGAAAAATAGATACTGTCAAAATCAAGGGAAGGTTGATGAATTCTTAAAAAATAGATACTGTCAAAATCCAGGGAAGGTTGAGGAATTCTTACAATATAGATACTGTCAAAATCAAGGGAAGGTGGAGGAATTCTTAAAAAATAGATACTCTCAAAATCAAGGGAACGTGGAGGAATTCTTTTAAAAGAGATAATGTCAAAATCAACGGAATGTGGAGGAATTCTTAAAAAATAGATACTGTCAAAATCAAGGTAAGGTTGAGGAATTCTTATAAAATAGATACTGTTAAAATCAAGGGAAGGTGGAGGAATTCTTGCAATATAGATACTGTCAAAATCAAAGGAAGGTGGAGGACGTCTTAAAAAATAGATACTGTCAAAATCAAGGGAAGGTGGAGGAATTCTTAAAAAATAGATACTCTCAAAATCAACAGAAGGTTGAGGAATTCTTAAAAAATAGATACTCTCAAAATCAAGGGAAGGTGGAGGAATTCTTTAAAAATAGATACTGTCAAAATCAAGGGAAGGTGGAGGAATTCTTGAAAAAACGATACTGTCAAAATCAAGGGAAGGTGGAGGAATTATTAAAAAATAGATACTGTCAAAATCCAGCGAAGGTGGAGGAATTCTTAAAAAATAGACACTCTCAAAATCAAGGGAAGCTGGAGGACTTCTTAAAAAATAGATACTGTTAAACTCAAGGGAAGGTGAAGGAGTCTTAAAAATAGATACTGTCAAAATTAAGGGAAGGGGGAGGAATTCTTAAAAAATAGATACTCTCAAAATCAAGGGACGATTGAAGAATTATTAAAAAAATAGATACTCTCAAAATCAAGGGAAGGTGGAGGAATTCTTAAAAAATAGATACTTTCAAAATCAAGGGAAGGTGGAGGAATGCTTAAAAAATAGATACTGTCAAAATCAAGGGGAGGTGGAGGAATTCTTAAAAAATAGATACTGTCAACATCAAGGGAATGTTGAAGAATTAAAAAAAACAGATACTGTCAAAATTAAGGGAAGGTTGATGAATGCTTAAAAAAATAGATACTGTACAAATCAAGGGAAGGTTGAGGAATTCTTAAAGAATAGATAATGTCAAAATCAAGGGAATGTGGAGGAATTCTAAAAATATAGATACTGTCAAAATCAAGGGAAGGTGGAGGAATTCTTATAAAATAGATACTTTCAAAATCAAGGGAAAAGGGGTTGAATTCTTAAAAAATAGATACTGTCAAAATCCAGGGAAGATGGAGGATTTCTTACCATATAGATACTGTCAAAATCAAGGGAAGGTGGAGGAATTCTTAAAAAATAGATGCTGTAAAAATCAAGGGAAGGTGGAGGAATTCTTTAAAAAGAGATATTGTAAAAATCAAGGGAAGGTGGAGGAATTCTTATAAAATAGATACTTTCAAAATCAAGGGAAGGGGGATGAATTCTTAAAAAATAGATACTGTCAACATCCAGGGAAGATGGAGGATTTCTTACCATATAGATACTGTCAACATCAAGGGAAGGTGGAGGAATTCTTAAAAAATAGATGCTGTAAAAATCAAGGGAAGGTGGAGGAAGTCTTTAAAAAGAGATATTGTAAAAATCATGGGAATGTGGAGGAATTCTTAAAAAATAGATACTGTCAAAATTAAGGGAAGGTTGAAGAATGCTTAAAACAATAGATACTGTCAAAATCAAGGGAAGGTGGTGGAATTCTTTAAAAATAGATACTGTCAAAATCAAGGGAAGGTGGAGGTATTCTTAAAAAATAGATACTGTCAAAATCAAGGGAAGGTGGAGGAGTTATTAAAAAATAGATACTGTAAATATCAAGGGAAGGTGGAGAAATTCTTAAAATATAGATACTGTCAAAATCAAGGGAAGGTGGAGAAATTCTTAAAAAATAGATACTGTCAAAATCAAGGGAAGGTGGAGGAATTCTTTAAAAATAGATACTATCAAAATCAAGGGAAGGCGGAGGAATTCTTAAAAAACAGATACTCTGAAAATCAACGGAAGGTGGAGGAATTCGTGAAAAATAGATACTGTCAAAATCAAGGGGAGGTTGATGAATTCTTAAAAAAACGATACTGTCAAAATCCAGGGAAGGTTGAGGAATTCTTACAATATAGATACTGTCAAAATCAAGGGAAGGTGGAGGAATTCTTAAAAAATAGATACTCTTAAAATCAAGGGAAGGTTGAGGAATTCTTATGAAATAGATACTGTCAAAATCAAGGGAAGGTGGAGGAATTCTTGCAATATAGATACTGTCAAAATCAAAGGAAGGTGGAGGACGTCTTAAAAAATATATACTGTCAAAATCAAGGGAAGGTGGAGGAATTCTTAAAAAATAGATACTGTCAAAATCAAGGGAAGCTGGAGGAATTCTTAAAAAACAGATACTCTGAAAATCAACGGAAGGTGGAGGAATTCTTAAAAAATAGATACTCTCAAAATCAAGGAAAGGGGGAGGAATTTTTTAAAAATAGATACTGTCAAAATCAAGGGAAGGTGGAGGAATTCTTTAAAAAACGATAGTGTCAAAATCAAGGGAAGGTGGAGGAATTATTAAAAAATAGATACTGTCAAAATCCAGGGAAGGTGGAGGAATTATTAAAAAATAGACACTCTCAAAATCAAGGGAAGGTGGAGGACTTCTTAAAAAATAGATACTGTTAAAATCAAGGGAAGGTGAAGGAGTCTTAAAAAATAGATACTGTCAAAATTAAGGGAAGGGGGAGGAAGTCTTAAAAAATAGATACTCTCAAAATCAAGTGACGGTTGAAGAATTCTTAAAACAATAGATACTGTCAAAATCAAGGGAAGGTGGAGGAATTCTTAAAAAATAGATACTGTCAAAATCAAGGGAAGGTGGAGGAATTCTTAAAAAATAGATACTGTCAAAATCAAGGGGAGGTGGAGGAATTCTTAAAAAATAGATACTGTCAACATCAGGGGAATGTTGAAGAATTAAAAAAAACAGATACTGTCAAAATTAAGGGAAGGTTTATGAATGCTTAAAAAAATAGATACTGTACAAATCAAGGGAAGGTTGAGGAATTCTTAAAGAATAGATACTGTCAAAATCCAGGGAATGTGGAGGAATTCTAAAAATATAGATACTCTCAAAATGAAGAGACGGTTGAAAAATTCTTGAAATATAGATACCGTCAAAATCAACGGAAGGTGGAGGAATTTTAAAAAAATAGATACTGTCAAAATACAGGGAAGGTGGAGGAATTCTTAACAAATAGTTACTTTCAAAATCAAGGGAATGTGGAGGAATTCTTAAAAAGTAGATACTGTCAAAATCAAGGGAAGGTTGAGGAATTATTAAAAAATAGATACTGTCAAAATCACTGGAAGGTGGAGGAATTCTAAAAAAATAGATACTGTCAAAATCAAGGGATGGTGGAGGAATTCTTAAAAACTAGATACTGTCAAAATTAATGGAAGGTAGAAGAATTCTTAAAAAATAGATACTGTCAAAATCCAGGGAAGGTTGAGGAATTCTTACAATATAGATACTGTCAAAATCAAGGGAAGGTGGAGGAATTCTTAAAATATAGATACTGTCAAAATCAAGGCAAGGTAGAGGAATTCTTAAAAAATAGATATAAATTCAAAATCAAGGGAAGGTTGAGGAATTCTTAAAACATAGATACTGTCAAAATCAAGGGAAGGTGGAGGAATTCTTAAAAGATAGATACTGGCAAAATCAAGGGTAGGTGTAGGAATTATTAAAAAATAGATACTCTCAAAATGAAGAGACGGTTGAAAAATTCTTGAAATATAGATACCGTCAAAATCAACGGAAGGTGGAGGAATTTTAAAAAAATAGATACTGTCAAAATACAGGGAAGGTGGAGGAATTCTTAACAAATAGTTACTTTCAAAATCAAGGGAATGTGGAGGAATTCTTAAAAAGTAGATACTGTCAAAATCAAGGGAAGGTTGAGGAATTATTAAAAAATAGATACTGTCAAAATCACTGGAAGGTGGAGGAATTCTAAAAAAATAGATACTGTCAAAATCAAGGGATGGTGGAGGAATTCTTAAAAACTAGATACTGTCAAAATTAATGGAAGGTAGAAGAATTCTTAAAAAATAGATACTGTCAAAATCCAGGGAAGGTTGAGGAATTCTTACAATATAGATACTGTCAAAATCAAGGGAAGGTGGAGGAATTCTTAAAATATAGATACTGTCAAAATCAAGGCAAGGTAGAGGAATTCTTAAAAAATAGATATAAATTCAAAATCAAGGGAAGGTTGAGGAATTCTTAAAACATAGATACTGTCAAAATCAAGGGAAGGTGGAGGAATTCTTAAAAGATAGATACTGGCAAAATCAAGGGTAGGTGTAGGAATTATTAAAAAATAGATACTGTCAAAATCAACGGAAGGTTGAGGAATTCTTAAAATATAGATACCGTCAAAATCAACGGAAGGTGGAGGAATTGTAAAAAAATAGATACTGTCAAAATCAAGGAAAGGTGGAGGACTTCTTAAATACTAGATACTGTTGAAATTAAGGGAAGGTGGAGGAGTTCTTAAAAAATATATACTGTCAAAATCAAGGGAATGTTGAGGAATTCGTAAAAAATAGATACTGTCAAAATCAAGGGACGGTGGAAGAATTCTTAAAAAAATAGATACTGTCAAAATCAAGGGAAGGTTGAGGAATTCTTAAAAAATAGATACTGTCAAAATAAAGGGAAGGTTGAGGAATTCTTAAAAAATAGATACCGTCAAAATAAAGGGAAGGTGGAGGAATTCTTAAAAAATAGATATAAATTCATAATCAAGGGAAGGTTGAGGAATTCTTTAAACATAGATACTGTCAAAATCAAGGGAAGGTTGAGGAATTCTTAAAAGATAGATACTGTCAAAATCAAGGGTAGGTGTTGGAATTATTAAAAAATAGATACTGTCAAAATCAAGGGAAGGTTGAGGAATTCTTAAAAAAATAGATATAAATTCAAAATCAAGGGAAGGTGGAGGAATTCTTAAAAAATAGATACTGTCAAAATCAAGGAAAGGTTGAGGAATTCTTACACTTGGAGTTAAATGTTCTTGTATTATCACTCGAATCACTGGCTAAGTATTTCATGACAAACAATGTTTTTAGAAGGGAAAAAAGGCTTTATTTATCCTATTTGTTCCCTCCTATCCTTCTTTTGGGTCTAGTCAAGAGGAAGGGGATAGGAAAAAATACAATTCGACTATTAATTTGCACATAATTTGTCAATTCGAACAATACTTAGCACATAATTATTTTTACTCTGATTGTGTCGGAAAAGAACTTTGACATTTTCAAATTACAATATTAAAAAAATTATTTAGTTTACTTTCAGTTTTTTCTTTTTGAATGTATGTCATCTGCAAAAATTAGGATCCCGGGCAATGCCGGTTATCTCTGCTAGTTACTCATATTTTCATCAATTAAGCTACACTTCAAATAATAAAATAAACATTTTTTTTTGCTTCAAGTGAGCAATAGTTATAAAAAGTGGAATTGCTTAATAATTGGCATTGCCTAAATTTATATTAAATCCTTTCCGATCTTTCAATTAATCACAATATTCGGTACAGACACGTGTCACAATGGAAATTTCAATTTTAGACATTTTTTCACATCTTCCAACTGTCAAATTTTCAACTGAGGTTCATGAGCCATTGAAATCTGACTTCAAACTTGATACATGATCTTATTTAATCAACTTACAGCATCTCTTTACACACACACACACACACACACACACACACACACACACACACACACACACACACACACACACACACACACACACACTTTATTTTCTTTTATTATCAAAACCAAATCTACTCGAGGACAATGAGGTTAACAGTTGAATTATGAGATAATTGAAAATGATGAATGAATAAAAGTTTGTTACTTACAGGAACAGTTTATGATGAGTATTTGTTGACATTGGAATTGAAGGCGACCTTGTTGTACTCTACAGGGCAGTAATCTTATTTTAATGTGTTCCACAAATGGAGAGTTCTTGGAAACACTGTTAATGGAAATTCCGTTTGATGTTATGCACAAAGAGGAAGAAAGAAAACTTCTTTGCAATTCCATTAGAAAGATTTCTTCCTGTGGATGTCTTACAATATTGAACGAGAGATTCAAGTTGAATTGAGCAACTTCCATAGAAATAAGAACAAGGCTAGCAATATGTACTCCATGAGTAAAGGAGACCCCCCCCCCCCAGTCAATATTGTATTATCTTTCAGGGCATGTAACGGTGTTTGAGTGACATCTCCTCAGATGTAACAGCAGTACTCCATATTAGGACGTATTGGACTCTTATGCAGATAGAGGATTGCATCAGAGGTTGGGTATTTTCTGGAGTGGTGGAACGATCCAACCATTTTCCCAGCAATTTTAACAAAAGTTTCCATATAAGTCTTCCGTTTAAGACCCAGATATAAAGTCAATTCTACTATGACATTATAATCTTATAAACCTTGTATTTTGTTTTTTGTAGAATCTTTTACAAAACAAAGCAAATGTGAGCGCCCGGGACAAAGATGGTCTAACCCCATGCATGTGGGCCTGCAGGGTGGATCATTTAATGCATTTTGAAATGTTGTATAATGTGTACAAGCAATTATCGAACAACAGAGAGTATGAAACTGATGACAGTGGTCGCACCTGGATACACTGGGCAGTCCGCAGAACAGGGCCACTGAAATGCTTGCAGGTAAGATATGGCTCAATTTACAAATTTGGTTACAGTCTAGTAGAGTGCACACAAACATGAATTTCAATTTTTTTATTTTTGAAAATTAATATTTGTTTTATGTTTGAAGATGTATTATGTTGGTGAAGAACTTGTTTTTGATGATTTCGATCCTGCTGATCATCTGCTGAGTAGACAGCCATATTAGTGTACAAAAAACAATACAAAGCAGTAAAACAAGAATTGGAACAAAGGACACAATTCCTGCCACAGATTTAAAATTAACAATTAACTGATGTCAATTAAATAAGCGGTGGGAAAAGAGGAACTTTATAAATTACATGCAATAAAAGAAAAATCTTACTAAAATGACCAGAAAAGAACTGGCAATATTATCAAGAATCCATATATGAAGCACTCATTCTTACTAGGAAGAAAGCAACTTCAATTTGCATACGAATACATCATTGACAAATTGAGTTCATAAATATATTACAAAGAAACAAAAGGAAAATAGGTAAGTCTAGGCACAATATTTGAATAATAAAAAAGTTGTCGAACAGGTGTAATTCCTAAAAACGTTCAAAACTTGATATGCTGTAAAACAAAGAAAATGTGAATTAATATTTGAAAAGAACTTGAAGCTGAGCTGTAATGACTGGATTCAACGTTAAATGATTTGAATGCCATAAAACAAATGACAAACTTCATGTTCGTGAATTCTGTTTCCACATCATTTGAACACATCCACATTAAAATATTGCGCCATATGCACTTACACTAATCAGAACTTACCTGAAATTTTTTGTGGCCATAGTGAGAAAACACAGATGAAACTGTTGTGTGAAAACTATATAATTTTATTGCATAGAATATTACTTCAGATTGCACTGGCAGAGAGACACACACTTTCAAAACTAGGAATGGATATAGCATGCGCTCAACACCACTCCGCAGGAAAATGTATCTCTGAACAAGGTATACAAAAGTTATACAAAGTTATACACAGGTTATACAAAGTTATACAAAAGTTGTACACAAGTTATACAACAGTTATACAAAAGTTATACAAAGTTATACAAAAGTTATACAACAGTTATACAAAAGTTATACAAAAATTATACAAACGTTTAACAAAAGTCATACAAAAGTTATACAAAGTTATACAAAAGTTGTACAAAAAGTTATACAAAAGTTATACACAAGTTATGCAAAAGTTATACACAAGTTATACAAAAGTCATACAAAAGTCAAACAACAGTCATACAAAAGTTATACAAAAGTCATACAACAGTAATACAAAAGTTATACACAAGTTATACAAAAGTTATACAAAAGTTATACAAAAGTCATAAACAAGTTATACAAAAGTCATACAATAGTCATACAAAAGTTATACAAAAGTCATACAAAAGTTATACACAAGTTATACACCAGTTATACAAAAGTCATACGACAGTCATACAAAAGTTATACAAAAGTTATACACGTTATACACAAGTCATACAGAACGTTATACAAAAGTCATACAACACTCATACAAAAGTTATACATAAGTCATACAAAAGTTATACATAAGTCATACAAAACTTATACAAAAGTTATACAAAAGTTATACAAAAGTCATACAAAAGTTATACAAAAGTTATACAAAAGTCATACAAAAGTCATACAACAGTCATACAAAAGTTATACTAAAGTCATACAAAAGTTATACAAAAGTTATACAAAAGTATTACAAAAGTTATACAGAAGTTATACAAAAGTCATACAAAAGTTATACAAAAGTCATACAACAGTCATACAAAAGTTATACAAAAGTCTTACAACAGTCATACAAAAGTTATACAAAAGTTATACACGTTATACACAAGTCATACAAAAGTCATACAAAAGTTATACAAAAGTCATACAAAAGTCATAAAAAAGTTATACAACAGTCATACAAAAGTTATAAAAAAGTCATACAAAAGTCATACAAAAGTCATAAAAAAGTTATACAACAGTCATACAAAAGTTATACAAACGTCATACAAAAGTCATAAAAAAGTTATAAAAAAGTCATACAAAAGTCATACAAAAGTCATAAAAAAGTTATACAACAGTCATACAAAAGTTATACAAAAGTCATAAAAAAGTTATACAAAAGTCATACAAAAGTCATACAAAAGTCATAAAAAAGTTATACAACAGTTATACAAAAGTTATACAAAAGTTATACAAAGGTTATACATAAGTCATACAAAAGTCATACAAAATCATACAAAAGTCATACAAAAGTTATACAAAAGTTATACAAAAGTCATACAACAGTCATACCAAAAGTCATACAAAATCATACACAAGTTATGCAAAAGTTATACAAAAGTCATACAAAAGTTATACGAAAGTTATACAAAAGTCATACAAAAGTTATACACAAGTTATACAAAAGTTATACAAAAGTCATACAACAGACATACAAAAGTAATGCAACAGTCATACAAAAGTTATTCAAAGTTATACACAAGTTATACACAAGTTATACAAAAGTCATACAACAGTCATACAAACGTTATACAAAAGTCATACAAAAGTTATACACAAGTTATACAAAAGTTATAACAAAAGTTATACACAAGTTATACCAAAGTTATACAAATGTTATACAAAAGTAATACAAATGTTATACAAAAGTTATACAAAAGTCATACAAAAGTTATATAAAAGTCATACAAAAGTTATACAAAAGTTATACACGTTATACAAAAGTCATACAACAGTAATACAAAAGTAATACAAAAGTTATACACAAGTTATACAAAAGTCATACAACAGTCATACAAAAGTTACACAAAAGTCATACAAAAGTTATACAAAAGTCATACAAAAGTCATACAAAATTATACAAAAGTCATACAACAGTCATACAAAATTATACAAAAGTCATACAACAGTCATACAAAAGTTATACAAAAGTCATACAAAAGTTATGCACAAGTTATACACAAGTCATGCAAAAGTTATACAAAAGTCATACAAAAGTTATACGAAAGTTATACACAAGTTATGCAAAAGTTATACAAAAGTTATACAAAAGTCATACAAAAGTTATACACAAGTTATACAAAAGTTATACAAAAGTCATACAACAGTAATACAAAAGTTATACAAAAGTCATACAACAGTCATACAAAAGTTATACAAAAGTAATACAAAAGTTATACACAAGTTATAAAAAAGTCATACAAAAGTCATACAAAAGTAATACAAAAGTCATACAAAAGTTGTGCACAAGTTATACAAAAGCATACAACAGTAATACAAAAGTTGTACAAAAGTCATACAAAAGCTATACACAAGTTATACAAAAATTATACAAAAGTTATACAAAAGTTATACAAAAGTCATGCAACAGTAAAGCAAAAGTCATACAACAGTCATACAAAAGTTATACAAAAGTCATACAACAGTCATACAAAAGTCATACCAAATTTATACACAAGTAATATAAAAGTCATACAAAATCATACAAAAGTTATACAAAAGTCGTACAAAAGTTATACAAAAGTCATACCAAAATTTAACAAAACTCATACAAAAGTTATACAAAAGTTATACAAAAGTCATACAAACGTTATACACAAGTTATACAAAAATCATACACAAGTTATACACAAGTTATACAAAAGTCATACAAAAGTCATACAAAAGTTATACAAAAGTCATACAAAATTTATACACAAGTTATATTGAAGTCATACAAAAGTCATACAAAAGTCATACAAAAGTTATACAAAACTCATACAAATGTTATACAAAAGTTATACACAAGTTATACAAAAGTCATACAAAAGTTATACACAATTTATACAAAAGTCATACAAAAGTTATGCACAAGTTATACAACAGTCATACAACAGTCATACAAAAGTTATACAAACGTCATACAAAGGTTATACACAGGTTATACAAACATTATACAACAGTTATACAAAAGTTATACAAAAGTCATACAACAGTCATACAAAAGTAATAGAAAAGTCATACAAAAGTTATACAAAAGTCATACAAAGTTATACAAAAGTCATAAAAAATTTATACACAAGTTATACAAAAGTCATACAAAAGTCATACAAAAGTCATACAAAAGTCATACAAAAGTCATACAAAAGTTACACAAAAGTTATACAAAAGTCATGCAAAAGTTATACAAAGTCATACAAAAGTTATACACAAGTGATACAAAAGTCACACACAAGTTATACAAAAGTTATACACAAGTTATACACAAGTTATACAAAAGTCATACAACAGTCATACAAAAGTTATACAAAAGTCATACAACAGTCAGGCAAAAGTTATACCCAAGATATGCTAAAGTTATACAATAGTCATACAAAAGTTATACACAAGATATGTTAAAGTTATACAAAAGTTATACAAAAGTCATACAACAGTCATAAAAAAGTATTACAAAAGTCATACAAAAGTTATACAAAAGTCATACAAAAGTTATACACAAGTTATACAAAAGTTATAGGAAAGTCATACAACAGTCATACAAAAGTCATACAAAAGTTATACACAAGTTATACAAAAGTTATAACAAAAGTTATACACAAGTTATGCAAAAGTTATACAAAAGTTATGCAAAAGTAATACAAAAGTTATACAAAAGTCATACAAAAGTTATACACAAGTTATACAAAAGTTATACAAAAGTCATACAACAGTCATAAAAAAGTTATACAAAAGTCATACAAAAGTTATGCACAAGTTATACAAATGTTATACACAAGTTATACAAAAGTTATACAAAAGTTATACAAAAGTCATAAACAAGTTATACAAAAGTCATACAATAGTCATACAAAAGTTATACAAAAGTAATACTAAAGTTATACACAAGTTATACACAAGTTATACAAAAGTCATACGACAGTCATACAAAGGTTATATAAAAGTTATACACGTTATACACAAGTCATACAAAAGTCATAAAAAATTCATACAAAAGTCATACAACAGTCATACAAAAGTTATACAAAAGTCATACAAAAGTTATACAAACGTTATACAAAAGTTATGCAAAAGTCATAAAAAGTTATACAAAAGTTATACAAAAGTCATACAAAAGTTATACAACAGTCATACAAAAGTCATAAAAAAGTTATACAACAGTCATACAAAAGTTATACAAAAGTCATACAAAAGTAATACAAAAGTCATACAACAGTCATACAAAAGTTATACAAAAGTCATACAAAAGTCATACAAAAGTCATAAAAAAGTTATACAAAAGTCATACAAAAGTCATACAAAAGTCATAAAAAAGTTATACAACAGTCATACAAAAGTTATACAAAAGTCATACAAAAGTCATACAAAAGTTATACAAAAGTCATACAAAAGTTATACAAAAGTTATACACGTTATACACAAGTCATACAAAAGTCATACAAAAGTAATACAAAAGTCATACAAAAGTCATAAACAAGTTATACAACAGTCATACAAAAGTTATACAAAAGTCATACAAAAGTTATACAAAAGTAATACAAAAGTCATACAAAATCATACAAAAGTCATAGAAAAGTTATACAAAAGTTATACAAAAGTCATACAACAGTCATACCAAAAGTCATACAAAATCATACACAAGTTATGCAAAAGTTATACAAAAGTCATACAAAAGTTATACGAAAGTTATACACAAGTTATGCAAAGGTTATACAATAGTTATACAAAAGTCATACAAAAGGTGTACAAAAGTCATACAAAAGTTATACACAAGTTATACAAAAGTTATACAAAAGTCATACAACAGTCATACAAAAGTCATACAACAGTCATACAAAAGTTATTCCAAGTTATACACAAGTTATACACAAGTTATACAAATGTTATACAAATGTTATACAAAAGTAATACAAAAGTTATACAAAAGTTATACAAAAGTCATTCAAAAGTTATACAAAAGTCATACAAAACTTATACACAAGTTATACACGTTATACAAAAGTCATACAACAGTAATACAAAAGTTATACAAAGGTTATACACGTTATACACAAGTTATACAAAAGTCATACAACAGTCATACAAAAGTTATACAAAAGTCATACAAAAGTTATACAAAAGTTATACAAAAGTCATACAAAATTATACAAAAGTCATACAACAGTCATACAAAATTATACAAAAGTCATACAACAGTCATACAAAAGTTATACAAAAGTCATACAAAAGTTATACAAAAGTTATACACAAGTTATGCAAAAGTTATACAAAAGTCATACAAAAGTTATACGAAAGTTATACACAAGTTATGCAAAAGTTATACAAAAGTTATACAAAAGTCATACAAAAGTTATACAAAAGTCATACAACAGTCATAAAAAAGTATTACAAAAGTCATACAAAAGTTATACAAAAGTCATACAAAAGTTATACACAAGTTATACAAAAGTTATAGGAAAGTCATACAACAGTCATACAAAAGTCATACAAAAGTTATACACAAGTTATACAAAAGTTATACAAAAGTTATGCAAAAGTAATACAAAAGTTATACAAAAGTCATACAAAAGTTATACACAAGTTATACAAAAGTTATACAAAAGTCATACAACAGTCATAAAAAAGTTATACAAAAGTCATACAAAAGTTATGCACAAGTTATACAAATGTTATACACAAGTTATACAAAAGTTATACAAAAGTTATACAAAAGTCATAAACAAGTTATACAAAAGTCATACAATAGTCATACAATAGTCATACAAAAGTTATACAAAAGTAATACTAAAGTTATACACAAGTTATACACAAGTTATACAAAAGTCATACGACAGTCATACAAAGGTTATATAAAAGTTATACACGTTATACACAAGTCATACAAAAGTCATAAAAAATTTGTACAAAAGTCATACAACAGTCATACAAAAGTTATACAAAATCATACAAAAGTTATACAAACGTTATACAAAAGTTATGCAAAAGTCATAAAAAGTTATACAAAAGTTATACAAAAGTCATACAAAAGTTATACAACAGTCATACAACAGTCATACAAAAGTTATACAAAAGTCATACAAAAGTTATACAAAAGTTATACAAAAGTTATACAAACGTCATACAACAGTCATACAAAAGTTATACAAAAGTTATACACGTTATACACAAGTCATACAAAAGTCATACAAAAGTTATACAAAAGTCATACAAAAGTCATAAAAAAGTTATACAACAGTCATACAAAAGTTATACAAAAGTCATACAAAAGTCATACAAAAGTCATACAACAGTCATACAAAAGTTATACAAAAGTCATACAAAAGTCATACAAAAGTCATAAAAAAGTTATACAAAAGTCATACAACAGTCATACAAAAGTCATAAAAAAAGTTATACAACAGTCATACAAAAGTTATACAAAAGTCATACAAAAGTCATACAAAAGTTATACAAAAGTTATACACGTTATACACAAGTCATACAAAAGTCATACAAAAGTTATACAAAAGTCATACAAAATTCATAAACAAGTTATACAACAGTCATACAAAAGTTATACAAAAGTCATACAAAAGTTATACAAAAGTAATACAAAAGTCATACAAAATCATACAAAAGTCATAGAAAAGTTATACAAAAGTTATACAAAAGTCATACAACAGTCATACCAAAAGTCATACAAAATCATACACAAGTTATACAAAAGTTGTACAAAAGTAGTACAAAAGTTATACGAAAGTTATACACAAGTTATGCAAAAGTTATACAATAGTTATACAAAAGTCATACAAAAGGTGTACAAAAGTCATACAAAAGTTATACACAAGTTATACCAAAAGTTATACAAAAGTCATACAACAGTCATACAAAAGTCATACAACAGTCATACAAAAGTTATTCCAAGTTATACACAAGTTATACAAAAGTCATACAACAGTCATACAAAAGTTATACAAAAGTCATACAAAAGTTATACACAAGTTATACAACAGTTATAACAAAAGTTATACACAAGTTATACAAATGTTATACAAATGTTATACAAAAGTAATACAAAAGTTATACAAAAGTTATACAAAAGTCATACAAAAGTTATACAAAAGTCATACAAAACTTATACACAAGTTATACACGTTATACAAAAGTCATACAACAGTAATACAAAAGTTATACAAAGGTTATACACGTTATACACAAGTTATACAAAAGTCATACAACAGTCATACAAAAGTTATACAACAGTCATACAAAAGTTATACAAAAGTCATACAAAAGTTATACAAAAGTCATACAAAAGTCATACAAAATTATACAAAAGTCATACAACAGTCATACAAAATTATACAAAAGTCATACAACAGTCATACAAAAGTTATACAAAAGTCATACAAAAGTTATACAAAAGTTGTACACAAGTTATGCAAAAGTTATACAAAAGTCATACAAAAGTTATACGAAAGTTATACACAAGTTATTCAAAAGTTATACAAAAGTTATACAAAAGTCATACAAAAGTTATACAAATGTCATACAAAAGTTATACACAAGTTATACAAAAGTTATACAAAAGTCATACAACAGTCATACAAAAGTTATACAAAAGTCATACAACAGTCATACAAAAGTTATTCAAAGTTATACACAAGTTATACAAAAGTTATAAAAACGTCATACAACAGTCATACAAAAGTTATACAAAAGTCATACAAAAGTTATACACAAGTTATACAAAAGTCATACAAAAGTTATACAAAACTCATACAAAAGTTACACAAAAGTTATACAAAAGTCATGCAACAGTCATACAAAAGTTGTACAAAAGTCATACAAAAGCTGTACACAAGTTATACAAAAATTATACAAAAGTTATACAAAAGTTATACAAAAGTCATACAACAGTCATACAAAAGTCATACAAAAGTCATACAAAAGTTATACAAAAGTCATACAAAAGTCATACAAAAGTCATACAAAATTCATACCAAATTTATACACAAGTTATACAAAAGTCATACAAAATCATACAAAAGTTATACAAAAGTCATACAAAAGTTATACAAAAGTCATACAAAACTCATACAAAAGTTATACAAAAGTTATACAAAAGTTATACAAAAGTCATACAAACGTTATACACAAGTTATACAAAACTCATACAAAAGTTTTTAAAAAGTTATACAAAAGGTATACAAAAGTCATACAACAGTCATCCAAAAGGTATACAAATGTCATACAAAAGTTATACACAAGTTATACAAAAGTTATAACAAAAGTTATACACAAGTTATACAAAAGTTATACAAAAGTTATACAAAAGTAATACAAAAGTCATACAACAGTCATACAAAGGTTATACAAAAGTCATACAAAACTTATACACAAGTTATACACAAGTTATACAAAAGTCATACAACAGTCATACAAAAGTTATACAAAAGTTATACACGTTATACACAAGTTATACAAAAGTCATACAACAGTCATACAAAAGTTATACAAAAGTCATACAAAAGTTATACAAAAGTCATACAAAAGTCATACAAAATTATACAAAAGTCATACAACAGTCATACAAAATTTATACGAAAGTCATACAAAAGTCATACACAAGTTATACACAAGATATGCAAAAGTTATACAAAAGATATACAAAAGTCATACAACAGTCATACAAAAGTTATACAAAGTTATACACAAGTTATACAAAAGTCTTACAACAGTCATACAAAAGTTATACAAATGTCATACAAAAGTTATACACAAGTTTTACAAAAGTCATACAAAAGTTATACAAAAGTTATGCACAAGTTATACAAAAGTCATACAACAGTCATACAAAAGTTATACAAAAGTTATACAAAAGTTATACACAAGTTATACAAAAATTATACAAAAGTAATACAAAAGTTATACAAAAGTCATACAACAGTCATACAAAGTGATACAAAAGTTATACAAAAGTCATACAAAAGTCATACAAATGTTATACAAAAGTCATACAAAAGTAATACAAAATCATACAAAAGTTATACAAAACTTATACAAAAGTTATACAAAAGTTATACACAAGTCATACAAAAGTCATACAACAGTCATACAAAAGTCATACAAAAGTTATACACAAGGTATACGAAAGTCATACAAAAGTCATAAAAAAGTTATACAAAAGTCCTACAAAAGTCATGCAAAAGTTATACAAATGTTATACAAAAGTTATACAAAAGTCATACAAAAGTCATACACAAGTTATGCAAAAGTTATACAAAAGTTATACAAAAGTTATACAAAAGTCATACAACAGTCATACAAAAGTTATACAAAAGTCATACAAATGTTATACACAAGTATAGCAAAAGTTATACAACAGTCATACAACAGTCATACAACAGTCATACAAAAGTCATACAAAAGTTATACAAAATCATACAAAAGTCATACAAAAGTCATACAAAAGTTATACAAAATCATACAAAAGTAATACAAAAGTTATACAAAAGTAATACAACAGTCATACCAAAAGGCATACAAAAGTCATACACAAGTTATGCAAAAGTCATACAAAAGTCTTACAAAATTTATACAAAAGTCATACAAAAGTCATACAAAAGTCATACAAAAGGTATACAACAGTCATACAAAAGTCACACAAAAGTCATACAAAAGTTATACAAACTCATACAAAAGTAATACAAAAGTTATACAAAAGTCATACAACAGTCATACAAAGTGATACAAAAGTCATACAAAAGTTATACAAAAGTTATACAAAAGTCATACAAATGTTATACAAAAGTCATACAAAAGTAATACAAAACTTATACAAAAGTTATACAAAACTTATACAAAAGTTATAGAAAACTTATACACAAGTTATACAAAAGTCATACAACAGTCATACAAAAGTCATACAAAAGTTATACACAAGTTATACGAAAGTCATACATATGTCATACAAAAGTCATAAAAATGTTATACAAAAGTCATACAAAAGTCATAAAAAAGTTATACAAAAGTCCTACAAAAGTCATGCAAAAGTTATACAAATGTTATACAAAAGTTATACAAAAGTCATACAAAAGTCATACACAAGTTATGCAAAAGTTATACAAAAGTTATACAAAAGTTATACAAAAGTCATACAACAGTCATACAAAAGTTATACAAAAGTCATACAAATGTTATACACAAGTTATGCAAAAGTTATACAACAGTCATACAACAGTCATACAACAGTAATACAAACGTTATACAAAATCATACAAAAGTCATACAAAAGTCATACAAAAATTATACAAAAGTCATACAAAAGTAATACAAAAGTTATACAAAAGTAATACAACAGTCATACCAAAAGGCATACAAAAGTCATACACAAGTTATGCAAAAGTCATACAAAAGTCTTACAAAATTTATACAAAAGTCATACAAAAGTCATACAAAAGTCATACAAAAGGTATACAACAGTCATACAAAAGTCACACAAAAGTCATACAAAAGTTATACAAACTCATACAAAAGTCATACAAAATCATACAAAAGTTATACACAAGTTATACAAAGGTTATACAAAAGTTATACAAAAGTGATACAAAAATCATACAACAGTCATACAAAAGTCATACAAAAGTTATACAAAAGTAATACAACAGTCATACAAAAGTTATACAACAGTCGTACAAAAGTCATACAAAAGTTATAAACAAGTTATGCAAAACTTATACAAAAGTTATACAAAAGTCATACAAAAGTTATACAACAGTCATACAAAAGTTATACACAAGTTATGCAAAAGTTATACAAAAGTCATACAACAGTCATACAAAAGTCATACAACAGTCATACAAAAGTCATACAAAAGTCATACAAAAGTTATACACAAGTTATACAAAAGTCATACAAAAGTCATACAAAAGTTATACAAAAGTCATATAAAAACATACAAAAGTTATACAAAAGTTATACAAAAGTCATACAACAGTCATACAAAAGTAATACAACAGTCATAAAAAAGTTATACAACAGTAGTACAAAAGTCATACAAACGTTATACACAAGTTATGCAAAAGTTATACAAAAGTCATACAAAAGTTATACAAAAGTCATACAAAAGTTATACAAAAGTAATACAACAGTCATAAAAAAGTTATACAACAGTAGTACAAAAGTCATACAAAAGTTATACACAAGTTATGCAAAAGTTATACAAAAGTCATACAAAAGTTATACAAAAGTCATACAAAAGTTATACAAAAGTCATACAAAAGTCATAAAAAAGTCATACAACAGTCATACAAAATTTATACGAAAGTCATACAAAAGTCATACACAAGTTATACACAAGATATGCAAAAGTTATACAAAAGTTATACAAAAGTCATACAACAGTCATACAAAAGTTATACAAAGTTATACACAAGTTATACAAAAGTCTTACAACAGTCATACAAAAGTTATACAAATGTCATACAAAAGTTATACACAAGTTTTACAAAAGTCATACAAAAGTTATACAAAAGTTATGCACAAGTTTTACAAAAGTCATACAACAGTCATACAAAAGTTATACAAAAGTTATACAAAAGTTATACACAAGTTATACAAAAATTATACAAAAGTAATACAAAAGTTATACAAAAGTCATACAACAGTCATACAAAGTGATACAAAAGTCATACAAAAGTTATACAAAAGTTATACAAAAGTCATACAAAAGTCATACAAATGTTATACAAAAGTCATACAAAAGTAATACAAAATCATACAAAAGTTATACAAAACTTATACAAAAGTTATACAAAAGTTATACACAAGTCATACAAAAGTCATACAACAGTCATACAAAAGTCATACAAAAGTTATACACAAGTTATACGAAAGTCATACATATGTCATACAAAAGTCATACAAAAGTTATACAAAAGTCATACAAAAGTCATAAAAAAGTTATACAAAAGTCCTACAAAAGTCATGCAAAAGTTATACAAATGTTATACAAAAGTGATACAAAAGTCATACAAAAGTCATACACAAGTTATGCAAAAGTTATACAAAAGTTATACAAAAGTTATACAAAAGTCATACAACAGTCATACAAAAGTTATACAAAAGTCATACAAATGTTATACACAAGTTATGCAAAAGTTATACAACAGTCATACAACAGTCATACAACAGTCATACAAAAGTTATACAAAATCATACAAAAGTCATACAAAAGTCATACAAAAGTTATACAAAAGTCATACAAAAGTAATACAAAAGTTATACAAAAGTAATACAACAGTCATACCAAAAGGCATACAAAAGTCATACACAAGTTATGCAAAAGTCATACAAAAGTCTTACAAAATTTATACAAAAGTCATACAAAAGTCATACAAAAGTCATACAAAAGGTATACAACAGTCATACAAAAGTCACACAAAAGTCATACAAAAGTTATACAAACTCATACAAAAGTCATACAAAATCATACAAAAGTTATACACAAGTTATACAAAGGTTATACAAAAGTTATACAAAAGTGATACAAAAATCATACAACAGTCATACAAAAGTCATACAAAAGTTATACAAAAGTAATACAACAGTCATACAAAAGTTATACAACAGTCGTACAAAAGTCATACAAAAGTTATAAACAAGTTATGCAAAACTTATACAAAAGTTATACAAAAGTCATACAAAAGTTATACAACAGTCATACAAAAGTTATACACAAGTTATGCAAAAGTTATACAAAAGTCATACAACAGTCATACAAAAGTCATACAACAGTCATACAAAAGTCATACAAAAGTCATACAAAAGTTATACACAAGTTATACAAAAGTCATACAAAAGTCATACAAAAGTTATACAAAAGTCATATAAAAACATACAAAAGTTATACAAAAGTTATACAAAAGTCATACAACAGTCATACAAAAGTAATACAACAGTCATAAAAAAGTTATACAACAGTAGTACAAAAGTCATACAAAAGTTATACACAAGTTATGCAAAAGTTATACAAAAGTCATACAAAAGTTATACAAAAGTCATACAAAAGTCATACAAAAGTTATACAAAAGTAATACAACAGTCATAAAAAAGTTATACAACAGTAGTACAAAAGTCATACAAAAGTTATACACAAGTTATGCAAAAGTTATACAAAAGTCATACAAAAGTTATACAAAAGTCATACAAAAGTTATACAAAAGTCATACAAAAGTCATAAAAAAGTTATACAACAGTCATACAAAAGTTATACAAAAGTCATACAAAAGTCATACAAAAGTCATACAAAACTTATACAAAAGTCATACAAAAGTTATACAAAAGTCATACAAAAGTTGTACAAAAATTATACAAAAGTTGTACAGAAGTTATGCAAAAGTTATACACAAGTTATACAAAAGTCATACAAAAGTCATACAACAGTCATACAAAAGTTATACAAAAATCATACAAAAGTCATACAAAAGTCATACAAAAGTTATACAAAAGTCATACAAAAGTTACACAAAAGTCATACAAAAGTCATACAAAAGACTTTAAAACATGGTACTTACTACCCTCTTGTTAAACACTGAACATTATAAGATCATCATTTCGTATAAATCCGAACATTTAATTATTTGCATTAGTTTCCCCGATATATTGTTTGCGCATCAAAATTCTTTCTAGAAAAACATTGGATGATAATGGGAGGAACCAAGTGAAGGTTGCCAACATCCTAAGTGACGGTGATTTAATGAAATGAAATATATTTGAACTTGGAACACCCAGATTGTCAGGTCTATCCATTAGTCACTTGACCACTGTCATTATAGGGTGAAGATAAAGGATAAATGGTGTCATTTTGGGAAAATTGTGACGCCCTCCCCTACATGTAATAGTTAATGAAAAAGGGGGCTTTGGGTCGCCTTCAACTATGGTCAACAACATACCTGATTGTTGACCCCTGATTGTCAGTGACAATTATTTCTATTCTGCCTCAATCAAATGCAGTTACATTATATGAATATTAAACAGAAGTTGCTTAAAAATGCTTTAAAATGTTTAAAAATGTTTAAAAATGCTTAAAAATGCAGATCACTTTGAAAAAATAATGGCAGATTTGATGCATTAAAATTTGTGTACATTTTCAAAAACATTTTGAAAGCATTTTTTTTTTTACTTTTCTTATTTTAGTATTTACTTTCAAGAGAGTCAGCAATCCTAAAAGATGGAGATGGGAAAACCGTTATTCTTGCAGCAGCAGAACTAGGTAATCATTTTTATCATTTATATGCCAGTAAACTAACCCAGCGATTCTAATCCATTCTAATAGTATAATAATAATAATACCAAATGTGAGAAAATCAACATATGCCTAATTTCTGGGATTGAGTTATATTTGAAATAGAATTTTGTCTCAATTGTTCTAATTAGCCATAATCTTTAACTAAACAAGTTACTCATCTCTCTCTTAGCTATTTCTTTCAACCCACTTTTCACTTTATGCTAATTCAACTACTCTAATATTTCAAAATGTCTTTGTCAGTATTTAGAGAAAGAGTAACCCTTGTTTTGAGTGTGACCATCTAATTTACATATGCGTGTTTGCACACACAACAAACACATGTAAATTAGATAGAATTATAATATCGAAGTAAAGAAACTTATTTTTATAAGCATCTTTACTTCTATATTATAATTATTATTATATAGAAATAAAGACTTATTATTTTTAGTTCTGCAAGAAGAATGTCTTAACAGATATGTCACAGATTTTGAATTTTCAAATGAAATCAAAATAAAATTAAAAGCAATTGTGTCCCAGCAAGTTGCAGTTATGTCTATTGTATATGACGCTGTTGTTGTTGGCACTCAGATTTCCATAGGTAATACAATTCAAATAAACATTTATTTTAGTTCACAGGACTGGAACTAAATATAGAAAAAACATTAAAAAAAACACGTTATGATGGTGTCATCTTAAACTGCTTGGCTAATGGACCATACGATTGAAAGAAGTTGAAATCATCTCCCAAACTCTGCAATAAATCTTTGTTTACGTTTTTACAAAAATTTGTTTACGTTTTTACAAAAATTGTTTTTTTTTATTACATTTTCACCCCAAACAAGGCACAGTGCCACTTTAATGTAGAGGCTACTATCAGGGATATAAGTCGCAGGGATATTACCTAGGGAGTTGAGCAGTAAGATGTTTGTTCACATTACATTTGAACTTCTGCATGTCAGTACGATTGAGAAGGCAGGAACCCGGAAAGGAATTCCAAAGTCTAGCAGTTCTGGAGAAGAAACTATTAGAGTAGAAGGCTTTTTTACATCTAGGGATTTCTACTGTGTAGGGATGGGACTTTGCTGCTTGTCGGGTTTGTCGGGAGTATTTACGCCGAGGGGGTGTAAGGGCTTGTAGTTCGTCCGAACATCCACCATTAAAATACTTGTAAAACAGGCAGAGAGATACAACATTTCATCGGTGGGACAAAGGTAGAAGCTTAGATGACAGTTCAGGACCTATCAGGTTGGTGACTCTCTTTTGAACCCTGTCTAGGAATGAGAGACCAGCAGCAGATGTGACAACAATACTCCATACGTGGGCAAATGGTGGCCTTGTAGAGGTAAACGATACTTTCAGGTGTAAGTAACTTTCTACTATGGTAGAGAGAGCCCACCTTCTTTGCAGCAGCCTTGGCAATGCTCTCGATGTATCTTTTCTAACTCATGTTCCCTGTGTATATTAAGCCGAGAAGTTTGAAGGTAATGTATCTTTAGCCATAGTTATTAGTGGTTGAAAAGGTTTCTTGTATAATTACAAGAAAACAAACTTAGTCGTGACAGCATCGAATGTGACCATCAATTTTTGGCTCCATCTTACTACAGACTGGATTTTTTCCTCTAGGGTTTCCACCATTGCCTTGGATAAGTTTTCATTCGTTTTCCCCTCATGCCTGTTATAGAGCGTGGTGCCATCAGCAAATATACCTATCCAAGAGACAATTTTATCAAGAAGGTCATTTAGGAATAATAAAATCCAAGGATCGACCCCTGAGGTACACCCACATTTATATCATATTGTTTATATTTATATCATATTGTTTAGATGTACGACCATCAAGAATAATCTGGATTCTTCTCTTATTTAAGAAGGATTTTATTATGTTAAGTATTCGTCCAGTAATATAGAATCTGGTTTTCATGAGAAGACCATAGTGCCATACTCTGTCAAAAGCCTTAGATATATCTAGGGCTACTGCCCTACCCTTCTCTGCTTTGTCCAATACATGGTATGTACATTCAGAGTTTACAGTTAGAATATCTGCAGTGGAACAAGCTTGCCTAAATCCATATTGATAGTCGGACAGAAGTTTAGCAGCTGTAAGGTGGTGATTAAGGTGCTTGATTAATTATGGACTCAAATATTTTGGCAAAAAGAGAGAGGAGGCTAATGGGGCGATAATTTAATTGGTCAGTTCTTTTGTCAGAATTCTTGTAAACTGGTACCAGACAAGCAGTTTTGCAGCAGTCAGGAAAGCATGATACATTAAGGCATTTGTTGAAGAGTTTGGAGAAAACTGGAGCAACCTCAACAGAACATTTTTTTAATAGTACAGCCGGGATGGGATCAGGTCCACATGCTTTTGAGGTGTCTAGTTTTTTTTTATGATATGATGTACTTGAGAAGGAGTGATTTTCAGATTATCTAGTGTGGTTTCTGTCCATAAAGGAAAATCAGGGAGGGAGTGGTTTGCTGGGTTCAAAGTAGAGTGTGAGGCAAACTGATGGGAAAGCATGTTAGCTGTCTCGGTTGCCGTACAAACAACCCCATAATTGTCCCATTATTTACTACACTGTTGTAGATTTTCCAGAAATCAAGAGTTCCTAATTTTTGCAGTTTAGAATAATGTTTATGATTATCATAGCATGATTAGCATTCCAAGGTGAGCAATGGGCATTTGTAACACAATCCTCAAGAACTCTTGTCCAGAAGTGAGGCTTGCTGATCCTGACGATCTGGGAGACGGGTCGGGAATGTTACTGTCTGTGTCAAGGAATGGGATACAGAAAAGATGAATGATGCTACTAGCTGTGTCTGTGTAGTTAGAGAAGCCAAACCTCAAAATTCTGGTGGGTGTTAAAGTCACCAAATAAATGTATTTGAGTGCTATTATCAAGGGAGAGTGCTACATCTATACAGAGACATGATTGATTAGAGTACAATCCTGGGTCGAGAGTGATAAAGAAAATATAGGTAGCGAACTATGTTGTGAAGTTAGTTTAATGCACATGAAGATCTGGTCATCTAACTTATCAAGGCCCATAGGCCACTCGAGGATAAGGGTTATTTAGTGTACAGTAGTAAATGGGATAATATTGTGGAAATTTGGTAAATTGGATTACTTAAGGAGACGGTTCATCAAGAATTTGTTTACATTGGGCTTGAAGATTACCAAATTGCAGTCAGCTGGAAAACAGGCAATCGGAAGAGCGTTCCACATGTGTGCAGTTCTAAGAAAGAAGCTTTGTTCATGGAATCTACGTTTTGGTTTAGGCACAGATAAAGAGTGGGGAAAATTATTGACAGTTGTTTCAACTAGACAAGTGTTTTTTCATGAAAGTTTGGTGAGGAGGGACCACAGATTGGAGCTCAGACGAGCACTTGCTATGAAAATAATGATAAAGCCGAAATAGACTTGCAGCGTCTCTTCTGTGGGAAAGAGGCTGAAGGGAAAAGAAAAGGGGCATCCCCCACTAAGCTACAAAGTCTATTTTGAACTCTGTCATGGCAGGATGAGCTGCTTCTAGCAGTTCCTGCCCAGATGTGGCAACAGTACTTCATCTTTGGACATACTTGGCTTTTATATAGAGAATTACATCAGCAGTGAGATAGCTACCGGAGAGGTAGAAGGATACCACCATTTTTCCAGCGACCTTGGCAAAGATTTGATGTATGTGTTCCATTTTAGATCAGGGGTAAAGGTCAAGCCTCCCCAAGACGAGAGCCATTCATTTTAATTGATGCCAGCTGGTGATCAGAGCGTAGATGGTGTAGAAATAGAAGCTTGGGTTTAGATGAATTAAAAGTGTTATGAGAGAGAACAAAAATCCGATATTGGGTTAAGAATATACCACAGCTTTATTCCCTTAATCCATCATGGTAGCCTACGAAGCTAGTCACATTTTCACATGCACAGTTTCGCAGGAGGTTGTAGCTATGTACTTTGTTGTAGCCGCAGCAACGTACTCCATAACATCCCCCTTCTTCCCCATTGGTTCTTGGTTTGACTGAACGAGATGTGTGGTGTGTTATAGTCGGTGTGTATGTGTTAGAGTGTGTAGTCTCTAAATCGTGCAGGGGGTTTGATCGCTTCGGCCTACGAAGTAGTTTCTCATGTGTTGGGGATCGTTGTGGTCCTGGGTTTGCCTGATAATCTTTGTTTCAGACGTGGCGTGGAGGCATGTTGTGGTATGGACACCCGTTGGGAGAGTGGTTGGTTGACGGATGTGGATTCTGTTACTTCTATAACATACTTCGACCCCATAACTGCATGGTGCTACTTTACTAATGACTGTGCCCAATTCCCAGTTGCTGTTAGGGCTTTGTGAGTGGCATTTCACCCTTATAGGCTGTCCTATGGTGGCTTCGTATAACAGTCATAATATGTTTTTGCCGTTTGTCGTTTTTTTTATGAGGCTATCTTGTACCTCTGCTTGCACTTGCGGTGTATAATCTGTGGTTTTGTGGGGTAGCATGGAGCGAGTGCACTGGAAAAAGAATCTTTGTGCATACCAGGGGTGGTAGCATTGCACCATTCCAGTATGGCTTTCCACATGTCCGTGCCTTCCTTTACTTCACTCAGCTGTCGCACACATTCTGTGTTAAAAGCTATGAACTTCAGTACAGATCTAGTCTGTCCAGAAAGTAATGATGGTAAGTTGCTATCCACGACTTGGAAGGTGACCTTTTTTTTTAATTCCTTTCACTTCACAGTGGAGTGTTATTGAGCCTAAAGGTTGAAGTATAAAGTTTATACAGCTTCAACTTTGTGAGAGACGGTTGTAGCAGTGATTTAATAATGCATTTGTAGTCAGCAAAGGCCAAGGTACTGCAGCTGACCCCAGTGTCAATTTGGAATTTGCATTAGGTTTTTGTGCTGTCTCCCGGGGTGGATATGCAAACGTCTGCCTGATAGTGTTTGCGCTCTGTGAGACTTCTCAGGACATAAATGCTTTTGTCATTGCTGACTGCTTCTGTTTCCACATAGCGCACCTTTGCAGTTCGCTGTGTTGAGGATTTATTTTGCCGTTGTGATGGGGTGGGTTGCGCCTGTGATTGGCATACTCTGGCAATATGGTTGCACTTTAAGCAGATAGCACATGTGAGTCCATAAGCCCGACACTTTCCTTTGTCGTGGCTCTGTCCACAGAATTTGCAGTCCTTTATGAATTCTCGTGGCTTTTTCTTATTTCCCTTGGTGTAGTGGATAGTTTCTGTTGGGTTGTTCAGTTTGCTGAGCTTTTGTTCAGCCTGTTCAGTGCTCCTGCAAATATCTATCGCCCTGTCTAGGGTGAGTCCAGATTCACTGAAGAGCCTGGCCCGAACATTATTATTATTGGTGTCTGTTACTATTTGGTCATGCAGTAGCTCATCCTCAAGGGCACTGTAGTCGCACATTTTGATTAAGTGTCTTATTTTGATCAAATACGTGTAAAATTTTCTGCCCTGTTCCTGTGTACAGGAATTAAACATGTACTGTTGGTATCTGATGTTGTGTTTGGGTTCAAAGTTCAAATGTCAGTTTTTCAAATTTTTGTGTCTGCTCCTTCCTCTGCCAATATTGGCAGGTTTTTGTATATTTATTTGTTTTTGTATATTTATTTGTTTTTGTATATATATTTGTTTTTGTATATTTATTTGTTTTTGTATATATATTTGTTTTTGTATATTTATTTGTTTTTGTATATATATTTGTTTTTGTATATTTATTTGTTTTTGTATATTTATTTGTTTTTGTATATTTATTTGTTTTTGTATATTTATTTGTTTTTGTAATTCCGAGTTTGTTTAAATCCACGTGGTTTGATAAATGTCTCTTCCGTACGGAGATGAGGGTGTATGTAAGACTAGAGCATTAAACTGCATGAGTTTTTCCGAACATCTGTTGGAAGTGTTCACTGAGTGTATATGGGTTATTCTGAAGAGAGAAATTCCGCTGACACCATGTTACGAGGCGAGAAGCAGAGAGAACACAAAGCCAATATTGGGTTAAGAATATGCCGCAGCTTTATTCCCTGAATCCATCATGGTGGCCTGCGAAGCTAGTCGCATTTTCACATACAGAGTTACACAGGAGGTTGCAGCTATGTACTTTGTTGTAGCCGCAGCTATGTACTTCGTTGTAGCTGCAGCGACGTACTTTGTTGTAGCCGCAGCTATGTACTTTGTTGTAGCCGCAGCTATGTACTTTGTTGTAACCGCAGCTATGTACTTTGTTGTAGCCGCAGTGACGTACTTTGTTGAAGTCGCAGCGACGTACTTTGTTGTAGCCGCAGCGACGTACTTTGTTGTAGCCGCAGCGACGTACTTTGTTGTAGCCGCAGCTATGTACTTTGTTGTAACCGCAGCTATGTACTTTGTTGTAGCCGCAGCTATGTACTTTGTTGTAACCGCAGCTATGTACTTTGTTGTAGCCGCAGCTATGTACTTTGTTGTAGCCGCAGCTATGTACTTTGTTGTAGCCGCAGCTATGTACTTTGTTGTAGCCGCAGCTATGTACTTTGTTGTAACCGCAGCTATGTACTTTGTTGTAACCGCAGCTATGTACTTTGTTGTAACCGCAGCTATGTACTTTGTTGTAACCGCAGCTATGTACTTTGTTGTAACCGCAGCTATGTACTTTGTTGTAGCCGCAGCTATGTACTTTGTTGTAACCGCAGCTATGTACTTTGTTGTAACCGCAGCTATGTACTTTGTTGTAGCCGCAGCTATGTACTTTGTTGTAGCCGCAGCTATGTACTTTGTTGTAGCCGCAGCTATGTACTTTGTTGTAACTGCAGCTATGTACTTTGTTGTAGCCGCAGCTATGTACTTTGTTGTAGCCGCAGCTATGTACTTTGTTGTAACCGCAGCTATGTACTTTGTTGTAGCCGCAGTGATGTACTTTGTTGTAGCCACAGCTATCTACTTTGTTGTAGCCGCAGCGACGTACTTTGTTGTAGCCGCAGCTATGTACTTTGTTGTAGCCGCAGCTATGTACTTTGTTGTAACCGCAGCTATGTACTTTGTTGTAGCCGCAGTGACATACTTTGTTGTAGCCGCAGCTATGTACTTTGTTGTAGCCGCAGCTATGTACTTTGTTGTAACCGCAGCTATGTACTTTGTTGTAGCCGCAGCTATGTACTTTGTTGTAGCCGCAGCTATGTACTTTGTTGTAACCGCAGCTATGTACTTTGTTGTAGCCGCAGCTATGTACTTTGTTGTAGCCACAGCTATGTACTTTGTTGTAACCGCAGCTATGTACTTTGTTGTAACCGCAGCTATGTACTTTGTTGTAGCCGCTGCTATGTACTTTGTTGTAGCCGCAGCGACGTACTTTGTTGTAGCCGCAGCTATGTACTCCATAACAAAAAGTAACCAGCCATTTCTTCCCACTTGTACCACATGCTCAAGATCAGAGGAGTGAGAATCAGAGAGAACTTGGTCATTTACGACCTTTGATGTGTCGCCATATATGGTAGTGTTGTCAGCATGAATGTCAACAAATGATCTAAGGAGGTGTTTTGGGAGATCATTGATGTAGATCAGGAAGAGAGTTAGGCCCAGGATGGACCCTTGAGGGACTCTAGCATTAATACTTTGAGCTTCCGATTTCTTCCCATCAACCGCTACTCTTATGAACCTATCAGAGAAAAATGATTTAATAATTGAGAGGACATTTCCAACTATACCATAGCTGAAAATCTTGTGAAGTAGGCCTTTATGCCATATCCTATCAAAGGAGCAATTGCCCTACAAAGGAAGCATCTGTTGGGATATAACCGTTAGCACATCTGCTGTAGGTCTAGCAAAACGGAAACTATATTGCATGTCACTAAGAAGGTTATTTCTGCTAAGGTGGTGGACTACTTCTCTATTTAACACGGATTCCAGCAACTTACTCAGGATGCACAGGAGACTTATTCATCTGTACTGAGAAGAAGATGACTGATCACCTGAATTCTAAAATCCAGGGCACACTGATGAGGTTTTCCAAGGTGTTGGGAAGCGATTCTCTTTAAGGCAATGCTTAAACAGCTTTGTAAGTATGGGAGCTAGTTCTGGTTGAAGCTTTTTTAATACCATAATTGGAATGCCGTCAGGGCCAGTTGCTTTACTGGAATCAAGGTTCTTTATTAGTTTGGCAACATCACGCACAGATATTTGTATGCCACATAGTGTGTTTTCTGATACATGAGGAAATACGGGGGCGGGGGTGTTGATGGCCTTGGTCGCATAGGGTACAATTAGCTGCAAAGTTCTTAGCAAAGAGTTTGGCTTTGTCTGATGCTGACGAGATTACCTTAGGTCATTGATGATGATCGGGATAGAACACACGCTTCTGTTCAGGACCGTGTTTACTATTTGCCAAAACTGGTGGAAACCAAGCTGCTGCTGAGCTACTTTGGACTTAATGGACTGAGCATACAACTCTCTTGCAGTTTTTATTACTCTTTTACGGTGGTTGCTGGCAGTCCTGAAGGTGACTTTAGTCTCAGTACATCTATTACATTGGAATCAATGCAAAAAGTGATTTCTCTGCGCAATGGATTCTAGTTTAGATGCCCTAGTCATGGGAAGGGTGTTAAGAATATATACTCCAAGTCCATGCATGTCTGTCAGAGTTCTTACGACAAAGTGGAAGATAACCAGACATGTTAAAAAATGTTAGAGAGGATGGAAGAGTGCAAGTATATATAAGTGCTAAGATATATGAGACGTTTGCTAGGAAAAATAATTCTACATCATCTAAGTTAGTTCTAAATCCATAGGTATTTGTAAATGCAAGACTTAAAGGAGCGGGCGAATCGTTGTTCGAGTATGTGTCTAGCTTGATCATTATTTGGATTGAGCTGTCATTTTGTAGTTTCAGTTTAGGGTTAGGGTTAGACATACCTAGGTTTAGGGGAAGGAAATGAGGCGGATGCGAGGGATGGTATTCATTGCCTTAGTCAGGAAACAAGGCTAAGCACTGGGCGTCTATAATGAGTCTATGATCGCACCTCTGCTCCAGACTAATAAGCAAAGAAGGAGTATGGAAGCTGGGCGATAGGCAGGGCCTATCTGCTCCTTAAGCAGTTTAGGTTTGCAAATCAGTGATTTGATTGAGGTTGTCGACCAGGACTAAGGAGGCCTTCCTCCCTCGTTTGGTGTCAAGACTTATGAGGTCAGTGGCACAGATTTACATCAGTCTTCCTTCTCTTAGATAGATGACCTGACCAGTTCTATGGGTTCATCAGCACCGAGAGACTTATCTCTACACCTAGTTTCAAAGCCAGGTATTTCTACGCCCCTGCATGGGTAGTTAGGATTAATAGAGTAAGTATCAAAATTGGATTAAGATTAGAAGATGTGGATTTTTCACATATTTTGAGTGGAGGTATGTATATAAGGTGTAGATTTAAGGTTAATATCTACTTGAGTTCAGCAAGGATTAAATATGGTTTGTGGATTAATAAATAAATTGAAAAAAATATAGTATAAAGAGTTAGGGTACGATTCGAAATGTGCTTTAAGTGTTAGTTTCATGTAAAGACAATTACCAGTACTTTCACCCATCTAAGGGAAAGAAAGATATAGAGTTGGTACTTAATACAGATCACTTTAAATCTAAGTACAAACTATGGCTAATAAGTATCTATTCTATAGATAAGCGATAGAGTATAAGTTAAGCTAATGCATGCCTTAGCAATAGAAATCTATAGAAGTTTATGGATTTTTAATGTGTCAGCCTTCTAAAAGTTAAAGACCGGAAGTTAAACTCCTCTCAGAAGGTATTTGCAAAGTATGTGATTTTATAGTAGCTTAAGGAGAAGTGCAATTGGCTATTTGTCCAGTTGGAACAGGAGAGATGATAAAACTTACAAGAATACAGTATTAATATACATTAGGATATACAGAGTTTGGGGTTGAGTTTAGGAGTATAAAAATTTGGAATAATGTTTATCATGCAAAACAGACACAGACTTTCAAAATTTTTTTTTTTTTTCTGGAATTCTTTGCGCTGATTTTTATCTGGAAAACATTTTTATCGTGAATTTGCTTTTTCTACTTGCCCCCCCACTCTCATAAATGAAAATTATTTTAAAAATTACTAAATGAATGTATTACAATTGAAAAGAATTCATGAACGCATTACAAGTTTTACCATATTTGAAGAATATGTTGAAGAAAGATTTGTCACGGTTTCAAAATCATCGCCTACATTTTTGTTATTTCTTTCTTCACCTCGGTGTTCTCTTCGCCTTCCCTTACCTTAAACAAAGGACGTGATTGGCTAATGCGAGCTAACATATGAACAATATCCAGGTTCAGTGAATACATTCACCTTCCCTTTCTTTTTATCATCAACTTCACTACGCACGTCGGAATTCAAATATATCAAACAAAACAGGTAATTGACTTTTTACTTTTGGACGAAATTAATTTAAATGGAATCAACAAATTCCCATTCTACTTTTGATTGCATAAATTTCATTCTGGAATTAATTAGAGTCGTTCATTTGTCTTATTGGGAGCGACACCACTAACATCATGCTGGTCAAATGAATACAGCTCGTTTCGGCCCAGTCAGGCATCTTGGCTGGGGAGCAGGAAGAGGCTCCCAAAGCGACGACTGACGCTACCAGTCATGTCGCACCAGCGCTGAAGGATTCGAGCAGCAGTGACAGCAGCCATCTCAGCAGTA